>NC_057402.1:44713294-45013294 GCF_019320065.1 Cervus canadensis | reverse complement strand
AGGTTCCATCTGCCTGAACAGCCTACTCAGGGTGCCCTGATGGGGACCGGGACCCCTGTGTCCTGCCTAGGAGAGGGGTTAAGCCATCTGTACCCATGGCTCTCTGTGCCAACTCTGACTGTACCCTTTGTTGTTGTTGTTTAGTCACTAAGTCATGTCCGACTCTTTGTGACCCCATGGACTGTAGCCCGCCAGGCTCCTCTGTCTATGGGATTTCCCGGGGAAGAATACTGGAGTAGGTTGCCATTTCCTTCTCTAGGGCTTCTTCCTGACCCAGGGATCAAACTTGTGTCTCTGGCATTGCCAAGCAGGTTCTTTACCATCTGAGCCACCAGGGAAGCCTGACTGCAGCCCTTACTGCTCTGCATTTTGTGCTGTTTCCTCTACTTGGCTGTGGGCACCTGAAGGCTAGTAAACATGTCTCGCTCGCTGTCATCACCCAAGGACATAGCTCAGTGCCAGGCATAGTAGGCACTCGGGAAATGTATGTTAATTATGGTCATGAATAAATGCACAAGAAGCTTACAGGGACAACTTAGGGAAGAGCCACGTGGGCACACCCAGACTTATGCAAACATGCTGACATCACTATGCTGGGGCTCAGGGTTCTGGTGTGGTATTGAGCCTTTCAGACGCCCTCTCTACCCAGCAGCCACCCACCTAGCCTGCTTCATCTCTTCAGACCTTCCTCCCACCTGCTCTTTTCTCCCGTTTGCATAAAGGAGGCACACAGATATTTGTTCCAAGGCTTTCCTGTGGTGCCTTTCCCTCTAACTTGTCTCCAATCTGCTTCTCCCACAATACTGACACCCACAGACCCAGCCCCTCACAGATTCCACATGACCACTGTCCATCCCAGCTCCTGCCAAGAGGCCCCACATGTGACAGCCCTGCCCCCAGCTGGAGGCCCTGGGGCCCACCCTGTCCACCATGGGTCACAGAAGATGCACAAACAGCACCATCCAAAGACTCCATGGGATGGCAAAGAGGCCACCTTCAGGCCGGCAGAGATGTCACCACCTCCAGGGGATGGCCCACATGCTTTGTTTGCTCTGAGGGTTGCCAAATCGTTTCTACAAAAGGCCGAGGACCTATTTTAGGCTTTGCAGGCCATATGGACTCTGTTGCAGCTACAATATCCATAGACGATAAACAAATGAATGAACATGGCTGTAGCCCAGTAAAAGTTTATTTACAACAACAGGCAGCAGGCCAGGTTTGGACTATGGGCGGTGGTTTGCCAACCCCTGCCTCGCCTGACTGAGCAGAGCAGTGAGCGTGGGAACTGTCATGGCGCCTGGTGTCCTAGCACCTTGAAGTGCTCTGGCACATTACACTTGACTCATAGCAACGTCTCCTGGGACCATCTCAGAGGATGCTGGACACTCAAGTGGCTGTTAATATCCTGATATTCCAGCTTAGCTGAGCCGTGTTCTTGGCTACAGTACCTCTCATAATATTTCACCATGGGAATGACAATGAGCACCAATACCACCCAGGCTTGTGCCCCCTTATTGCTGGCATAGACTGGTGAAGCATCACCAAGCTTTGGGAGGAGGACAGACCACATCTCCTGGGACATGTGGTCTCCCACCAAGGCCTGTCACTGCAGGTCCCTCCCTCTGGCCCCAGCATCCCGAAGGCAGCAAGTAGGGACACTCCCACTGGCAGACTGGAAGTCACAGCCCCACAGAGGAGTCTCTTCAACATGGCCACCATCTCTACTAGGCCCTTGGGCCTCCAGAGTAGTCGTGGACTCTGGAGAACATTGGGTTACATGGGCAGACCAGCCACCTGTCCTGAACTCTCCAGAAAGAGGTGCTGATGTACGTATAACTGAATCACTGTGCTGTACAGAAGAAACGAACACGAACTGCATATCAGCTATACTCCAATAAACATTAATGAAAATACACAATGAAAAAACTGACAAAAAGAGGTACTCAAGTTCATGCTACCTGGTGAGGACCCACAGAGCACTACCTGGGCCATTTCCGGGGCCCAAAGGGCTTTGAGGGGCATCTCTCAACCAGTACCTGCTTTGAGTTGGTCAGGTAGAGCTTGGCTGCCAGGTTGATGACCTGCAGCTTGACAATGTCCTCCTCGGCAGTGAAGGATTTGGCCATCTTTCTCAGGACGTCAGGCGCGATCCTGGGGACGTGCTCACAGTACTCGCCGATGAGCCACAGGATGCTGGCTCGGGCCATGGGCACCTGTGTGGGTGGGAGCGGAGTCAGGACTGCGGAGGGTGTGGGAATGCGGGTGGGCATGTGGCCTGCCAGGGAGCCAGCACTCCTCCCATCTGTGCTCGCTTCTCTAGAAATGGGAGTGGGAGGTGGTGGGAGAGAAAATACTAGGTGGGCATTTCTCAGGCAGCATCTCCCCTCTTCTCCAGGGTTTTGAGAGCATGCACAGAGCCTTGGAAGTTCAGTCACAGTTTGGTATAAAAGACTGGCTTTCTGGATCCACTGTACCCTTGATGATTTCTGGCCATGTTATCCTTCCTGAATCTTCAGGAATGCCTTGTCTGAATGTTTCAACTTGGCAGCGCAACACAAAAACACTCGCATATCAACCAGCCACCCTGAGCCAGAGCTTTAGAGAAAACATGATTGTGGACCAGGCTGGGGCTCAGCAAGGGGTCCCCAAAGGGAAGGCAAACCAGGGTCACATCGTCTCATCTTTCCCCTTCTCCCACCCAAAGACCTTCCAAGCCTTCCACTTCCAAGAAATGGTTTGGAAGTTGATTTTTTTATTAAAAAAGTGAAAGTGTTAATCACTCAGTCATGTCCAAACTCTTTGAGACCCCATGGTCTATAGCCTGCCAGGCTCCTCTGTCCATAGAATTCTCCAGGCAAGAATACTGGAGTGGATAGCCATTCTCTTCTCCAGGGGATCTTCTCCACCCAGGGATCGAACCTGGGTCACATGCATTGCAGGTGGATTCTTTACTGTCTGAGCCACTAGGGAAGCCCCTGATTTTCTTCTTATTTCTTTTTGATTTTTATTAAAGCCAGTTTAATTAGAGGATCTTTTTTTAAAATAATTCATTTATTTGGCTGCATTGGGTCTTTGGTTGTGGCATGTGGGATCTTCATTTGCATCATGCAGGATCCTTTGTTGCAGGGCACAGGCTCCTTAGTTGTGGTGAACAGAGTTAGTTGCCCCTTGGCCTGTGGGACCTTAGTTCCCCAACCAGGGATCAAACCCGGGTCCCCTGCCTTGCAAGCCGGATTCTTAACCACTGGACCACCAGGGAAGTCCCTAATTATAGGGTCTTAAAATCACGGGGAGGATCCTGGGTTGGGGAAGCCAGTGGGGTCACCCCCTTACCTGGATGTTGTCTGTGAGCTTCGCCAAGTGTTTGATGATCTCTCCATGCTGGGCTGGCTGCATTTGCAGCAGCTTCTTGATAACCACCACTGACTCTGCGACCACAAGCTCTGTGGAACAGGAAACGAGCCCAGGACAGTCACATGGCCACACACAATGGGCAGACACACCTGCAATGCCCCCAGGCCCTTGGCTCCGCTCCTCAACCTCCTGTACTTCCCCAGTGGCCCTCAGAGAGGCACGGGTATGAGGATACAAACTGAGGCCAATGGACTGATGAACACGAACTGTCGCTGGCCAGACAGGACATGCTGGCCATCAGTCAGACATGCAGGCAGCACCCACTAATCATCAAAGCTGGACATGCAGACAGACAAACACTGACCATCACGGTTGGACAGCAGCTGCACCAGGCCGTTGAGGCAGGTGTCGCGGACTCGGCCTATGTTAGTTGCGCAGCGCCCAATGGCCTGGATGGTGGCTGCCACAAAGTCCTTGTCCATGCTGCGAATGTAGGTCTGTGGGAGGCCACAACACAGTGAGCCCCAGAAGGTGGTGATCCCTCAGACTGGACTCTGCAGTGACTCTGCAGACTTGAGGGTGACCTTCCGGAAAGCTGTTACCTGATCATGCCAGAGACTAAACTCTGGGGAAAGGAATGACACCCTCATCCATTACCCGGAGACTCCCTGACCCAAAGCCAGCAGAAGGGATTAGGAAGGGATGTGAAATAACAATTTCTCCACTTTGGGTTCTAAAGAGAAGATTTAACCCACCAAGATGATTCTCACTGAGCATAAGGAGCTACGGGGCAACTCTCATGGACCTCTCTGGCTACAAGCTGATCCCTGGCCAGTACCTGGAATTCCCGGAGGACAGTAGGAATGTTGGTCTCATTGGCGAGGTTAGTCAACACTTCCAGCTGCAGGGAGGCAGAAAAGGGGCAGGGGGTACCAGTGGGCCTCTTGTGCTTTCATTTGTTTTTAATATTTATTCATTTGGATGCATCAGGTCTTAGTTGTGGCATGGCAGGCTTAGTTGCCCTGTGGCATGTGGGATCTTAGTTTCCTGACCAGGGTTCAAACCTGCGTCCCCTGCATTGCAAGGCAGATTCTTAACCACTGGACCACCAGGGAAGTCCATCTGTGCTTTCCTTAACCCTTCATTAAGGCCACAGGCATGACTGTCTGTAACTCACCTTCAGGATCTTGATTTGGGTGGGGTCGGTGGACCTGATGTAGAAGCTCTTCAGGTACGGCTCAAACATACCCTGGCACAAGAGAGGTGGTCCCAGGGGGCTCCACCACAGCCCTACTTCTCCTCCAGAGAGCCCCCCTCCCTGCACACCCTCCCCCATCCCAGGGCCCAGCGTCCTTCCTGCCCCTGCACTGTCTCCACTGTCAGTTCTTCCTGCCCCCTCAGCTCCTACCTTATCTTCCTTCATCAGGGCTTCCGCCCCGGGGATCCGGGTCTTGCACCTCCACCTGCATTTAGGGTCTCCCCCTCCCATGCTCCACACCGCCAAGGCATCATCCCATCCTGCCTTCCCCAGCGCCCCTGCCCGGCAGAGCCACCTGTCGGACCGCGAAGGCAGGCCTGGGTCACGTGCTCACCCGGCGCTTGATGGACATGGTGGCCACGTTCTGGAGCACCACGTACTGCACTTCACTGTGGAGACGAGCAGCAGAGGAACCCGGTCCCTAGGCCAGGGCCAGGGCAGGAGGCGCGGGCGGGGAAGGGAGGTGGGCCCGAGAGGAGGGAGGAGAGGGCGGGTGTCGGGGAAGGTGGGAGGAGGGCGGGACTGGAGTCAGTGAGGAGGGGCCGGTGGGCTGGGATGGAGGGCACCGCACTCTAGGTAGGCGGAAGGGGAGAGGCGGCCCCGCTCCAGGCGTGGCTGGGCCGTGGGCGTGGCGTGGTTGGTGTGGGCGTGGCGTGGTTGGTGTGGGCGGGGAGTGGTTGGGGTGTGGGCGGGGCGGGCACGCACCTGTGGCTCCTCAGCAGGCGCACAAGGGCCTTGGCGATAACGCCCACCTCTGCCTTGGGCGCCAGGTGGAAGTAAAGCTGCGCCACGGCCATGACCACGGCGGCGCTGCGGCTCTGCAGGAGCGGCTTCGTGTTGCGCAGCAGCAGCCGGTGGTCGGGGTCCATGACATAGGGCTTCCGGGCGGGCAGTGCCGTGGAGGCTGCCTCCTCAGACCCCGGGCCCTTGGCCTCATCCTCCTCGGAGCCATAGAAGGCTTTCTCAGGGTTCTCCTCCAGCAGAGATTCCTGGGGAGGGGTGCGGAACAGGCGGGTGGGGCAGGGGACACCTCCTCCTGGAGGCCCTCCTACCCATTCTGCTAGGGCGCGGGTCGCAGTCGCGCCTGGGGGCCCGGGCCACTCACGTTCTGCGTGGGACTGAGGAACTGCGTTCGGGCATAGCGGGTGAGCATGCTGATGATGACCACCTGGCCCCACTCCTCCACGTCGATGAGCAGGTTACAGAGCTTCCGGTAGTTCTTGTGGATCAGGTCGATGCGCTCAGGGCACACCTCCTCGAAGGCCATCACCACGCTGCCTGCCACCAGCTGGGGAATCCACATAGGCAGGAGTGCATTAACAGAAGGACAGAAGGGGCTTGCCTGGCACCTTTCCATCACCCACCTCTGTGCATCCATATACACACCGTGGTCTTGTCAGCCAGAAGCTTCTCGATGACCTCTATCAGCTGGTCCTTCTGGTCAGAATCCAAACTGAGGGAGAAACTGTTGTTTGCCCCTCCCTCCTCTCCAGCCTTCCCAATACTGGCTGGGCTCCCCTCCCTCCCCCCAACCCTATTCATCAAGAGGTGTGAGCCACTGCTCCCAATGTCCTTCTCTGTCTGTTCCCCAAACTGCCTTAAACCACCTAAAGACTTAAAAACAACAAACAACAAAAGCGGCCTTCAAGACTGGGAGAGGCCAGGGATGGGCAGTGGCTTGGGGCATACCTGTAGAGCTTAGGGATGGCATGGGCAGCTGTTTTCCGCACATAGGGAGACATATCTGAGGCAGCTTCCTTGATGGCCAGCATCATGATGGGCACGATAATGGGCACACGGATGCTAGACAGGACACGGAGGGCACTGGCGCGAATCAGCTGGTTGGGGTCCTAGGGCAGAGGTGGCAGAGGCAGAGCCATGGGAGGACAGCGGGCGCCCTGATGGGAGGGGAACTCACTGTCCCTGGTTGCCATCCACTCTTGTTTCCCTGTCTCCTGTCTTGAGCCTAGATGATGAGGTACTGGTGCTGGGTGCCTGGGGGGCCCTGCAGCAGAAATCTGGTATCTGGAGGGATGTGGCATGGGGCTGCTTCACTTTCAGGGAGAGCGACACTTTCCGAATGCCTACGATTCTTGAAGCACCTTGTTTCTCAGGAGTGTGTGCAGACCGGGAGGCTGTCTGTGTTTATGGTGGAGGAGACTGCCCAAATGCAACCTGCTCTCCCTTCCCAAGAGTTCATCCTTTCAGGGACGTCCCTGGTGGTCCAGAGGCGAAGACTCTGCTCTCAGTGCAGGGGGCCCAGGTTTGATCCCTGGTTGGAGAACTAGATCCTGCATGCTGCAACTAAGACCCAGCACAGACAGATAAATATTCTTTTTAAAGTTCACCCTTTCAGTCTTCTCTCCCAGCAAACTCTCAAAAGCTGCTCTTCTTCCCCTTCCTCTGCGTATTTGAAAGAGAATAGGTGTGTAAGCCCCTCTTCTTTGCACCTATTGCATCCTATAGACACCTGAAAGGAGTACATCAAAGCTATGTATTGTCACCCTGCTTATTTAACTGGTATACAGAATACATCATGCAAAATGCTGGACTCCATGAAGCACAAGCTGGAATCAAGAGTTGCCAAGAGAAATATCAATAACCTCAGAGACAGCCACCACCCTTATGGCAGAATGCAGAGAGGAACTAAAGAGGAGAGTGAAAAAACTGGCTTAAAACTCAACATTCAAAAAACCAAGATCATGGCATCCAATCCCATCACTTCATGGTAAACAGATGGGGAAACAATGGAAATAGTGAGAGACTTCATTTTCTTGGGTTCCAAAATCATTGCAGATGGTGACTGCAGCCATGAAATTAAAAGACGCTTGCTCCTTGGAAGAAAAGCTATGACAAAGCTTTGACAAAAGCTGTGTCAAACTTAGACATAAATTTGACAAACTCATGACAAAGCTATGACAAACCTAGACAGTATATTAAAAAGCAGAGACATTACTTTACCGACAAAGGTCCATATAGTCAAAGCTATGGTTTTTCCAGTTGCCATGTATGGATGTGAGAGTTGGACCATAAAGAAGCCTGAGTGCCAGAGAATAGATGCTTTTGAACTGTGGTGTTGGAGAAGACCCTTGAGAGTCCCTTGCACTGCAAGGAGATCAAACCAGTCCATCCTAAAGGAAATCAATCCTGAATATTCATTGGAAGGACTGATGCTGAAGCTGAAGCTCCAATACTTTGGCCACCTGATGAGAAGAGCCAACTCACAGGAAAAGACCCTGATGCTGGGAAAGATTGAGGGCAGAAAGAGAAGGGGATAACAGAGGACGAGATGGTTGGATGGCATCACCGACTCAATGGACATAAGTTTGAGCAAGCTCTGGGAGATGGTGAAGGACAGGGATGCCTGGCATGCTACAGTCTATGGGGTAGCAAAGAGTTGGACACGACTGAGCAACTGAACAACAAGACACCTGAGAAGAGCCTTAGACACAGTATACTGTAATCATGAGATTATGAGAGCAGCAGCAGATGTAAATTACTGTTCATCTTGAAGGACAGTGGGCAAAGGAAGAGGTCCTGGAACAGTAAAGAGTAGGGGCTACCATGAGTTTCTAAAATGGAGAAAGAGGAGAGCCACAGAATTACAGGTGAAAATGATGGTAATCCTTGCTAAAATTCCAGAATTAATTTTTAAAAAGGAGGTTTCAAAGCACTTTATTTTTAAAATATCTTATGAAGTCATGATTTTACTTTTTTTATTTGGTTGCACTGGATCTTAGTTGCTACATGCGGGATCTCCCCCAACTGGGACGGAGCTCAGACACCCTGCATTAGAAGTCTGGAGTCTTAAACACTGGACCCCCAGGGAAGTTCTTCAAAGCACTTATTTTAAAAGCAGGAGTCTGTATTTTCTTAGTCAAGTCAAATCATATCCACTGCTAAAACCTATTTTCCTTTTTTTTTTAACGTTTGGAAATGATTATGGATTCAACAGGAAGTTACCCTCCAGAAAACCCCTTTCCTTTTTAGTAGGGTAATTAGGCTGGCATATATTAATACTATATATCTTGATTTCAGCAAAGCACTGTGGGGGTCTCTCATAGCATTTCCTAGACTGCCATTTTTGATGTAGGCCTTTTGTTTCATTTACTACATAAGCATTTTAAGAGCAGAATTCATGTCTATTTTATCTCTAGATAACCACAGGCCTTTGCACATAGAAGGTGTTAAGAAATTTTTTTTGCAGTTGAGATCCTTCCTAACAAGATGGAAAAATACCAGCTGACTGCAATTAGGTGGATCCACAGTTTGGTAAAATGCAATACTTGGGGAAGATTTACTAGCAGATCAGTGTCAACCTGGAAACATGATACATGGGATTTAGTCTGTTGCCCTGGTTGGAATAGCTTATCAACATCTTACAGGAAGACATAAAACCAGGAGGACAATACTAAGATTCAGATCCACCCTGGCTTGGATCTTGTGCTAAACCTAAACAATGAAATACAGAAGGGTCTCACAGGGGATCCAAGGAACCAACTTCATAAAGACAGGATATAGGGACACCTGGATTATCTGCTTGCCAATTGGAGGTTTGTCAGAATTGAGTCAACAACATTAGCCGGCTGCAAAGCAAACAGAGTCTCAGTCTGGGCTGACAGAAAAGGTTGGTACTGTTGTGCAGAAGAGCCCCCTAAACAATAATAATAACAAAAGAAAGTGAATTTTAGAGGAACACATATAAGATGGTATTTATAAAACAGTATTATACATTATTTAGGAACACATAAATAAGTAGTAAGAGAATAAATGCACACATATGAATAATATTCTTTATGCCTTTGGTGGATCTGATATAAATTTTTAAAAATTAAGGTGATAGACGTTTCAACACAGTATAATGGTTTTTAAAAATTTATAATCACTTCACATCTATCAGAATGGCTGTCATTAGAAAGACAACAAATAACAAGTGTTGGTGAGGATGTGGCAAAAAGTGAACCCTTGTACACTGTTGGTGGGAATGTAAATTAGCACAGCCACTGTGGAGAACAGTGTGGAGGTTCCTCAAAAAGCTAAAACAGAACTTTCATATGATCCAGCAATATCACTCTGGGGTATATATTCTGGGTGTTTTCATTAAACAAATGAATGAGTATGACAGAACAGAAACGCCCCATAGAGAACAAGCTAGCTGTTATGAGTGGGGGTGGTGGTGGTGAGGAGAAGCAAGATGGGGTAAGGAATTAAAAGGTACAAAGTATTAATACTATGTATAAAATAAAAAGCTAAAAGAATATATTGTACAGCACAGGGGATATGGCTAATATTTTGAAATACATTTTAATGGAGTATTAGCCACAAAAATGTTGAATCAATGTATTATACACCTGAAACTAATTTAACATTGTGAATTGTGTATATTTCAATAAAAACAAAAATGAAAAACAGTGGTAGTTGTCTTAAGATGGAACTGCCTTATGATGGAGTAGGTCTGTACCACTGGAGATGACCTGTCAGAGATGTTCTAGAGCAAAGGTTGGCATACTACAGTCCACAAGCCAAATGTGTCTTCTGCCTTTTTTAATAAATAAAAATGTATTCAGGGACTCCCCTGG
This sequence comes from Cervus canadensis, assembly GCF_019320065.1. Lineage (NCBI taxonomy): Eukaryota > Metazoa > Chordata > Mammalia > Artiodactyla > Cervidae > Cervus > Cervus canadensis. The sequence goes on along the minus strand of NC_057402.1, from coordinate 45,003,103 downwards.
TAGTCCAGTGGCTAAGACTCTGAGCTCCCAATGCAGGAGGCCTGGGTTCAACCCCTGGTCAGGGAACTAGATCCCATATGCTGCCACTAAGACCTGGCACAGTCAAATATTTTTTAAAATATGAATTCAAACCCAGTCATGCACACTCATTCATCGCTGCTTTCATACTATTAAAATACAAGGGCAAAGTTGAGTCGTTGCACGGTTGAGACTAGATGGTCTGCATAGCCTAAACTACTATCACCTGGCTGGATACAGAAGTTTGCTGATTACTGTCCTAGAGAAATCACTGCATTGAGTTGAACTAAATGAGCTCTGGTTTTCTAAAAAGGGTAGAATGTGGAAACTTCAGGTCAATGTAAAAATTTGTGCAAAATGTTCAGAATGGTTCTTATAAAACGATTTTAATCCCGATTAAACCAATCTGAAAGAGAGAGAGATCATATAGTTTTGACTTGCTAAAAAATAACCTAGCACAAGGACTTCCCTGGTGGTCCAGTAGTCAAGACTCCTTGTTTCCACTGCTGGGGGCAAGGGTTCTATCCTTGATGGGGGAACTAAGATCCCCCATGCCTTGCGGTGTGGCCAAAAAATTTAAAACAAACAACAAAAACCCCTAACACAGTGTGAGGCATAGAGATACCCAAGTATTTGCTGAATGAAAGAATGGTAGATGCAAGTTCCCAGGCTTTCTGCCCCACCTCAGAGGAGCAGACTTTGCCATCACCTCCGGCTGGCCAGAGCAGACTGAACCAGGGGTAAGCCCCCAGTTTGGGCAGTCAACTCAGTCTGCTCAGCTAACCTATGGAATCAGCTGAACAGGAAAAGATGAGCCAGACATTTCAATGTCCCTCTCATAGGAATCAGAACTAAACGTGTGGAAAGACTAGAGGAGTTAATGGCTGTAATCAGAGCTGGAGAGTCTGATTGGACAAAAAATAGAAAGACAGTGATGCTGACTTCTTTACCCTGGAGATATCTTATCCTAACCACAAAAGCACCCAGTGGAGATTATCATGCTTGCATTTAACATACAAAAGATGAGAATATTCAGTTTAAATACGTGTGTGTGTTTGTGAGGGGTCAGCCTCCACTGCACACAAAAGGACTCGAATCTTCCCACTGTCCCTTCTCTTAAGTGATTCAGTTTCTACCTGACTCAAAGGGCATTTTATTGCCACAAAAGTGATCCAGGTCTTTAAATATATATATATATATATATTTTTTTTTTTTTTAATTTGAGGCCATGCCATAGGGCATGCAGGATCGTAGTTTTCAGTACAGGGATCCAACCCATGTCCCCTGCATTGGGAAGGCAGGATCTTAACCACTGGACCACCAGGTAAGTCCCGATCCAGCTCTTTAAAGGTGGATTTTTTACATACACTGGGGCATCTAAGACAAGTCAATTATTTCTTCTGGTGCTAAACAGAATAATCAACTTGTTCCTACTTTCAAGGAATCACTGGCTGTACTAACCTTACTGAAAATGGAACGGTCTTGTCTTTATGTTCTCTCTGCAGCCTGTCAAACCCAGTCTCCACGTCTGAGGCCGCTCTCCAGCTTGGTGAGCTTTGTGGTTTTCCTCTCCATGGAGCTCACTTATTTCCAATAAACCCTTTTGTCCTCCTCACCCAGTTTCAGGTGAAAAGGTTCCAAAGCCATTGTTCCTAGCAGATACTCAAACCAGGTGAGCCAGCCAGTGCCAAGGCTATGACACCCAGAGGTGAGGAATGCAGGTCAGCGGGCTCCCCACACACTCCTCTGTCTTAAGAAGGCTGACTTCTGCCTGGCTGTGGGCCTGAATCCCTTAACATCAGTAGGGTGAAGGCCAGTGTCAGGGGCTCAAGTGAGTCATAGTTGAGGCAGCCGTTAGCACAGGCTCCTCTGACTCTCCTGACGTTAGGCAGGTAGGAAAGGCCCTCCAGAGCCTGACCCCCCCGACCCCCACACTCAGACCTCTCCCTGGGCCCACTCCTCTGACAAATGGAATTTATTTCCTGCCCTATCGGTAAACAAAGGATGTCACAGTCATCAGCAATTGCAGCCACCATGGACAGTGAGCTGGTGATCCCTGAGGGAACTCAGGAAGAAAGAACACCTGCCATCTAGCAGCCATCAGACTGCAGCCACTTCCCATGTGAGGCCTGGAGAAACTCACGATATGGAAACACAGGATACTGGCCCCAGATAGCTGGGGTGCATATCAAAGGAATGATTTCAGTGAGCCCAGACTCTTGCATCTTCCCATACACAGAAAAGCACCAAACTCCTTAACCTGGGTTATCTGATTTTCTTTCATTAACAACTGTCTTTTGATGTTAGACGACCTGCCCTTTGTTGCAAAACTTCTATATAACCTGACTCCTCCCCTCGCCTCCTTGGAGCAGTTCTGTCAGAGTTACTTAGATGCTGCCTCCTAGGCTTGAAGTCCTAAAAACTCCCACCTAATGAAACCTAACTCTCAACTTTTAGGTTGTGAATAAGTCCACACCTCCAATACAGCCCCATCAAGGCCCATACCCCAGGGAGGCAAACGGAGACCTCTGACCTTCAGGCCACGCTGGAAGGTGGAGATAGACAGCAGGGCTAAGTCTTGCTGCTCCTCAGCGTAGCGCACCAGGTACACATAGACGAGCTTCTTCACCTGGGGAAGAGAGGGTTTCTCCGCAGGGACTGGTGCCCATGCCCTGAGAGATGTCCTCACCCTGGGTGGCTGCGGTCCACAGGGAAAGCACCCAGGCCCCGTCATGCTGATCCACATCCGGTTCAGGGACATCTGGGAGATGTCTTTTCCTGGACCAGGGACATTCTGAGCAGATTGGACCTCCAGGGACTGGGCTGTCCCCTTTCTCACTCCCAACTAGCTCCAGTTTACTCCTGGAGGTGGACATGGGAGACCCCTCCCTGGTAGCACTCACCTCTATGTTCTTACAGGCCACATTCTTCACCACAGCGGGGAACAGGTCTGAGGCGTTCTTTCCCCGGGCAATCATCTGGGTGGTGGGGTCAGGGTAGGGGGAGAACGAGAAGGGAGATGCCAGCACTCATTGGGGGAAGGTCCACAAGCAGCCAAGGAGGGCTCCTGGATCCTCAAGCTCCTCCCCCAAGGGATCCCCTCTGACCCCTCTCACCGCCACAATTCTCTTCATGGCCTCCAGCTTGAGGGAATCCTTGTTGGTGTCCAGCATCGCCTTCAGGTCATCGTGCCTGGTGAGGACAGGAAAGGTCAGCGGAGGGCACAACGGTGGGGATGGGGCTATCAGTCAGTAGGATTCAGACAGAAAGAAGGGACCTGGGCAGGGAAGGCAGGACTCGACCGGAAGGGAAGGTAGTAAAATACAGATCAGGGGGCTTGGGGTGGGGAGAAGCATGTGGGTCAGTCAATGTTACGGGGCTGAGCTGTGATCCCCTCAAAAAAGAATGTACCCAGAATGTAATCTTATTTGGAAAACAGAATTGTTTCAGCTGTAATTAGGATGAGGTAATACTGGAGGAGGGTGGGTCTCTAACTCAGTACATCTGGCATGCTTTAAGAAGATGGCCCTGTGGAGAGAGAGATGAAGGGAGAATACTGTAAATACAGAGAACTGGAGTGACTCACCTGCAAGCCAAGGAACATCTACAATATTGCTTCTCTCTTAAGGTTTGGTTTTCGGCTGAGAGGCAAGTAAAATCTTAGCTCCCCAATCAGGGATCAAACCCATACTCCCTGCATTGGCAGGCTAAGCCTTAACTACTGGAATGCCAGGGAAGTCCTGGGTAAATGACGATGTAAATAAATAACCCCTTGCACTTGGTGGAGGGGAATAATGTTAGTCTCCAAGCCAGTATCTAAACGTCATGCAATGGCCATTGAAATTTCAAGGGAGACCTTTTGTCAGACTTCCTGAAGTGACTGCAAAATTCATCCAGAAACAAAAATCAAGAGGTAAGAACTCCAGAGAATTTTGTGGAAAAGGGGGATGGAAACGAGAAAAACGGAACAATGACAGACAATTCACCTGACCAGAATTCGAAACATAAAACAAACGACCATGATAAAAGCTGTGTGGTGCCAGATAAAAAATTTCACAAGTGGCTCTAAGTTGATACATTAGGAACAATTAACACCAATCGGAGAAAGAAACTTTTGCCTCCCCTTAAATGCTGTTGGGACAACTGCTATGTAGCAAAGAATTTAACTTGTACATGTATTTCACACAAAAATAAATCCCACATTTGTTTAATAATTAAATTATGTTGGGCTTCCCTGGTGATCCAGTGGTTAAGAATCCACTTTGCAGTGCAAAGGACATGGGTACGATCCCTAGTCTAGGAAGATCCACATGCCTCAGAGCAGCTAAGCTCATGTGCCAGAACTACTGAGCCCACACTCTAGAGCCCATGAGCTGCAACTACTGAAGCCTGCGAGTCTACAGCCTATGCTCCACAGGTGAAGCCACAATGAGAAGCCTGCACATGACAATGAAAAATAGCCCCCCATTCGCTGCAACCAGAGAAAGCCTGCGTGCTGCAACAAAGTCCCCACCACAGACGAAAGTAAATGAATCATTTAAAAAAATTATTTTAATGTATGGAAGAGGGGGAAATTTTAATTTTCAAGGTCATAAAATTATCAGTAATAAGATGGCTAGGTTTTTTTTTTTTTCATCTCTTGTATATAAACTAAATTTAAGAAAAAAACCAAGGCAAACCTGTATTTGTTCACGAGAGCTGCTGTAACAGTACCACAGAGTGACTGGGTGGCTTAACCACCTCAACGGATTTTCTTGCAATTCCGCAGGCTAGAATCTGAGATCAAGGTGTCTTGATCTCAGCAGCAGGGCTGGTTTCATCTGAGGCCTGTCTTCTTGACTTGCAGATGACTGTCTTCCCATATCTTTACATGGTCTTCCCTTTGTGTTTCCTCTTCTTATAACAAGTGAATTGTATTGGATTAGGACCCACCCTAATGACATCCTTTCACTTAATCACCTCTTAAAAGACTCTGTCTCCAAACACAGTCACATTCTGAGGTACTGGGGGTTAGGACTTCAACATATGAGAACACAATTCAGCCCACAATAGCAACAGAAAGGAAAATATTTGGGATATGGTGAATACAAGTTTAAATAAAGTACTGACATAAGCTTAGGGTCTATATTCAGGATTCATTGTCAGGGCTGCCCATCTGTCATCCCCTTGCCCGTCCAGGTAGACACAGCCCTGAGCTGCTGCTACCCAGTCAGTGAGCAGAGCATGGTCTGGTATTCCTTGGCCATGTGCCCTTGAGCAGTGAACAACCTGCCCAGCCATACTCAGGTCCAGTGGCTGGTGGTCAGAGAAGAAAGCAGAGAAACGTGAAATCACCTCATGGAAACATGTGTCTCTACACAGCTAACAGAGCTATGGGACCACAGATGCTCTCACATTGTCCAGGCAATTCCAAAATGTGCTGAGCAGCTGTGAATGGAGACCTGTACATTCTCTGACCTCCCAGATGATACTCAGATAACCCACAGCTTTGACCCAGGCATGAGAACCCTGCCAGGAGAGGTATTACCAATGGCAGGAATTAAAAAGCAGTGTGTGCAAAGTTAGTCATAGAAGTTAAACACCTAGAAGCAATAGAAAATCAGAAAATAGACGTAGCCATTTTAGGAGAGGGAAGAGCATGCTAACAGTCATAAAGAGGCAAGTGTGACTGTTGCTGATGCTGAGACATGAGTAAGTGATAAATGCCGAGAGGAAGGAAAGAACCTGACGTAACAGACACCTAGTCACAGGGCTGCATTTTGTAGAAATGTGCAAGTGCTTAAGAGATAAAATCAGAAAAGACAGGAGGAGTGCTAAGAAACCAATGTTCCCAGGATTTTAAAAGTGCCTCTTGTGAAGACATTTTTGATGGGAAGCAAAGTAGAAAGATGATGACTTCCAGAACACAGAGGACTTGCTAGCTGTGAGATGAGGGTTGGAGAAGATGTTGATATTGATCTAGAACCCCTCCAGTCAGGAATACCACTCAGCCATTAAAAAAAAAAAGAATGAAACAATGCCATTTGCAGTAACATGGATCAACCTGGAGGTTATCATATTAAGTGAAGTAAGTCAGAGAAATACCATGTGATATCATTTGTATGTGGAATTTAAAATATGACACAAATGAACTTATCTATGAAACAGAAACAGACTCACAGACATAGAAAACAAATTTGCGGTTACCAATGGGGAAAGGGGGTGGAGGGGGGATAAATTAGGAATTTGGGATTAGCAGATACAAACTACCATATATAAATAGATAAACAACAAGGTCCTACTGTATAGCACAGGGAACTAGATTCAATATCCTGTAAAGAACCATAATGGAAAATAAAATGAAAAAATATGATAAAATATATGTATGTGTGTTTGTGTGTGTATGTATCTCTAAATCATTTTGCTATTCAGCAGAAACTAATACAACATTTTAAATCAACTATACTTCAATTAAAAAAAAAAAAAAAGGACGAATATCTTCCATTCAGGAAGATGTCCCCTCAAACCAGAGGACATTTTCTACAGCCTATGGCCAAGTGAGGGTCAGAAGACAACCACCTCGTCCCTCTCCCAAACACAAACCAGGTGGTCAAGTCCTAGGCATGCTGAACTTAGGACAGATGGCTGTAGACAGAGGTACAGACCATTCAGCGGGGCCTGGGCAGCACAGAGGGTGTGGGGAGAATGTCAGAGCTGAGTACCACCTTCCCCAACACACAAACGCACATCACGTGCTCCCAGGACCCTCCATACATACCTCCACAGTCAACTCACCCCCACAGATCCCTACATAACCCCAACACCCCATCAAACACTGGTACCACCGATATACTCTCACATCTGTCCCCACAGACACACCTACACCCCAGAGACATACTCATACCCCCAAAGACACACTAATAGCCCTCAGATATATACAGTTCTTACATAAACCCCCACACACTCAACAAAACCCCTGCAGACACACCCATAATCCTCACAGAAATGTACAAAGACACATATACCACACACACACTTCCCACAAAAACACTCAGCACATACACCCACACACCTGCGGACCCACATGCCTCACCTGCAAATGCCTACAGACACCCACAGGCACACACCCACCACAGGCTCTCTATACCTCCCCACACCCTGACCTAGACATGCACACCCACACATGACCCTCCACAGACACACACACACCACCCACATCACGCACACATATAGCTTTTTGACAAAACTGAGTCACTGCAATCCCATTTGCCAAAATGGCCTGTGAACTCCTATGTGTGATTCCTGATGATAAATTTAGGCTTCTAAGAGCAAATATATCCAGCCTCACAGATCCTCTGACCTCCTTAGGGGTCAGACAAGCACCAGCTGGAGCTGACTCCAGGGCCCTTTAACTTCAGGAATTCTCTGCAGTAGGTTTCCTCACACCCAGGTGTCCTCACCGCCCCTACAGATGCCACAAGCCCATGTCAAGTGCCCACACCCAGGGTGGTGCTGGGCACCCATACTGATCCTGCCCTCCCAGCCTAGTACCCACCTTCTAGGCTCCTGGGAGGGTCCGGGACCCTAGGAGAGGGGAATCAAGGGAAGAGAGGGACTGTGGGGACCCAGCACAGGCAAGACTGTCAGCTGCCCACCAGCAGAGAGCAGCCCCCACCTGAGGTGTGGCCACCATGGGTCCCACACTTTCGCTCCCACCAGCCGATGTTCCCAAGATGGAGAGGAAGGGAGAGATACACAGCAACGCTCCAAGGCCATGAAACATTCATCTCCTGGAGTCAGATCCCTTTACAAGGCTCTCACTGTGACCCGAGCCCTGGCCTGACCTGAGGGATTCTGTGGGTGACTGGAGCCAGCAGGAGGGGTGGGAGGAAGGTAAAACCTGGCATTTGAGGCCAGATATACTCACTTCATGTGATATACACCTTCCTCCCTCCCCTCACCACCCAAGTTCCAACCCACTAGATGGGAGAGAGTGGTCAAACTCTTTACCCTGTTCTTATCCTGTCTCCAAACCTCATCCGGAACCCTCACCTAGCCGGGGCCTGGGGGGAGGAACAGGTCAGGTGTTTTACTCCATCCTCAAATATTTTACTATCCTTCTCTCCTCAGAGCTACCAGGGAGTTAGGAATTAGGCTCATCTCCCCCCTTAAACTCTCAGTCCTCCGTAACACCCCCCACGCCCCCTCCCTCTTGGACACTAAATGCTGGTCCAGTCCTCCTGCTAAAGAGGTGGAACTTAAATGGTTCCTGCTGGAAGAGGCAGCTTCCCATCCCTGGCCTTCCTATCTGTCTGGGGGAGGGTCCCTGAGAGCTCCTCTGTACCGTAGTGGCTGGCTCTGGCTCTGGCCTTGGCCAGGCTCTGGGCAAGGTCCTTCCAGGGACTCTTCTGGGGTCGTGTCTTCTTCTGGGGCTTGCAGCCGCCGAAGCTCCTCCGGCTGCAGGGCCTGATACCAGGGTGGGGGCCCGCCTTCGGGGGCCAGCACAGGGCTGGCAGCCTCCTGATCGGCCTCTCTGCCCCCCGGCCTCACTGCTGCCCCCGGGAGCTGCAGGAATCGCTGCATCAGGGCACCAGATCCTGCTTCGAAATGAGACTGAGCTGACTGGGGAGCTAGGGGTGCCTGTTCCTGTCATCAGAGGGCCCGCCCCAAAACTCAGAAACTGGACACTGGCAGGAGGGAGGCTCTGGTTTCTTCTTCACTGCTCAGAGACAAGAACTCACGTGGTGGAGGAGGGCAGGGACTGGGGACAGAGCCAAGGCACGGTCTGCAGGCAGGGGACCAGCAGGCAGGGGAGCGGATCCAGACACAGGTGAGGCATCTCTCACTTCCCGCTCAGGCCACAACTGAACCTCTGCCCCCTCAAAACCCCTCCTCCTCAACAATCGTGTTCACCCCCTTTCCACTCTGACCCCCACCGTCTTGATCCTCGCCTGTCTTTCCATGGCCAGGTCCTTGATTTTTTCCCTTCCTATTGGCGTTCTCTTACCTCTACTTCCTCCATGCCTAGCTGGGGCCCCTCAAGTGCACGCCTCCAACTGCTCTTCACTTACATCCTTGGCCCTCTTGTTCTTGAGACCCCTACCCTGTCAGGAGTGGTTGACTTTATTTGTTGTATTTGGATGCTCCTCAGATTCCCACCATCCTTGCCCTTGCAACTTCACTATTTGCCTCTCACAGAAAATAAAGGCTTTAGATCAAAATCCCCACAGCTCCCAAACATCTCCATCTAGTCTTTCCTCTCCTCTTCCCTCTGGGCAGAGCTGGTCCTCCTTGAGGCCAGGCCAGTTCTCCTACCCAGGTCTGGAAGCCTCCCCTCCCATCAGTCAGGGATCTATGTCTCCTTCAATTCCTTCCAGCCTCTCCCACACTACTGGCTTCTTCCCAAAGGCAGTTAAACTTGCTCTGGGCTCTCCCAGACTAATAACAGACAAACAAAAATAACAATAAAAATAAACAGACATTCTTGAACCAATGTTCTCCTCTGGCAACTGTTTCCCTTTCCCCTTCATTAAAAAAAATTTTTGTTCATTCATTTTGCTGATCTTAGTTGCAGTGCACAGGCTCTCTAGTTGTGATTCATAGGCTTAGTTGCCTTGCAGTAAGTGGAATCTCAGTTCCCAGAGCAGGGATTGAACCCGAGTCCCCTGCATTGCAAGGTAGATTCTTAGTCACTGGACTACCAGGGAAGTCCCTACAGTCATACTTCTCCAAAGCGAAATTCTCATTCACTGTGTTTTATTCATTTACCTCCTCTTCACTCTCCTATTCACTTTTAATCTGGCTTCAGATGCTGATTAGAATTTAGGGTTCGGTGGCCATGGCCATGATGTCTACAACTTAAAGGGGTCAGCCAAAAATATTTATAGATAGATGGTTAGATAAGCAAATACCACAGAATGGCAACAACGACTGAATTGGATCTAGGTGGAGGGTATACATATATTCATTGTATTATTCACTCAACTTTTCTGTATGTTTAAAATTGTTCCTCAAAGAAAGATGGAGAAAATTAACCTAGCTCCTCCTCTTTTGAATTTGCCAGAACTAGTCTCTCAGGGGTGGAGGTGGGGAGTGGAGCAGGAAGAGGTAGACCTGCTCTTTGTCAAACCAGTGGGCATGATTTTTTTCCTTGTTTGAATTGACCTCAGAGGGCATTGACACTGCTGATGGCTTCCTTCTTGAAACAACATTTTATTTTTCCTCCTGCCTTTTGTTTACTTTTTCTCAGTTATTTTGAAACACTTTCCCCCTGCTCTCTGGTCACTCTTATTCCATGTCTTCAGGGTTCTTACTTGTGCTTTGTTTGAATTCATTTTATAAATGCTCCCTAGGTTATCTGGCTATCTTCACTTTCTTCTGTGGCTTTGATGGATGGACATGCACATGTGTGTGTGTGTGTGTGTGTGTGTGTACTAATAATCTCTTGGAATCCAAATTCTAATATCCAGCTACCTACTAGACTGTACCTCAGAGTTTACAATCTCAGCATCTCAAAAGCCAGGCTCAACATTAATCTCCACAAATTTGCTTGTAATATCTTTATTTCCAATTACCCTCTCTGGTACCACCACGTATCTAATACAAGAACTAATAACCTGAGATTATCCTCATCTTCTCCCAGCCCCTATTACCTTCCCCCCAGGTAATCATCAAGTCTGTGGCTTCTGCCATCTCAACAGCCCCCCAAGTCCTGGGCATCACCCATAGTCTAGGCCACCAACACACCCACCCCTCCAACTTTAACACCCCTTCACCTGTCTTCTGCTGAATCCAGCACACCTCCGATCTCTTCTTCACAATTTCACCTGGGACCCTTCTAAAATGCAAATCTGCTATTGCCTGCTTAGAAAGCTTCAGTGGTCCTGTGCCCCCCTCCCTCCACCTTGGCATCTCTCTACCTTCAGTTCTGGCCATTCCAGTGGCTTGGACAGAGATTCTGTCCACACTGTATTAGCACCTACAAAACCTGTGATCTGGCTCTCCTTCACCTCCACACCTTGTCTAAACCTCTTTGTTCTGCCTGAAACATCCTTGGCTCTCCCCCACTCCCTTCTCTCCAGGTCCAGGGACCAGCTCCTCTCACCCCTCTGAGAGCCCCACCACACTGCACTGTCACTCACAGCCTCTTCCCTGTGCCCACCTCTAGAGGGGCTTGAGGACTCAGACTGTTCACGGCGGCATCCACACTGACTAGGACGAGACTCGAAACAGCAGGCCCTTAACAACGCTTGTTTCAGAATTTACAAATAAACAAATGAACGATGGACTGAGCCAAAGGTGGAAGGGAAAGGTAGGAAGTTAAGAAAGGGCTGAATCATAGGGGCAACGTGGGCAGCAGGAGTGGGAGCTCCAGACGCGAGATGGGGATGAGGAGAGGGGGACCAGAATGAGGCGAAATGGATTTGTAGGAGCGGCCAGGCCTGGGAGCTCCTGAGTCTATCTATTCCTGGACGGGCCTTCCTGGACAGGCCTCCAGGCTCAAGCTCGCAGATTTGACCCCTCCCCCGCGTTCTTCCGGAGTCAATTCGCCACAAGCGAAAAAAGGCGGAGACCCTGTAATCCAAGCCCACAAACAGGAGAAACACCTGGGGCGGGAGGATTGGTCTCTCAGAAACGGAGCTGGCCGGCCCATCCCCCACCAGCCTCCGCCCCCACCCTCACAGGTCCCAGGCCGGCCCCTCGCGGGGCGGGGGGCGAAGCGGGGACAGGGGTCGCGAGGGTCTGTGTCCACGGCAGGAGGGGGCCGTGCAGGATTCCGGTCCGCGCCACCCGGGCCGCCGCGGACGGGCCTGGGCGCTGTCCATGGTACCGCAGCGCATGTTCCCAGGCCGGGCCGGGCCCAGTCTCCCTCTCGCCCGGCTCCCTCACCGCTTGTAGTCGGAGGAGAAAATGCCGCCGCTCGCCGGGTCGTGGCCATACTCGGGCTCCCCGGGGCCGGTAGAGCCGCCTTTGTCTTCGTTGTAGGCTGGGGCGGCCGACATAGGGCAGCAGGGCAGAGGGCTTCGCTGGGGAGGACGCGGCGCCGCCGGGATGCGGCAGGGACCGAGGAGGGGCGCGCAGGCAGTGCAGGCGAGGTCTGCTGCGCTGCCGGGGCTCCGCAGAGGCCGCAATCTGCGGCGGCGGAGGCAGCAGCGCGCGGATTTATCAATCAGGGCCGAGCGCGTGGTAGATCTTAAAGGCACAGGCTCCGGCGGAGCGGAGGGCGTGTCCGCGGAGGGAGCAGGAGGGGCGGTGCAGCAAAGCCTGGCCCCGCCCCAATGCCTCGGAAATCCCTCCACCCCCCCAGTACGGAAGGTTCCAGCCTTTGAAAGTGATCCTGCACCTCCAGGTCTGGGGGTGGGGAGGTAGGGTGCGGGGTTGGGGTGGAGTTGCTGGCCTGATGTTGGGACAGCCGTCTGGAGATGCAGAACGCCATTACTCACCCCTGACCACCTCGTCTCGGTGGGACGGTCTCTTGGAGGTTCACTCATGCCAGATACTTCGCGGATTCTCACCCACGCTGTGGAAAGAAAGGCTGGGTCTTGGGAGAGGGGCGGGTAAAAGAAAGCTGTGCACGACAGCTTCCTAGAGATGATGGAATTTAAGGAACTTTGGTCCAAGAGCGCCGAGGATGAAGATGTAGAGAGATGGGGACTGAATAGAGGGAATGGTGAACCTCGAATTTGGCTTCGGAAAATAGTTTAATGATCATTTCTGAAGCCCCTTGCCCACCAGGAGTACCTGAGGTCACAGCTAGTCCACGGTCAAGTCCACATCCACGGAAACCTAGGAAAGAAGGGGAAGGGAGGAGGTTGGGTTCAGGTATGGTGTGACTGCCAGGACTTTTGGATCCTATGAGGCCTCCAGCTCCTCCCCCAAGGTCCAAGGTACCTCCAGAGAAGGCAGCCTGGATCTAGAGAGAAAGTAGTGATTGGGCTGGGGGAAGGGGGTGGGTTCCAGTAGAGTTAGGGCATCAAGTTGAGTGGGTGGGGTGAGGGTGGGGGGTTGGTCTTTTGCCTGGGCTTCCATGGTGGCTCAGACGGTAAAGAATCTGCCTGCAATGCAGAGACCTGGCTTCGATCTTGGGTCAGGAAGATCCCCTGGAGAAGGGAATGGCAACCAACTCCAGTATTCTTGTCTGGAGACTCCCATGGACAGAGGAGCCTGGTGGGCTACAGTCCATGGGGTCACAAAGAGTACGACAGGACTGAGAAAGAGTCTGACAGGACTGACTGCATTTCACTGCATTTCACTTTTCGGGAGGTGAGGCCTGGATTCGGAATGTGGAAGGGGCCATAGGACTGAGTCTTGATCTATAGGATACCGGTGTCTCCAGAACCAGAATTGGAGGGTCTCGGTGGAAATGGCGGGCCGGAAGGGTAGGGCTTGGTTTCTTAGGTAGGTTCCATTGGAAAATGGGAATGGGGGTTGACCAGGACTACCGCAGCACCTGGCTGAAGGAGGCTGAAGTAAATAGATGTGCCTGTCATCTGTGAGATGGGATCTTTCCGGAGTGGGCCCAAAAGAGTTTCTGAGGAGTAGAACCTTGATGAATTAGCAGGCCTAGTTTGCTTGTGGGGGCTTTGGTTATGCCAGAGTAAAGTAGATCTCCATTTTGAGTAACGCAGCCTCGGTGGGGAGAGAGGGCCTAAACTGTCCAGAAGCTCATAGTTTAGCCACAGTTGTTAAACCGGCTCTAGACTTGGGGTCCTATGTGGGTAGCTGGGCCGTGCTCACCGAAATCATGGGACTCCAGACTACTTGTAGGGGTCCAGGTTGGGCTCTGGACCCAGCAGTTGCAGAGCAAAGTGCACGCAGTTGCTGCATGTGGGGTGATAGGGAGGCGGGTCGGCGTCCATGGCTTCACGCACTCGGCGCTCCAGCGCTACGCGGTCAATGCCACTGCGTCTACGTAGCACCCGCCAAAGCAAGCGGGAGCGCTGCATCGGGCGCTGCCCTTGTTTGGATACAACACCTTCGCAGGAGCCGAGAAACAGGTTCGACCTTTGGCCACGAGGGTTCTTGCCTGCAAGGATCACGGGTCAAGTGCGATCAGAGCTGGGTTCGGTCCTGTGACTCCAGCCCCAAGCTCCCGCCCACACCCCCATCTCCCAGGATCGCGCGGCCCAGAGCCCCATGCCCTGGATGCCCAAGCGACTTCTTTCGGAGACATGCACCATGAGCTGGGGGGTGGCAGCCTTCGTCCCTGTGAGGCCCACCCACTGGTGGAGCGGGCTTGATGGGCAGCCTCTGTTCCAAGCCCAAGGCCTGTCCTCTCACCCTCAAAGTGGATGATCTCTCCGTGGCCGCAATACACACCAACGTGGGCCCCGCACCAGCGTCCAGTGGGGGACATCAGCCTGAATAGGAAGAGGTCTCCTGGCTCAGGTTCACTGCCCTCCAACTCCACAGCCTCGAAGTGCTGACCCAGGAAAGCCTCAGAGATGAAAAACTTAATGGTGCTGACTGCCCCTGTCATGGCCTGGGAGGAAAAATGGACCAGACCACAGGGAGACTGCAGGCCGGGATGAAAGAGAAGTTGGTTCCTTCTACTGTTCATTGTGTCAGATGGGCCACCCAGGGCTCAGGCAGACCTGGCTTGAGGCTAAGCCCCGGGTGAAGGTCTTGCCTACCCCACACCTGCCTCCCTGTGCTGAGGAACTTCAGAGGCCTGGGCATCGTGAGTGAGTTCTGCCCTGAGCCAGCCTTCAACTTCCAGCCATTGAGAACTCCTGAACTGTTTTCATCTCATCTCAAATTCCAGCCTTGCCCTATCCTCCCCCCCCCCCCCCCGCCCCGCCAATGCCCATCCCCTCATCAAGATCCCCTTTCCCACTCATCTCCTATATTTCCACTCCCTGGAGGCAACACAAGGAGCATGCCTACCTGAGATGAACTGAAGTCCTAAAGAAACAGAAACAGAAACCCAGGTGAGATCTGGACCCAAGACAGGCATCTCCTCCCAAGTCTAGGAGAGAAAGTCCCCTCCACAGCCTCAGCCATCAACATCTACTAAGCAGCTACTCATCTGATGCTTAATACAGTCCCACAAGGTGGGCACAGTATCTGTATTTTCAGGATTAAAAAAAAAAAAAAAAGACAAAACACAGGTTCACATTCATCTGTCGGACATTTAGGTGGTTTCCACGTCCTGGCTACACTATCATGTGTAAGACAGAAAGCTAGTGGAAACCTGCTATAAAACAGGAAGATCAGCTCAGTGCTCTGTGATGACTTATAAGGGTGGGGTGGGGAGGGCCTAGGGGGCAGTGAAGTCAAGAGGGAGGGGATATATGTATATTTATAGCTGATTCACTTCACTGTACAGCAGAAGCTAACACATTGTAAAGCAATTATATTCCAATTAAAAAAAAAAAACAGGTTCACATGTTATGTGTTGCTGGAGTGCACACAGCTTAATGTAGGTCTGCTTCTTGTGCCCTTCGACCTAAACATCAGTCACCTGGTACCTTCTTTTTCTCTATGTGGAAGGGAGCAGTACCTTCAAAGCAGGTTTCTCCTATCTTTACTGGGAACAAAGGGCTTTGGGGACTTGGGAGGATAGCCTGCTGAAATTGAGCCTGGGCTTTGGTCTCAGAGAGAGCCTGGAAAAGGAGGTGAAAGCAGGGCCGGCCTCTCCTGTCCCGGACCCTCCCCTTCGCCCCTGGCCCCACTCCATAGTCTCCCTCTCCTCTGTGTGTTACAGAGCGAATCTCATTTTCCCGAACTGGAAACTGTGAAAAGACTCAGGGGACCAACTCATCGCAGTTTGTGTGGGACCTTGCAGGTTCTAAAATCGAAAACCCAGCATCCCAGGAACCCAGGAAAACTTGGGACGACTGGTGACCTTGGGCTCCTCTCTCCCAGCTCTCTTGACCTCAGGAGACCACAGGGAGGACCCAGTCATGTGAACAACTCTTTGGTCACATTCTCCTGCAATCCACCAGCAGCCTCTCTTGCTTCCCACTCCCCCCATACCCATCAGGCCAAGCAGAGATCATAGCTGTGGGTGAGAGTGGACTGTCCTGGTCCCTGCTAGGGCAGCAGGAATCCGACCTGGAGAAAAGGTAAGACAGACAAGCTGAGGACTTCTGCTCCAGTCACCTGGGATGTGAAGCTCATCTAGGGAGGGGGAAAACAAAAACAAAAACAGCTGTCACCCCCTGGCTCCTAAGGAGTGAAGGTCCAAACCACTGCCCCTCTCACCTCTCCCCACTCAGGTTGCGCCGTTTACATGGGGAGCTGTCTATGTGTGTGTTGATGCATGGCTGTGCATTTGTTGTGCCCGTGAGTCTGTTGTAGTACTGGATACAGGACTAGGAGGCTGAGTCTGGGCAGTGCCACTTCTCGGTATAGGACATCAGATAAGCCACTCCCTCCCTCTGGGCCTCAACTTCCTCATCTGTGAACTGGGGATAATAAGCCTGGAAGACTGCGCAACAAAGGACCATTGTGAGGCACTGAGAGCTCTTTGTGAGCAAGACAAGGCCAGTCGGGCAGCAGTTTGTTTATCTTCAGTCTTCATCTGAGCATGCAGAGTTGGGCATCAAGGGAGGAGGGGTGGGGAGAAAGCGTCTGTCTCAGCTCAGTGGAGAAAAACAATGGGCCCTCAGAGTCGGGCTACCTCCCTGTGACCCCTGCCCCAGAGCGCTCAGGAAGTCGGCCAGTTGGAAAGGCTCTGGAGAGCAGGCCCTACCCCTGACTCCTCCTCTGAAAAGTTCCCCAGTGGTGGCCTGGGTGATGAGGTGCTTTGGCCACCACCAGCTGGGCCCCTGGACTTGAGTCAGGGTCCAGATGAGGAGCTGCCCCTTAAGGTAGGGGATCTAGGTCCACACATGGGGCTTCATCTGTAATGATAACGTTTATTGCCAGAAACTTTGTGATAATGTCTCTGTGCTAAAACGCCATTTAGCCCTAACAGTAATGTCATGAAATGGGTACTGTTGTTATCTTTCTAATTTAACAGAAAGGGAAACAGGCTTGGAGAGGTTGCCAGGGTTCCAAACTAGTAAGTGGAGGAATGAGGATTCAAGCCCAGGTGGGTCTGGTTCCATTGCCCAAGACCTTAACCACTGTACAGGACTGCCTCTCTCACACTGCTGGCAGACAAGCACCCCCTTCCCCAGACCCCACCACCAGGAATTACTGACCCCCTGTGTTCTTCCTGACCTTCCCCTCGGCTTTCATTGAGCCAAGCCACCACTCTCTTTGTAAGAAAAGGAGTAAAGAGCAAGAGCCCCAGGGACAGACTGTCCCACTCTCTGGGCACCTGGCCTGGCAATGCTGCCCACCACACTGGGGCTTCTTGCTGGGGACCTGAGCTCTTTCTCCCCTCACCCTGATGGAGAGTTTCAGAGGACCAGTTGTGAGAGTGGCCCTCCAGCTGGGTGTGGGGGTGACAGGTAGTGTCCTTGGGGCCCTGGGCCCTGCCCTTCCCCCAGAGATCCCTGGAGGACCTCTCAGTGGGGTCCTACCACTGGGCACAGGGCTTGTGGTAGCCCTTGGTGGTGTGGCTGTGGTCTGGCCTGAATTTCTAGCCTCTCCTGTCCCCCTTTGGTCTAGCCCTGGACAAAGGTCCCTCTGTGGGAAGCAAGTTTCTGGGGTCATTGCTCTCAGCCAGTCATCTCCAGTCAGAGGCTCCCCACTGGGCAGAGCAGGCCCTTCCTTTAAGCCCCCAGCACACCCTGGGGCTGCCCCTTCCTTCCCTTAAAAGCCTTTGGTCATCCCCTCCCTCTTGGCCCAGTGATCCCACCTGAATCCTAGCCCCCAGCTCGAGCAGCTCACCTTGCAGTAGTCACGTCTGTTCCTTGCTAGGTGCTCTCCTTCTGTGGCCAGAGAAGGGAGGGCTAGCTGTCCGCCCCGAAACAGATAAGGGAGCCACGTAGGAAGCCCTGGGGCCCTGTTCTGAGCATCACCGCCTGCACCAATCTGATGGCAGCCCTCCCTGCTCCTGGCAGCTCTGGGAACAGGCAGCAGCCAGAAACTGAAAGGCTGGAGCCAGGAGTGGGTAACTGGTGCCCTCACGCACCTCTCTCCCCTCCTCCTGGTGTTCAGCCCCCACCCCGCACCCGCTTCTGCTGGGACTGCCATTTGTACCTGCTCTCTGGACCTACCTTTCTTCCCTTACTGGCCTCCAGGGTACCCAAATGCCCTGAGAACAAACTCCATACAGATTTCAGTTCCTTTTAATTTGTTGATACTTGGTTTTATTGACTAACATATGGTCTACATTGGTGAATATACTACATGCACTTGAAAATGTTCATTATACATTTAGGGTATGGTAAATATTAGCTAGGTCAAGGTGATTGACAATGTTGCTCAGATAGTCTGTGTTTTTACTGACTTCTTGTGTAGATTTTAAATTAATTGAGGGATAATAAAACTTTCAACTATGATTGTGAGACTGTCCATTTCTCCCTTCAATTCTGTCCAGTTTTGCCTAGTGGATGTTAAAATTCCATTATTACTTGACTATCGTTATGTCTTTCTATGAATTGACCCTTCATGGTTACTCATGGGCTTCTCTCGTGGCTCCAACTGTAAAGAGTCTGCCTGCAATATGGGAGACCCAGGGTCAATCGCTGGGTCAGGAAATCCCCTGAAGGAGGAAATGGCAACCCACTCCAGTATTCTTACCTGGAGAATCCCATGGATGGAGGAGCCTGGCAAGCTACAGTCCATGGGGTGGCAAAGAGTCAGACATGACTGAGGGACTAACACACAAGATCACTTACACATGTTGCTCCTTTCTCTGCTAATAAATTTTGCTTTGAGGTCTATTCTATCTGAAAGGGCTTCCCTAGTAGCTCAGTTGGTAAAGAATCCACCTGCAATACAGGAGACCCCGGTTCAATTCCTGGGTCGGGAAGATCCGCTGGAGAAGGGATCTACTCACTCCTCACTCCAGTATTCTGGCCTGGAGAAGTCCATGGACTATACAGCAGAGTCAGACACGACTGAGTGACTTTCACTTTCTCTGATATTATGCTCACTATTTGTAGTTGTATCTTTTATCATTCACTTTTGATCTATCTGTATCTTTTTTTTTTTTATCTGTATCTTTTTTAAAATACATCTCAAAAAAAAAAAAAAAAAAGTACATCTCTCCTAGACAGAACATAGTTAAGTCTCACTTTTTTATTCATTTTGGCAATCTCTGCCTTTAAAACTGAACCATTTGTTCCATAGATATTTAATGTAATAATTGATATGGTTGGATTTTGATATAGTATTTGTTTTTTTCCCTTCTGATAGTTGTTCCTTTCCTTTCCCTATCCTCACTTCTTTGGGCATATTCAACTTTTTTTTTAAAGAATTTAATTTTATGTATTGACAGCTGTACCTCTCTGTATATATTAATTTTTAGTAGTTTCTCCAGTATTATAGTGTAACTATTTAAATTTCCACAGTCTACTTAGTGATGATATTGTATGACTTTACATAAAATATAGAAGCATTGTAACCAAACAGGTCCATTTACTACAATCCTCTATTTGTTATATGCATCATATCTACACACATTATAATCTCCACAAGATAATGTCATAATTTTTGCTTTAAACTGTCCTGTATTTTAAAGAAAGCAGGAAGAAAAGTCTTTCATATTTACCCAGATATTTACCATTTCTGATCCTCTTCATTCATTCTTGAAAGTCTAAGATTTTCCCTGATATCATTTCCCTTTAGCCTGAAGAATTTCCTTCAGCATTTCTTGTGGTGCACATCTGCTGGTGATGAATTCTCCTAGATGAATTATTTTATCTGAGAGTAACTGTATTTCATCTTCCTTGATACTATTGGATGTTGAATTCTGTATTAATTTTTGCTTTCAGCAGTTTGAAGATTTGCCCCCACTGTCTTCTGACCTTGATAGTTTCCGGTGAGAAGTGAAAGACAACTATTATTAAGTTATTAAAGATAACTTCAGCACGTCATGTACTATTTATCTTTGCTATTCAGATTTCATATTCGTTTTCAGGAGCATGGCTGCGACTGTACCTAGGAATGGTTGTCTTTATATATAACTCATTGTGGTGCCTTGAGATTTTTTATTTTATTTTATTTATTTATTTTTTTTTGAGATTTTTGAATACATACATTTTTGTCTTTACCAAATTCAGGGATTTTTTGCCATTATTTCTTGACATTTTTCTGCCTTGTTTTCCCTCTCCTCTCATTTTAAACTCCAATTAATATCATCACCTTGATGCTGTTTGATATGTCATTTTTTTTTCAATCTTTATTCTCAATCTTTTGACTGAGATGTCTCTTGGTATTTCTTTAATTTCACTGACTCTTTTTTCTGACAACCTTGACTAACTGTTAATAAACTCATTTAATTGTTTTCTTTTCAGTTTTAGAATATTATTTTAAATATAATTTTCCTTTCTCTAAGATTCTCTATTTATTCATTATTACTGTCTTTTGCTTAAAGTTTTTTGTAGATATTTAAAATAAATGCTTAAAGGTTTTTCTGCCCCCCACATTTGGGTGGTGTGGGTATACACTGTCATTGTCTAGTTTTTCTAATGATTTTATGTTTTCCTTTTTTTTTTGCATGTCTAGGATTTTAAAAACGTGTATAATGGACACTGGAGATGATACATTGTACAGATTCTGTATTCTTTTCTCTTGCCCTGAAGAATATTGATTTTTATATTAGCAAGCTGTCAAATTAATAGCTTGGACTTGATTTCAAGCTTGTGGAGTTCTGGTTTAACCCTCTATTATGGCAAGTCTAAGTTTCACCATTTTTATTAGGGTGTATTCCTTAGTCCTAGCCCATAGTCTCATAAGGAATAGCCCCTATGGGATTTCAGTGGGCGATCCAAAGGGATTCACCAAGCCCCTTTAAGGTTGTTGAAATCAAACTACAAATTCCATCTCCCTTGCAGTTGACAGCAGCTGAAATATCTCCCCTTCAGCTGTTGCTTTCCACTGGGTTCCTTGGAGTCTCACCCAGTGGGTTGCAGTAAAGAGTTATCCAAGGATTAGTAGGGATTTTATATGCAGATTTAGGGGATTCCCCTCTCTGTAGATACCTTCTTTCTGGGATACTCCCCCCTCAATTTCCAGATACTCCATTCTGAAATTTATCCATTGATGTCTTGAGCCAAGAAGTTCTGTGGCTTTTTGCATGAGGTTTAGCTATCCCCTGCTGGATAGATGGGGGAGGGCCCTAAAGGGAAAGCTTGAAATTTTTAGCCTCACCTCCTATTCTTCAAGGAGGGGAGGAGGACTAGAAATGGAGTTAATGATACATCATACCTACTGACCCATGATGCAGCCTCCCTAAAAATTCCAAAAGTATCGAGTTCACAAAGCTTATAAGTTGGTGAACACATGGAGGTGTTCAGAGAGTGGTGTCCAGAGAGGGCATGGAAGCTCCCAGCCCTATCCCATATACCTTGCCCTGCATCTCTTTCATCTGGATGTTCACCTGTATCCTTCATCATATCCTTTCCTAACAAACTGATACACAGTGATGACTTGAAACAAATAGACTGCCAGGTATTTCTCAGGCAAAGATGGGTTTATTTGGGATCAGCAGAGAACTGCAATCCAAGGTCTGCAACCCTGGTAGAGCCACATGCATGTCCCCAACAGGCAAGGGAAAGAGAATGCTTTTATTGGGAAGAAAAGGAAGTTCAGAGGGCTAGAGCAAGCAGAGTCCAGGGTTTTTCATTGGCTGACTGCTTTCCAGGAAAGAAGAGCCTGCTTTCTTTCTATTAGGCTTAGATACCATTACAGGACCAGTCGGGTGTGCTGCAGGCCGTGGGGTGGCAAAGAGTCGGACACAACTTAGCAACTGAACGACAACCTTTACAGGACATAAGAGCTCCCCCTTCTGGTTTCCCAACTCTGCTTAGTAAAGGTTTCTGTTTATTAATTTTTTTTTACAACAGTAAGTAAACTGTTTTCCTGAGTTTTATGAACCATTATAAAAATTAATTGAATCCAAGTTGGAGTCAGGGGAGGACATAGGAAGCTCCAATTTATAGGCAAGCCAGACAGAAATTGTAGGAAACCTGGGGACCTGGTATTTGAGATTGACAGCTGACATGGGGGGCAGTCTTGTGGGGCTGAGCCCTTAACCTGCGGGATCTGATGCTGTCTCATTAGACAGCGTCAGAATTGAGTCAAATTGTAGGACATGCAGCTGGTTTCACACACGGTGTGGGCAAAACTCCACACAGTCTGGTGTCGGAGTTTTGTGAATGTGGTTCTAGGGCGAGAGTAAAGGAGACTCACACAGGGGAAAAAGTGAATTCTTCCTGTTCAAGAAGTAACTAGGAAGATAAGGGTTGGTTTAACAAAATTTTCTCCGCCCCAGATTCCCCACCTCTGGTGGCAAGAACGTCTTCCTTCCTCCTGGTACAGGGAAAGTACTTTTCATGTGGGAGTTTTAGCTCCAGCTTTCAGAAAGAAAAGGAGGGTCAGAGTGTTCTTCTCATACCTGCTATTTCCTCTTGCCTTTAATTCAACATCATCAACATACCCCAGTGGCATATTTTGAGGTGACAAGGTCTGGTTTTCCTTCACTAGTACAGTGTGTGTGTGTGTGTGTGCGCGTGCGCACGCTCATGTCTGACTCTTCTGCAACCTCATGGACCACAGCCTTCCAGGCTCCTCTGTCCATGGGATTCTCCAGGCAAGAATACTGGAGTGGGTTGCCATGCCCTCCTCCAGGGGATCCTCCCAACCCAGGGATGCTACCCGTGTCTCATGCATTGCAGGGGGATTCTTTATCTGCTGAAGACATCAGGGAACCTCCTCACTAATATAGTAGGAGAAGAAAAAGTAGAAGGCAAAATAAATAAAACATGTGGTCCCACCTCTCTTGGAGGTTACAGTCTGGGGCTGTATCAGCACTTCATGGAGAAAGGGGAGGGAAACAAACATGTGTCTCGGCTTCTGCCCCATCCACTAGGCTGCCTTCAAGAGCATGATTTCTCTGGATTTATAAGAATGGTTTTTCTGCAGGTATTCTCTTTTAGATACTGAAACTGATGGTCCTCAGTCTAGGAAATGAATTTAAATGAATTTTTAGCCTATAGCTACTGTTGTTGTTGTTATTATTTCACATAGAATTCAGATATACAGAATTCTATGTGTCAGACATTACAAAGTTAATGTTTAAAACAACCCTGAAAAGTACATTGCAAGAGACCTTAAATATCATGGAGAGAATCTGAGTGGAGATAAGTTTTAGAGAATAACTAGTGGCCAGTTTGAAGGATAATAGAGAAGTAGGTTTTTGAGGCGGCTGGGTGAGAACACAAGAATAATTAAGAGATGACTGTGAACTGAGGCAGTGGCAGGCAGAATAAAAAGATGGGGACATAAAAGACAGATTGAGGTAAACATACATGAGAATCCTCTTAACTGGGTTGTCCTAATTAAATCTCCCTTCCTGAATGAAACAAGTTAAGGTTTCTTCCACCCTAGTTCTTTACTCATGTTCACTTCATACTCTTTCAAAATGCTGTACCATTAATTGATTCGATACTCTCAATGCAAGGACAGGTAAGCATTTTAGAGAGAATGATTTTAAGGGGTCTTTTTCAAGGTTCAAAAGGCACAATCAAGACCAGACTACCGATGTTCTCACAGTTCACCCCACGAGTAAAAGAGGAACTGGTTTGCTTGGCTGATAGGCTACTGAGAGAACAGAACATACGTCTTTATGAGGTTTCACTTCTGTTTTAGTACACATAAAGCTCCTTCTCTCACCTTTATTCAAGGTCATCCTGTGAGAATACATTTAGAGATCTTCAAATCAGGAAGATCACCAACAACGTTGTTCTTGTCTTTTATAATCATTCCTAACTTCCCCAGTGGCCAGGTGGGGCTTCTCTCATAGCATCTGGATAAGAAGGTGGTGTTTCACCAACTGACCCCTCCCACAGCCTAGGAAAAGCACAGAGCACCTATCTATCCCTTGCTCTGGTTTATGTCACTCTCCCTGCCCCACGGCTGGTTCCTCCTCCAGTGTAATGCTAAATGGTTGGTTGCCCAACCAATAAACAGGCTATAACAAAAGAGAACCATCTTTCCTCTAAAATACTGTTTTATCACGGATCATTGTCATAATGTGATCTCCTCAAAAGATAATGAGTTTTTATCTGTATGTAATTCTAAATGAAACATTCAATGTTTCAAACATACAATGAAGACACATATAGATGAGAAATGATCACACTGAAGTTTGGAAAGTAAGCAGTAAAGCTATATGTGAGGCTGAAATGGAGAATCCTATGAAAATCTCGAAAAAGACAATTGTGGGATCAATAAAGGAATTCATAGTACATGTATACAGTTTATTTGCTTCTAAGTGGTAGTTTAAGCAAAAAATTTTGCTTTTAATTCTGATACTTATACAATTCACAAATCACAAGTTCACCTTATTTTTAAAACTTTCGGTGAACTAGTGTTCTAAATTTTGTATCTCAAAGTGAAGAGAGAATTTGTTCATTTCATAACCATAGAAACAAACGAGGTGAAACACTGAAGGCAAATTAAGAAAACAATTTGCCTCCTACTGCTTTGTACACTCCAAGTTAGTGAAGGAATGGATAATCACTAACAAACTTTTGGCTAAAGTCACAGAGATGACTTTCCAAATGTTTTCTCTCAGTCAAGGAAGTTATACTACAGGAGGAAACAACCCATGTCTAATCCCAAGCAGAAATTGGAAAAATATGGTATCTTAACTCTGTTTCAGTTCTGTGGTGTCATAAGAACAGACTAGCTCTTCCTAAAAACAGGTTGTTCTGCTTGAGAAAACATATACCCATCCATGTAGTTATCATTGCTGAGGTGTTTCATTTCTTTGAGTAGATCTAGGTTTCCATCTGGTGCTATTTTCCCTCTGCCTGGATGGCTTCTTTTAATATTTCTTGCAGGGAGGGTCTGCTGCTGATGAATTCTTTTAGCTTTAATAGGCCTAAAAAAGTCTGTATTTCACTTTTTGTTTTTGAAAGAAGGTATAGAATTGGTAAAGAATTCTAGCTTTGGAGAAGGAAATGGCAACCCACTCCAGTATTCTTGCCTGGAAAAGTCCGTGGACAGAGGAGCCTGGCGGGCTGCAGTCCATGGGGTTACGTGACTGAGCTTGTGTGCACGAGAGAGGGAGATGGGTTGGTAGCAATAAAGTGGTAGAACTAAAAAAAAAAAAAGAGAATTCTAGCCTGACAGTTTTTCTTTCAGTACTTATGGCGAGAAGTCTGAGATCAGGGTATCAGCACAGTGGAGGCCTGCTGAGGGCTCTTGTCCTGGCTTTCAGATGACTGTCTTCTTGTCATTGCTATTTCCTCACACTAAAGGGGTGGGGGGAGAACTCTTTGGTTTCTCTTCTTCTTTTTTTTTTTTTGGTTTCTCTTCTTATAAGGGCACTAATCCCACCACAAGGGCCCCACTTTCAAGATCTCATCTAAACTTTATTATTTCCCAATGGTCCCACCTCCAAATACTATCACATTGGGGGATTATGGCTTCATATATAAATTTGGCAGGGGAATACATTCAGGCCATAGCATTATAAGGTCACAATGATAACAATAATAAACATAACTTAAGAGCTTCCCTTGTGGTTCAGTGGTAAAGAATCTGCCTGCCAATGCAGGAGACACCGGTTCGATCCCTGGGTTGAGAAGATCCTCTGGAGAAGGAAATGGCAACCCACTCCAGTATTCTTGCCTGGAGAATTCCATGGACAGAGGAGCCTGGCGGGCTATAGTCCATACGGTCGCAAAGAGTCAGACACCACTTAGCAACTAAACAACACAACAAATGTTTGTTATGTACCAGCACTGTGTCACATGCTTGTATGGATAGTTTCACACAATCCTTATTACACAGATGAGGGAATGAGTTTAGTTCATTGATCACCTTAACAGATGGTTACGTTGTTGTAGAGCTGGAATTAGAGCTCAGGCAATCTGACTTCAAGTCCCAAATTCCTAGTTCCCTCCCTATACTGCCTCAACCAGGGGGAAAACATTTTGAAATCTAATGAACTGAGTTCAGGAATTTGTTTTATTTTTTTTATTTTATTTATTTATTTTTTTATTAAACCATTATCTTTATTTATTTATTTTTAATTTATTTATTTATTTTTTCATTTATTTGGCTGCACCAGGTCTTAGTTGCAGCATGTGGGATCTAGTTCCCTGAGCAGGGATCGAACCTGGGCCCCCTGCATTGGGAGCTCAGAGTCTTAACCACTGGGCCAGCAGGGAAGTCCCAGGAATTTGTTTTAGTTGTCACATTTTTATGGACTCAGTAGAGAAGGGCTTCAAATATTAATGTGGTTCTTTTGATAACTACTCATAAGAAAGTAGACCAGGGCTTCCATGGTGGCTCAGTGGCAAAGAATTCGCCTGTCAATACAGGAGACATGGGTTTGATCCCTGGTCTGGGAAGATTCCACGTGCTGTGGAGCAACTAAGCCTGTGCAGCACAACTACTGAGCCTGTGCCAGAGCCCGGGAACTGCAACTATCCAGCCCACGTGCTGAAACTACTGAAGCCCCACACCTAGAACCCATGCCCCGCAGCATGAGAAACCAAGGCAATGGGAACCCCGCACACTGCACTAAAGAGTAGCCCTTGCTCGCAGCAACTAGAGAAAAGTCCCACGCACAATGAAGACCCAGCACAGCCAAAAATAAATAAATAAATAAAATTATTTTAAAAAAAGAAAATAGATCAGACAGACAAAAAAAAAATGTTGACATAAAAAGAGCTAAAAGCAAAGGAAAACTCTGGAAAGTGTACAAATACCAGTTTGTACCAAGGACCCATCATTCCTTGGCTCTGGTATGGGTCTGGGAAAGCAGCACTGTCAAATACTGCTGCAAATATGTACTTGCATCCTCTCTGGAAAGGAAATTTGAAAAGATGGATTAAAAACTTCAAGGAATGCGTTCTCCTGGACAAATAACTTAAATATGGGTACCTAGCTTAAGGAAGTCAAGATGTACACAAAACTGTATGTACCCAGATAGTCATTATTTCAAAAATAGACTTACATATATTCTGGTTATTAAAAACATGCTATGGTTTTTCCAGTTGCCATGTATGCATGTGAGATTTGGATCATAAAGAAGGCTGAGTGCCAAAGAATAGATGCTTTTGAACTGTGGTGTTGGAGAAGACTCTTAAGAGTTCCTTGGACTGCAAGGAGATGAAAACAGTCAATCCTAAAGGAAATCAGTCCTGAATATTCATTGGAAGGACTGATGCTGAAGCTGAAGCTCCAATACTCTGGCCACCTGATTCAAAGAACTGACTCACTGGAAAAGACCCTGATGCTGGGAAAGATTGAAGGCAGGAGGAGAAGGAGACGACAGAGGATGAGATAGTTGGATGGCATCACCGACTCAATGGACATGAGTTTGAGCAAGCTCTGGAAGTTGGTGATGGACAGGGAAGCCTGGTGTGCTGCAGACCATGGGATCCCAAAGAGTTGGACATGACTAGCAACTAACTGAACTGAACTGAATTGTTCTAAAGTTCAGAAGATACAGAGATGTTTAAAGAAATTAAAAAAACAAATAACTTTGGCTATTACTTCTCAGATTTAACCATTGTTATAACTGGGCTCCCCTCTCCCCTTAGTCACATGTATGTATCTAATTTATATTTTTATAACTCAGTGCTTTGTAACTTGCCTTTTTCCCATACTCATCTTGCCTAGTTATTGATGCCAAAATGCAGTCACATCATTTTTAATGAATGCCTAGTATTTCTTGCATGAATAAACCCATTAATTCATGATGGTCTTTTAGTTGTTTTTAATGGTAAGAATTATAAAGCAGCAATATAGAATTGTCTGGTTATATTTGGGAGACTAAAAACATCGATTTATCATCTCTCTTAAGATCTTGTTAAAATAACACCTAAGAAATAAAAAGAGCCATAAAGATCTAAACAGAAGAATGGGATAAGAACCATCAGTGAGAAATTAAAAAAAAAATTCCGGGACATAGAAAGGTGATGGGGGAATGATGCTTGATAAGGAAAAGTAGAAGGAATTGTAGAGGGTGAGAGACATAGCTAAGGAAGAAGCCAATTAACCCTACACAACACTAGAAGGATGCAGACAGGAAGTATCAGGAACCACTGAGTCAGGAGAGCAACACAGGGCCAAGAATCCACATATGAAAACAGTGATCCCTCCCTCCTACCAGCACGCCTTACAGTCAAGTACCTACTTCAAGAGTGGGGGTGTGACAGGAGGAACAACATGTAGAACTTCCCAAGATGTTTATACACATTAAACACTGAAATGTTATTCACTAAATAAATTCGCTGGCTCCATAGAAAATATCCTGCATCCTTACATTCAGAATATCAGCATTCCTGTCCCATCATCTTGGCCCAGTGACAAGTCTCACCCAGTACAGAGAGCTCATATCCACCTCACTCTTAAATATACAGTCAAGATTCCCCAGACAGTTGAAGAAGCTTTCAACATAAAGATTGAAACAACAGACCCTAAAGGAAACAGTTACTTCAGGGAACAGGAGAGAACATGCATCCATATGTGCGCGCACGCACACACAGAGTGAGAAAACTGCACACTTAAAATAATAACAGATGCTATGAAAGAGCAACAAAGAACAAAAACTCCTGAAAGTTAAAGCTAGTGCTAAAATCAAATCAACGGAATGGGAGAAGATATTTGCAAATAATATATCTCGTAGGGGGTTGATTATAAAGAACTCATATAGCTCACATCAAAAGAAAAATAACACGTTTAAAAAATGGGCAGAGGACCTGAATAGACATTTTTCCAAAGATGACATACAGATGGCCAACAGATACATGAAAAGATGCTTGACATTACTAATCATCAGGGAAATTCAAATCAAGACCACAAAGAGATACCACTTCATGCCTGCTATCCAAAAGACAAGATACAAGTGCTGGGGAGGATGTGGAGAAAAGGGAACCCTCATGCACTCTTGTTGGGAATGTAAACTGGTGCAGGCACTATGGAGAACAGTATGGAGGTTCCTCAAAGAAAACTAAAAATAGAACTACCATATGATCTAGCAATTCCACTTCCAGGTATTTACCTGAAGAAAAAGAAAACACTAATTAGAAAAGATATACATACTCCTATGTTTGTTGCACCATTATTATTGCCCAGGTGAGGTGCAGGAGGTGCAGGCACTTGCCAAGAATCCTACATCCCTAACTCTTAACATCACTGGCACACAGGACATCATTTAATGATTCACCCAAGAATGCTCTTCCAGAGTACTGGCAGCACCTGCTGTTAAAATGGGTCTCCTTTCTCTTGTCTCCCTGATGCCCTTACAAAGATGTTTACAAAGATGTCCTGAACTGATTGAAAACCCATTACACACGGAGCATCCCGGTGTTTTCGCAGGTAAGACAGTAGAGATAACACTCTGATTTTCTGACCATCTGTAAAACAAGATGACCTTGATGCTAAGGTTTCTTTCACTACTCTGAAATTCTATGAGTTTCAGCGGAGGAAGAAAGGGCGGTGTATGAGGTGCTCAAAATTTACCGCTTAAAGAGAAGGAGACAGACATGTAAAGAAAAAAGCCCAGGGAGCAAGATAAGCATCGTTGGTGCTAATCTGGAGCTTCTTCAGCGGGAAATTGAGGTAAGTCCCCAAGAGGACAAGGGCCGCCTGACTGCGATCTGATTGGCTCTTGCACTTCCAGTTCTGGAAACTCTCTTCCAATTGGCTGTTGTTGAGAGGGCGACCAAGGCTAACATGGATGGAAATAATTTGTTTCCTGTTCTCAAGCCTTATTGTGCTCAGCCTGCTGCTGCTGCTGCTGCTTAGTCGCTTTAGTCGTGTCCGACTCTGTGCGACCCCACAGACTGCAGCCCACCAGGCTCCCCCATCCCTGGGATTCTCCAGGCAAGAACACTGGAGTGGGTTGCCATTTCCTTCTCCAATGCATGAAAGTGAAAAATGAAAGTGAAGTCGCTCAGTCGTGTCCGACTCTTCGCGACCCCATGGACTGCAGCCTACCAGGCTCCTCCGTCCATGGGATTCTCCAGGCAAGGGTACTGGAGTGGGGTGCCATTGCCTTCTCCGTGCTCACCCTAGGGCTTCCTCATTTCAAGGAAGAGACCTCTTTTTCCTGTCCACTGCAAAAGCCCTCGTAGGGCCTCTGACTCCATCCACTCCTGATAACTGAGAAGTAGGTGGGCAGCCTAAAGGTAGGGTGTGAAGAGGCTGGCGTGATCTCTGGGAGGGAAAAAGGGAAAGCAAAGAGATAGTGGACCTGGGTTTTAGGAACCTACTGTCAATGGAAAAAAAAAAAAAAATCAGTAGTCAAACCAAGAAAGAAATGGAAAATTTTATTCCAGCCAGCCTGAAGAGACATTTTTTCGGAAAACTCAATTATATAAGAAAATACAATTATATGTTTTTGAGACAAAGGGTTATACATCAAGTGACATATCATTTACAGTTTACACAGTCCAGATGTACAATAAAGCAAGCAGTGGGTCATGGGCCAGTGACCCTTTACAAGATTAAGAAGGAATACTCTCTCCTTAGGAGGTCTGGTTAATGTAGATGCACAACAAATACTAAAGGGAAGAGAGAATGCCAAAGTGGGCAAAGAAAAGTTTTATATTTAAATTACTCTCATCTGGCCATAAAACATGGATTTCATTTCATCACTACAAAGTCCTTTCCCAGGATACCTGAAATATATAAAGAAGGAATATAATCTTTACCAATGGAAAGTCAAATCCATGACTCCACACAAATCGCCTTGTGACTCATTAGAATAAACTTCCAGCTATATGCTAAACTGTTTCTGTCAAGTAAACTTTGAAATCATAAACATGGTGTGAGGGGCTGGCTGCACATTTAGACCTCAGTGTCATTAGTCAGTATATGTAATCTTAACAAGGTTATGCAGGAGATGGAGATAAAAGAAACACACTGAAGTTCAATGAACTTTGAAGGATATACTTTAGACATAGAAATACAGATGGAATGAGTGGCAGTGTGGAGATGTCAACTATGGGACAAGATGGCACAATGAACTCATGTGGAAATGAAATCTCCCGTTTCAAACATACCAAAAGATTGTTTGTTTTCAGTGTTCAGTCATGTCTGACTCTTTTGTAACCCCATGAACTGTAGCCCGCCAGGCTCCTCTGTCCATGGTATTTCCCAGGCAAGACTACCAGAATGGGTTGCCATTTCCTTCTCCAGCGGATCTTTCCGATCCAAGGATCGAACCTGAGTTTCCTGCATTAGCAGGCAGATTATTTACCACTGAGCCATATGGGAAGTCCAAGATGCTAGATAAAAAAACTTAAACAAAAAAGTAAACATATATTTGAGCCTGAAAGCAGGCTTTAAATATGTATATATAAAGCAGGTTTTCTCTCTCTGTATCCTGATTGCTTCTAATACACACACACACACACACACACACACACACACATACATAAATAACCTGCCTGCTTCTATTTTATATAAATATAAATAAATATATAAAACACATATGTATGTGTGTGTATATATACAATGTATATTTTACCAAACCAAACTTGGATATGCGTGCCTGCATGCTTAGTAAAGCCAATCTATCACACCAGGTTGTGATGAAGGAAAAATGCAGCATTTATCACAGAGAACCAAGCAGTCTGTCCATGTAGCTGATGTTCAAAAGACCCAAATTCCCTAACGGCATTCAGGGAACCATTTTTGAAGACAGGGTTGGGAGAGGGGTTGCAGGATGCATGATCAGTTTGGACATTCTTCTGATTGGTGGATGGTGAGCTCATTGGGAGTTAACATCGTCAGTCTTCAGGTCTGGGGTCTATGTGCTGGGGTCAGTAGTCAGTTAACTACTCCCACCTGGTGGGGGTTTCAGTGTTTGCAAAACAGCTCAAAGGATTTGGCTCAGAATATTATCTACAGACCTTGACAAGGAACTAAAGGTCCTTGACTTTGTTTAATGGCTAGACTATTATTATTTTGTCTTGCTGAAATGTTTTCTTTTGTTTCTGCATTTTCTCACTGCTCTGATTTTTTTTGTTTGTTTGTTTTTGAACTTGGGGAAGGCCTAGGCGGCTAGAGTTTTTCTAAAAAGAAGAGGCAGGTGGAGTACACGGTGGGGAGGGGGTGTCTGTCCTCCTTATGGGGGAAGGCCTATAAGGCCTTGTAACAGTGGGGAAGCCGAAACTGAGGCAGGAGCCAGGAAAGGGTAGTCCCTTCCATGAACTAAAGCAATAAAAGCTCTAAAAAAGGGCAGTTTAGCAAATAAAAATACAGGACAGCCATTTCGATTTGAATTTCAGATAACAAATATTTAAGACATACATGCTAAATAATTATTCATTGTTTATCTGAAACTCAAATTTAACTGAGCATACAGTATTGTATCTGGTAACCCTACCCCAGAATGAAGTGAGGGGGCAAGTCATACATACATTTTAGGGGAAGGGTGGTTCCAGGCAGAGACAGTTGCAAGTACAAAGGCACAGAGTTAGGAATACAGTTGGTATATTTGAGAAATAAGGAAGCCAGAAGTGGTGAGAGAAAGGGGGACAGTGGTAGAAGATGGGCTGGAGAGGCAGTCTGAGGCAGAGATCTCATAGGGCCTTGCAGCCCATGGTAAGGATACAGGATTTTATTTTAAAGTATGATGAAAATCATTGGGCAGTTTTGCACAGGGGAGTGACTGGTGATTCAGTAGGATTACTCTGGTTTCTGTGCAGTAGAGAGTGACAAGGGCATAAACAGAGAATCCAGTTAGGGTGCTCAGCCAGCAATCCCGGTAAAGACGTTGGAGGCTAGGACCAGGTTAGTATTTACACTGGGGACAAGAAGTGATCAGATTCAGTATATGTATTTTAAAGTAGAATTCATTTGCTGATGGGTTTAATGTAGAATGTGTTTGAAAGAAAGGCATCAAAGATGACTTCAAAGTTTCTGACCAAGTGACTGGGTGAATGCTGGTATCATAAGGTGAGGAATACTATAGGAAGAACAGTTTGAGGGTGGCAGACATCACGAGTTTAATTTTACACCTGTGAAGCTTGAGCTGTGCATTAAATATCAATTGGAGAAGGGAGGTTAATGTCTGGATGTGGGAGTAGAGAGTTCAGGGGAAAACTGCCAAGACTAAAGAGTTAATTTGAGGCTTATCAAAATAGAGATGATTAAGGTCATCACAAGATTTCCCTAGTGGTCCAGTGGCTAAGACTTCACACCTCCATGCAGGGGGCCTGGGTTCAATCCTTGGTCAGGGAGCTAGATCCCATACGCCACAACTAAAGATACTGCGTGCCACAACTAAGACCAGGCGCAATCAAATAAATAAAGTTATTACACTGGAGAAAACCAACTAGAATGGAAGAGAAAGAGGGCTGTAACCTAGACTGAGGTATTCAGAGGCACATTCATGCCTTTAAGATGTCTTCATTAAAAACAAAAGACTAAAAGTGAAGGCACTTTAAAAAAATAAAGAATCTTAGGTTTGTGTTTAGGGACTCCCCTGGTAAGTTCAGTGGTTAAGAATCTGTCTTCTGGGGCTTCGCTGGTGGCTCAGTGGTATAAAGGATCCATCTGCCAATGCAGGAGACACACAGTCAATCCCTGGTTTGGGAAGATTCCACATGCTGCGGAGCAACTAAGCCCGTGGGTCACTACTGAGCCTGTGCTCCACAGCCTAGGAGGCCAATCTACTGAGTCCCTGTGACCTCCAGCCCGGGCTCCACAAGAGAAGCCGCTGCAATGAGAAGCTGGTGCACTGCAACTACACAAAGCAGCTCGGGAACAGCTCTGAAGACTCAGCACAGCCAAACATAAATAAATGAGTATAAAAAGAGAACCCTCCTTCCCATGCAAGGGATGGGGGTTTGATCCCTAGTGGGGGAACTAAGATCCCACATGCCTCAGGGCAACTAAGCTTGTGCTGCAACTGAGGCCTGACATAGCCAAAAATAAATAAATAAATGAAAATAGATTCATATTTAGAAGTTAGAAAAGAACAACAAATAACAGTAGGAAGAACTATCACAAAAACAAAAACAGAAAAATACTAGAAAAACAAACTCCAAATCCAATTCCTTGAAAAGTTCAAGAAAATAAATCCCTTGTGCGCCTGATTTAGAAAAAAAGAAAGAAAAAAATATGTAAGTTTAGGAATGAGAAAGGAAACAACCACATATGTAGAACAGATTTTTAAAATCATAAGAGAATTTTACGTCTAACATAATGACAACTAATTTAAAAATCCTTTTGGAAATGGATGACTTCCAAGCAAAGTATAAATTATAATTGACACCAGAAAAAGTAGGAAAGATGAGTAATTCAGTTATCACAGAAGAGAGCAGACACTTTATTTAAAATTCACATATAATAATGCTTCATACAATATAGTTTCACAATCAAGCTCTCTATTTAGTCTTAAAAGAGCAGATAATTCTAAAGTTACTTCAATTATTTCAGACCATAAAGAAATGAGAAATGCTCCCTATTTTAAGGTATCTCATATAATTTAAAATACCAACATGTGCTTAATATAGTACCAAAAAATCCTACATGCCAATCTCACTAATAAGAAATATAGTCTAAATAAAATATCAATAAATTGCACATAGGAGTATATAGAAAATAATATACTTTGGCCAAATAAAGTTATTTGGACAGCCTATCAGTATTTTAATAAGCACAGTATCAAAAACTTTTGCCATAAAATTTTATCTTTAAAACACTGAATTTTTCCAATCCTGGAACATGAAAATCTTCATTTAATTAAACCTTTCATGTCTTTCAATAATATTCATATTACTGTACATCTTTTGTTCACTGTATTCTGATGGACTCTTTTTTTCTATTTTATTACTGACATATAACACAATTTTAAGTTTTTATATATTAAGTTAGCCACTTTGCTGAACCATTTAATTAGTTCTAATAGTTTGTCATTTAATTCTCCTGCATTTTTTAGAAAGAAAATCACATCATCTGAAAATAATATTTTTGCTTCTTCCTTTCCCAATCTTGCCTTTTTCTTGTTTTGCTGCATTAGCTACAAAATCTAACCCATGTTAAACACTAGCAGTGAAAGAGGCTATCTATTTTTTCCTGACTTCAGTGTCTCTAATGTTTCATCAGTATGCACAATGTTTACTATAGATTTATGGTGCATTTTATCAACTTGCAATTTATCCATTCCCATTTTGCTGAAAGTGTTGTAAGTAGATACTGAATTATTTCAGAAAACATTTTATCAGTTGAGGTGATCATATAGTTTTTTAAAACTTCTAAACTATATAAATGATTTGTAGCAACAGATTTTTCTAATATTAAATCATTGCATAAATGCTTTCTTGTTCCAAATGGAGTATGGGATTAATTTGCAAATATTTTACTTTAGAAGACTGTATCTATGTGAGTTTGGTCTCTAGTGTTTTTTGTTGTTGTTTGCTTGCTTGTGCCATCAGGGGGATACTAACAATATAAAATAAGGATGAACTACAATGAAGTATCACCTCACACAGATCAGAATGGCCATCAACAAAAAGTATGCTGGAGAGGGTGTGGAGAAAAGGGAACCCACCTATACTGTTGGTGGGAATGTAAATTTGATGTAACCACTATGGAGAACAGTCTGGAGGTTCCTTAAAAAATCCTTAGAGTTACCACATGATCCAAAAATTCTACTCCTGGATATATACTCAGAAAAGACAAAAGCTCTAATTCTAAAAGATACCTGTACCCCAATGTTCACAGCAGCACGGTTTATAATAGTCAAGACACAGAAGCAACCTAAATGCCCGTTGGCAGACGATGGAGAAAGAAGATAATATTCCATATATGCAATGGAATATTACTCAGCCATAAAGAGAATAAAATAACGCCATTTGCAGCAACATGGATAGACCTAGAGATTAAGTGAAGTCAGTCAGACAGAGAAAGGCAAATAGCATATGATATCCTTTATATGTGGAATCTAAAAAATTGATACAAAACATTTTTTATTTACAAAACAAAAATAGACACAGACATAGAAAGCATTTTTTATTTACAAAATAAAAATAGACACAGACATGTAAAGCAAACTTATGGTTACCAAAGGGGAAGAGGGGGATAAATTAGGAGTATGGGATTAATACATACACATTACCACATATAAAATAGGTAAGCAGCAAGGGAACACATGGGGAACTGAAGTACAGGGAACTATATTCAGTGTCTTGTAATAACCTATAATGGAGAAGAATCTGAAAGAGAATCTATATGAGTCACTTTTCTGTAACCTGAAACACGACACTGTAAATCAACTATACTTCGATTTAAACAAATAGTAAGTGGAACAACTCTCCTCCCCACCTCATATCACAGCACAATTTCCATGACAAAATATATATAGATGTCAACAAGTGAAAATCACATGGCCTAAAAGCAACATTCCAGAAATAAAGGATGGCAT
The DNA here is from genome assembly GCF_019320065.1 of Cervus canadensis. Taxonomy (NCBI): domain Eukaryota; kingdom Metazoa; phylum Chordata; class Mammalia; order Artiodactyla; family Cervidae; genus Cervus; species Cervus canadensis. The sequence goes on along the minus strand of NC_057402.1, from coordinate 44,966,643 downwards.
GAGCAGGGACACCAGGAAGAAAAAGCACAGGGTATTAGAGGATGGGATTAATACTCATTAAATTGGAGTAAGGAACACAACAGAAGTTTGGCTCAAGTTACTAATTAATCTTCAAAGCACAACCCCCACATCCTGAAACATTTCAATTTATTCTTTTAACATACAGAGCAGACTCCAAACTCTTCAGCCTGCATTCAAGATCCCTCCTGCTTTAACCTAACTTCTTTTTACATTTCAACCAGTGCTTGTCAGTGCTGTCTGTTTGCCAAGCATGCTGTGATGATCTACGAATGACACCTCCAAACTCTACCCACCCCTCACCGTGTGTGTGTGGGGGGGGGGTCTGTGTGTGCGCGCTAAGTCATTTTGTTCATGTCTGACTCTTTGTGACCCTATGAACTGTGGTCCGCCAGGCTCCTTTGTCCATGAGGTTTTCCAGGCAAGAATACTGGAGTGGGTTGTCATGTCCTCCTCCAGGTGATCTTCCCGACCCAGGGATGAAACCCTGTGTCTCTTACATCTCCTGCACTGGCAGGTGCTTTCTTGACCATCAGCGCCACCTGGGAAGGCCCAGTGTCCATGAAAACTTCTCAGATCCAACTAAAATACGTTTGAGTTCACTTGTACTACAGCTGTTGATTGTCAGTATTTGGCTTGCCTACTTCTTAGGCTCTTTGGCAGCTATTCTGGGTTGGATAGTATCAAATCCTCTCCCACTCATGTCCTTCCTGGACCTTCGAATGTGACTTTACCTGGAATCAGTGCCATTGCAGATGTAATCAGTTAAACTTAGGTCATACTGGAGGAGGCTGGACCTTCCATCCCATCTTTTAAGAGAAGAAACATAAGGAGAACAGAGTTAAGAGACTGGAGTAAGGAGTAGCTATAAGCACAGAACATCAAGGACTGTTGGACAGCACCAGAAACTGGAGAAGGGAATGGCAAACGACTTCAGTATTCCTGCCTTGAGAACCCCATGAACAGTATGAAAAGACAGAAGATATGACACTGAAAGATGAACTCCCCAGGTTGGTAGGTGCCCAATTTGCTACTAGAGAAGAGTGGAGAAATAGATCCAGAAAGAATGAAGAGATGGAGCCAAAGCAGAAACAATGCCCTGTTGTGCATGTGACTGGTGATGGAAGTCTGAAGCTGTAAAGAACAATATTGCATAGGAACCTGGAATGTTAGGTCCATGAATCAAGGTAAACTGGAAGTGCTCAGACAGGAGATGGCAAGGGTGAACACCGACATTAAGGAATCAGTGAACTAAAATAGACTGGAATGGACGAATTTCATTCAGGTGACCATTATATCTACTACTGTGGGCAACAATCCCTTAGAAGAAATGGAGTAGCCTTCACAGTCAACAAAGGAGTTCAAAATGCATTACTTGGGTTCAATCTCAATAACGACAGAATAATCTCTGCTCGTTTCCAAGGTAAACCATTCAGTATCACAGTAATCCAAGTCTATGCCCCAACTGCTAATGCCAAAGAAGTTGAAGCTGAACAGTTCTATAAAGACCTACAAGACCTTCTAGAACTAACACCAAAAAAGATGTCCTTTTCATCATAGGGGACTGGAATGCAAAAGCAGGAAGTCAAGAGATACCTGGAGTAACAGGCAACTTTGGCCTTGGAGTACAAAATCAAGTAGGGCAAAGGCTAACAGAGTTTTGCCAAGAGAATGCATTGGTCATGGCAAACACCCTCTTCCAACAACACAAGAGTTGAGTCTACAAATGGACATCACCAAATGGTCAATATCGAAATCAGACTGATTATATTATTTGCAGCCAAAGATGGAGAAACTCTATACAGTCAGCAAAAACAAGACCAGGAACTGACTGTGGCTCTGATCATGAACTCCTTACTGCAAAATTCAGACTGAAACTGAAGAAAGTAGTGAAAACCACTAGACCATTCAGGTATGACCTAAATCAAATGCCTTACGATTATACAATGGAAGTAACAAATAGATTCAAGGGATTAGATCTGATAGAGTGCCTGAAGAACTATGGGTGGAGGTTTGTGATATTATACAGGAGGCAGTGATCAAAACCATTCCCATGAAAAAGAAATGCAAAAAGGCAAACGGTTGTCTGAGGAGGCCTCACAAATAGCTGAGAAAAGAAGAGAAGCAAAAGGCGAAGGAAAAAAGGAAAGATAAATCCATCTGAATACAGAGTTCCAAAGAATAGCAAGGAGAGATAAAAAAAGTCTTCCTCAGGGATCACTGCAAAGAAATAGAGGAAAACAAAGAATGGGAAAGACTAGAGATCTCTTCAAGAAAACTAGAGATATCAAGGCAATATTTCACACAAAGATGGGCACAATAAAGGACAGCAATGGTATGGACCTAACAGAAGCAGAAAATATTAAGAAGAGGTGGCAAGAATACACAGAAGAACCATACAAAAAAGATCTTCATGACCCCGAGTGATGGTGTAATCACTCACCTAGAGCCAGACATCCTGGAATGTGAAGTCAAGTGGGCCTTAGGAAGCATCAGTATGAACAAAACTAGCAGAGGTGATGGAATTCCAGCTGAGCTATTTCAAATCCTAAAGGATGTTGTGGCTAAAGTGCTGCACTCAATATGGCAGCAAACTTGGAAAATGCAGCAGTAGCCACAGGACTGACGGTCAGTTTTCATTCCAATCCCAAAGAAAGGTCATGCCAAAGAATGTTCAAACTACTGCACGATTGCACTCATCTCACATGCCAGCAAAGTAACGCTCAAAATGCTCCGACCTATGCTTCAACAGTACATGAACCATGAACTTCCACATGTTCAAGCTGGATTTAGAAAAGGCAAAGGAACCAGAGATCAAATTGCCAACATCTGCTGGATCATAGAAAAAGCAAGATAATTCCAAAAAAAAACATCTACTTCTGCTTTATTGACTACACCAAAGTCTTTGACTGTGTGGATCACAACAAACTGTGGAACATTCTTCAAGAGATGGGAATACCAGACCACCTTACCTGCCTCCTGAGAAAACTGTATGCAGGTCAAGAAGCAAAAGTTAGAACTGTACATGCAACAATGGACTGGTTCCAAATTGGGAAAGGAATACAAGGCTGTAAACTGTCACCCTTATTTAACTTACATGCAGAGTACATCATGTGAAATGCCCGGCTGCATGAAGCACAAGCTGGAATCAAGATTGCTGGGAGAAATATCAATAACCTCAGACATGCAGATGACATCACTCTTATGGAAGGAAGTGAAGAAGAACTAATAAGCCTCTTGACGAAAGTGAAAGAGGAGAGTGAAAAAGCTGGCTTAAAACTCAACATTCAGAAAACTAAGATCATGGCATCTGGTCCCATCACTTCATGGCAAATACTTGGGGAAACAATGGAAACAGTGGCAGACTTTATTTTCTTGGGCTCCAAAATAAAAGCAGATGGAGACTGCAGCCATGAAATTAAAAGACGCTTGCTCCTTGGATGAAAAGGTATGACCAACCTAGATGGTATATTAAAAAGCAGAGACATTACTTTGCTAACAAAGGTCCGTCTAGTCAAAGCTATGGTTCTTCCAGTAGTCATGTATGGACATGATAGTTGGACCATACAGAAAGCTGAGCCTCGAAGAATTGATGCTTTTGAACTGTGGTGTTGGAGAAGACTCTTGAGAGTCCCTTGGACTGCAAGGAGATCCAACCAGTCAATCCTAAAGGAAATCAGTCTTGAATATTCATTGGAAGGACTGATGCTGAAGCTCCAATACTTTGGCAACCTGATGCAAAGAACTGACTCACTGGAAAAGACCCTGATGCTGGGAAAGATTGAATGTGTAAGGGGACGATAGAGGAGGAGATGGTTGCATGGCATCACCACCGACTCAATGGACATGAGTTTGAGTAAGCTCCAGGAGTTGGTGATGGACAGGGAGGCCTGGCGTGCTGCAGTCCATGGGGTCGCAAAGAGTCGGACACGACTGAGCGACTGAACTGAACTGAACCAGAAACTACCAAGAGGCAAGTGGGGAGGGGGTTTACCCAGGGTCTCAGAGGAAACATGATCTTGTTGACACTTTTAGTCTTTCGGGGTTCCAGCCTCCAGAACTGTGAGAAAAGGAATATGTTGCTTTAAGCCACCCAATATGTGTTACTTCTTTATGGCAGCCCTAGGAAACTAAGACAACAGTAACTTTAACTTCTACTTTACGTTCCGGCCCCAAGAGTGCCATACCCACAGACCACTCCAGTACTACGCAGGCGCTCAATCCCGTCGCTAGTAAAGGAATGAGTTGAGCTTCAGCAGTCCTACTAGCCAAGAATTACCAGGCATTTATGAACTAACTGCTGCAAGATGCACAGCCAACGCTCAGCATTACTGAAGCAAGATATGTGACCACAGAGAAAACCGAAACACAGTGAGAAACTAAATACAGCATGGGGCAGGTGGAGCAAAGCGAGAAACGCAAGCAACTGACGCGGTACGGGGGCCTCGATTTCACGGAGGACCCCTGTGGGAGAAGGGGGTTATTTTCTTAGAAGATGGCGTCTCCAAGTCGCTCTCCCAGGCGCCGCTGAATGGCTCCCAGGCCTCTCCCCACGGCCGTGGACCCGGCAGCAACAACCCACTGTCCAGCGTTCCTCCGGTTTGTACCGCCCAGGGGAGAGCACACCTCCTACAGTGTCACAAGCTTAATTCTCGGCGCCTGCGCACGGCGCCTCGACGCAACGCACCGCCTTACGCTGCCGCGTGGGGCAGGACTTCCTCCTGGCGCCCCGGAAACCGGAAGGAGCTCTTTTCTGCAGGAAGGAGAAGGGAGTTGCCACCGACATCGGATACCGGAAAGCAGGCTCGTTGTGTTGCGTAAGCTAAGGCTGCTCTCTGGCCATTCGGCGGGGCGCATCACTGCAGCGACCTTGTAGGCAGGCTGTCTGTAGCTTCGGGCTTCAGGGATGCGGCAGGGAACCGGAGTTAGAGGTGAGGGGTCGGTGTATCTGGCGCCGGGTCAGGCCACTAGCGACCGAGGTCTCGTTACTAACTCATTGTCCTCAGCTCTTTCGACCTCGTCTGGAAAACGAGCTTAATAGCTCACGGAAAAGTCGTGAGGATAGATACGGAAGGGAGAAATCCACACCCAGAATGAAGTTTAAGAAAAAACTCAAGTAGGTGTAATTTCACGGGGGCAAGATCTGTGTTGCGTAAGTTACGTAACGTAAAAGTCTATACGAACCCTGCCTTTCTGAGTCGATGATTCCTGCCTGGTAGCAGCGCCTGTTGCATTAATTTGAAAAAGTACTCTCACAGATGGTCATTTTTAAGCTTCCCGAATTGGCCAGCAGCGTCATCGTTTGGTATTAGAGGTGGAACAGGATCATCTATGTCATACCCCTCCTTTCATCTTAAATTGAAGCACAGTCTCTGAGAGGAGACCGACTGAAAGTAACACAGGTTGTTAGTGAGACAAACTAGAAGTGAGGTTTCATTTCCAACCCAGAATTCTTTCCTCCACACCGTGCTCTCTTTGGATTGCTAAACAAGTCTTTGGGAGAAGAAATGAGCGGGAATGAAGAGGGAGGTGTTGTACATTTAGGTGCATTATGAATCCATCCGAGGTATACTGGGACAGAAGAAAGGTTGAGAATCCTTCTTCCTGCTCCTGCCTGGACACGGAATTTGAAACCCACTTTCTAATAAAGAGACTTGTAATTTTGGAAGACAATTTGATGTCTCTTTTTTTTTTTCAGGTATATGAGCACTTTGAAAGCAGAACACCGTTGTTTCCATGATTCGATCATTCAGAAATTATGAAGGCACAGTTCTTGGCTTTGATTGACTTATAGTCAAGTGGAGTAGACATAGGTCATAGTGGCAGTATAGCCACTTAAGTATTCTGAAGGAGGTGAGTGTGTGGCACTTAACTCAGCCTGAGAGAGGAAAAATTAGTCAGTACTTCTAAGAAGCGACTTTTATACAGGCATTTATACAGGTGGACAAGGATGGGGGGGCGGGGTGGGGGAGGTCATTCCAGATTTCCAGGAATCTGTGGCTGAATTCTAAATTGAACAGAAGACACTGCCAGGTGTTTTTCCCGGAGCATTAGCCTTATTTTTGGATCATGCTTCTCTTGTTTTCCTTCTCTCGCTGCTTCCCCCCCGTAACTGGATGGGTATTTGGGATATGAAAGGAAGTCAGAGGGTAGTAAATCTTTCTGAGTGGCAGAATAATAGGACGGCTTTACCAAGAAGTAATGTATGTACTCAGTAAATCCATTTGTAAAAACTAAGTTCCTGCTTTGTTTAAAGGCATAGCTAGGAAACCTCAATTTGTTGGATTCTTTCCCAGTGAGTGGATTATATTCTTGTCTCCAGTTCAGTCTTTTTTTTTTTTTCAGTCTTTTTGAATATAAGGACATTTAAGGTGCTTTCAAAGAAGAGATCCCCACATTTAAGCTTAGGAATGAGCACAGGGGAGACAGCAAGATTAGAATCCAAGTTCATACTACAAAAACATTTTTGTTGGCTCTGTCTGGGTGACTGCATGTTGTTTTAATCAGTTGCAAGCTGTTAAGTTGAATTTGCATAGCTCACATAAATGACAGTTTAATTCCACCAGGATTTGAGTGAGGTGGAAATAGAGCAGAAAAACCTGAATCTGTCAAACTGGGGAAAATGAAGAAAAGGCAATCAATTAGTAAGTTGGGCTTAATGTTTTTTTCTGGGATTGGGGAATTGCAGAAAAGAAGCTCTGTAGTAGCAAGACATGAACTGTTCAGAAGCTCTGAAGTAATAAGACATGAACTGTTCAGTAGCATTTCTAAAATACTTGGGAGCATTTTACTGACTTGGGGCATAGTTGTGCCTCACTCATGGTTAATGCTCCTTGCAGGAGACTTCCTAATTGACAGAAAAGATGCTGACTGGGTGGACTTTTTCCAAATCACAAAGTGTTATCTTGCATTTAGGTTCATTAACCATTAGTTGCTGTGAAGGAACCATATGTAAGAGCTCAAATTTCTTAAAGCTTTAAGTTATAAAAGGAATAAATGACCATTCCCTCAGTATCTTGACATGCTAGAAGACAGTGTTCTAAAAGCTGGACTTGTCATGTTCTTCTGGAGACTAACAAAATAAGAGTCCTTGAAGTCAAGCTGACTCTGCTTTTAGCCTCCTAAATGAAAAGGTAGATAGAACAGGTCTTGTGTGCAGAATGAATTCAAGACCTACTTATCTACCAACAGCAATAACAGTTTGTATCATCTTCCTGTAGAAAACAGGAGTAGTAAATACAGAGATGAGTGAGGGTGAAGAAAGACTTCGCGAATCCATGAGGCTCTTACTCTTAATTGATAGGAAAGCAACTGGACATTGGAGAGGTTGGTTAGGAAAGCGGAGGAGGGGACCTGTCCTGTAGTGCAGGCTTCGGAGCGTCCAGGAAGCCTCCAGATGGCTACACCTCCTTGGATGGAGACCAGCATGGTGTTGTTTACAGAATGCTGCATCATGGTGAATCGTGCTGGGGGCAGCTGTCAGTGTGTGAGCCATGTGAGGTTTTCACACGAAAACCTCATGCTGGAAGATGGAAAGAGCAGACTGATGACCAAGCACAAGCTTCAGAAATGTTTTATTGGACGTGTACAAGTGCTTGCAAACTGTTGTTTGAATCAACAGGAAGTCAGTTATTAAACATAATACTTCTCCAAAGAAAAGGCGATTCAGTTTTTCTAGAAACCAGTGTCAGTTTATATCCCAAGTCTCTAACCACCTTTGCAATCTCATCTAATAAGGGTGCCTTAGGTTCTGAGTGTTCTAAATCTCCGAACCCCTGTTACTCTACACCAGGATTCGGTGGCGGTTTTACATATTCCCTTTCCCCTTTGTTAAGGTGGGGAGGCCAAAGCTTATGTTAATTACTTGCTCAAAGCGTTATAAGGTGATATAGGCAAAGCTAAGAAAAGAACAGATTTTGATACCTTTTGTCTTAATTGCCCATTATGAAGGATTGTGGCTACAGTGGTCTGATTTTTTTTTTTTTAATCTTTTTCTGTTTTGTTTTTTAACAGATTTATCAGCAGGTTGCAGGTGAACATGGCCTTGAGGTAAATCCTGCCCCTTGTTGAAATGTAGTTTCAGTAGATAGTTCTTGGCATTTTAAGGAATTAGAATATTTTACAAAAAAACAAACGTTTTGTTTTGGTTCTTTTCTAGGCTTTTTTTTTCCTTGTAGAATATGAGAAACATGTTAAAGGTTCTTTATGCTGAGTAATTGTGATGCTTGAAGTTGGTCATCTGCCTTGTTTAAATTAAGTGGACTTTAAATGTCAAAGCTAATTGTAGACCATTTTTTCTTGATTAAAATCTTATTAAAAGCTTATACGTGCCTAGTTTTTATCCATTTTATCTTATATGTGAAATAAAGCCTGTTAGAACCGTGTGCTCAAACTTATTTGATCTGTGAGGTCCAACTTCCTACTCAGTTTTTTTAGTAGCTGAGAGCATTTTTGAATACATACACACACACATACACATATATTTTAATTGCAACTTGAGCCATCTCTGTGCTACTTCTTTATTTCAGGGTAGGGCAGAGATATATGTGTGTGTGTGTGTGTAAGGAGGTTTAAGATTGTCAGGTTGAGTTGTGAGTTTAAGAATCTGAGTTCTAAAAAAAAAAAAAAAAAAGAATCTGAGTTCTTATTTATATGAATAGGCAGGGTTTTGAGATAGGAGATAAGAGGGGTTCCTTGTGTCAGACTCAGCATGCACTGGGAAGCATGAAAGATTTTTCAGTTAACACAAAACCCTAAGTGATGGGCATATATGTTTAAAGAAGCACCCACAGGACATAATACTAAATTGTCTCTGAGAACTGGCACCTGGAAACTTGAACTCGACAACCAAACCAGAAATGCAGCCGAGAGGGCTGGGCATGGAGCTCACAGAATGCAAGAGAGCAACGAGGCAGGAGGCCTCAAAGCCAGTGGCTGAAGACTACCTCTCCCCATAGCGCTCAGCTCTGCACTTGGCGGACGGATGTTTTCTCCTAAAAGACTGTTGTGCATCGCTCTCTGTCATACATGGTTCTGCATTCTCATGTTTGTCATTAAATCTCCTCTCCTGTAGGACAAGGGGCTCCCCAGGTGGTGCTAGTGGTAGAGAACCCGCCTGCCAATGAGGGAGACATGAGGGTTTGATCCCTGGTGGGGAAGATCCCCTGGAGAAGGAAATGGCAACCCACTCCAATGTTCTTGCCTGGAGAATCCATGGACAGAGGAGCCTGGTGGGCTACAGCCCATGGGGTCGCACAGAGTCAGACATGAGTGAAGTGACTTGGCATGCATGCACACACATAAGTGTTATTTTTCTCTTTGTTCAAAGGGAGAAGCTCAGGGAGATAGTGTGACTTTTCTAGGGTCTAAAGCAAAGTGACTATAATAGCAATCAAACTCGGGCCTTCCAATTTCAGATATGGTTCTCTTTACCTTATAGGCAGTTCCTAGAATCAGTTGCAACTACTGGTGTCTATGTTGACCAGACCTACGAGGGCCCCCCAGCCCCACACCATGTCCCCAACATGCAGTGAAAGCAACACGTTTAGTATTTGTGTGTGACACCAGGAAGCACGTGATACTGCATCTTTACCAACCTGGCCACCAAGCCCCAGGTGCCCCTTTTCTGTCACACTGCCTCCCCTCCCATCTCGTAGTCGTAGGTCTTTTGCCACAGCTTGAACGAGCCCTGCCATCCCTCACATGTAGAGCAGTGATAGGCTGAAGAGCGGTGGGTGGATGAAAAGGAAGCTCTTTTATTCAACAGATACTCTGTGCACGTGTCAGCCCTCGGGGACTGAGTGCTGAGCAAGACAGACTGTCTTGCCTTTGTGGAATCGGGCATTATAAAAGTCACTTCAAAATTAGAGAACATAAATACCATGGAGAGGAACAGGTTTTTAGAAAGTACTTGATGGGAGAAACCTCACCACCCAGACTGCCACTGACCACTGGGAAAATGAGAATGCTGCTGAGAAGAGCATACGGCTTCCTTGGTTCTTGCAGATGGCCTCTTCTCAAGCCAGTTCTTGGCCAACAAATGAGATGTCACAAGTGCTGGGGCAGCCAGAGCCACTAACATGAATCTTCCCTCCTCCCCCAAGCTCCGCAGGCCTTGGGGACTCAGATACTTTTCATATACACAAATAGACCAATGCAGTTTGACAACCTTAAAGACCTTTGAGTTTAGTTTGAGCCTTCATTTTAGAGCCAGGACTAGAACTGAGTAACCTAGCCTCACACAGGTGGCAGTGCCCAGGATCCAATCAGGTGAAATGAGTGCCAGCACGCCAGTCTGCCAGATAACATGAGCCAGAGGTGACACTGGGTGCACGGTGCTTGAACGCCAAGTTCAGGCAGCTGAGGTGTGAGTGGCTGGGAGAGGGGTAGGTACGGAAGAGAGACAAGCAGAGTGGGCTAATAGAAAGTGACGTGCTCTGGCATTGAAATACCGTTGTGTATCTTCAGGCAGCCAGGCTTTTCCAGGGAAAAACAAGGATGAACAAACTGGTGAAGCTGACAGCTGAATGTATACAGATGCTGAGAAATGTCCACATTGAAAAATGACAACTTTGCATTTTCATAGTCTAACAGAATACCAATCTTCTTTGGGGGAACCGTTATTCTTATGTCTGGAGTCTTCTTGTTGTGTAGAAATTCATACTTATGCCTGAAGATTAAATGTTGATATAGCAAAGCTTCAGAAACTCTGTGGAGAAGCTTCAGAACATTTCAATTTTCAAATACTCCTATGATTATTATTTTCCTTCATTAAATGACTATCAAAGTAACAGGCCATTTCTAAAACTATACATCTCTTTGTCCTAAGAAACTTACATTTCAAAACTCTGTTTTTGAGCAGCCACTTAACCTAGAAAACTTAACACACAGTATCATAAACTCATACTGCATCAAAATTTGTATAGAAATCATATGTTTAAAATGTGGATTTCAAGGTTCAGATGTGTAAATCCCCTGAAATAAAAGACATTTGAAACAGGGAGCTTCACGATCTTTCATGCAGTAAAAGGGGCCTTTACGTATATTCTGCACGGTACTGTGAGGCATCCCATTCTTAAACTTTCAAACCAAGTGGGGCACCTGGGGGCCGTCACCACTCAGAACTGTATGCACTGGCACCCTCTCCTGCTGGGGGAGGGTTTCACCACGGAGCGAGGCTGCCTCTCCTGTGTGCTTTGGAAATGGCTGAAGCCAAAGCCAAGGGAGTTGCCTAACGCTGCCCACTATGGACATGTCAAGAGCTCTGTGGGCCAGCATGTGGGTCCACACAGTTGGGGTGAACACTTAAGAACATGCTGGAGCAAACCAGCCTGTTTCCATCCCAGTTCACCTCATTTTTTCTCAACAGCAGTCACTCTCTACTTCCCTCCCACCACCTATAGAGTCTAAGACTGTGAGTCAATAAGTGCAAGTCCTCCATTGTGAACACACACACACACACACACACACCCCGACATCTTTCCAAGGTGGGACTACAAACCTGCTCAAGCGCTCAGCTTTTGCCCTTCCTGTCCTACTCTGTCTTGCGTTTCCACCCTTCTTTTAGCCTTACCCCTCCCACTCCACACAGATGCCCACACTTCCTTTATGCCCCTTGTTCTTAACTAAGAGAGGAGACTGATTTTTAGTCTTACTTCAGGCAGAATATTCAAAAACTGTGTGGCTCAGTGCACAGTGTTTCTTGCATTCTCCAAACTGGGTCTGAGGTCTAGCAGAGTGCATTTTAGAGTGCATTTTAGTCCTAATACCTTACAGGAGGAAGGTTGCTCTTCTCACCTTTGCTTCGGCATGGCAACATTTAACCAACCATGATCGAGGCTACACTGCGTGAAGCATTAATAGGTTTCAGCAAGCTGAGGGTCAGAGGTCCCATAGTACAAACAATGCTGGGAAAGCGGGGTGATAAAATTTTTTGCAATTTTTGAGATGGAGAGAGGTTGCATTCATGGCCTTCTAAGTCTGAAGTGTCTATTGGCCTGGGCTTTGTGGATTTTCCTCCATTAGAGGACAGAATGCTTTTAGCAGCAGAAGCAAACCAGAATTAATCATAACCATTAAGCTTCTGCCCACATCTACCAAAAAAGTTGGATTTGGAGCTTCAAGTCAAACTTCATTTAGTAACACTGAAGTTGAACATAAATGTAAAACCAACCACTTAGTGGTAAAGAATGCTGTCTTTGGAGGGATCCATGTTGGCAGTGGCTCTGTGTAAAGAATCCACCTGCCAATGCAGGAAACGCAGTTTCCCTCTCCGGTCTGGGAAAGTCCCACATGCCATAGAGTAACTAAACCCGAGTGCTACGACTATTAAGCCTGCGCTCTAGAGCCCGGGAACCACAACTACTGAGCCCACATGCTCTAGAGCCTGCGCGCCGCAACAAGAGGAGCCAACGCGATGGGAAGCCCACACACTGCAACGGGAGAGTAGCCCCTGCTCGGCGCAACTAGAGAAGAGCCCGAGAAGCAACGCAGACCCAGCACAGCCAAAGTAAGTAAATGGGATGACACAACTGTGAGAAGTAAATGAGACCGTATGTGTAAGGTTGTTGCGCAATGCTTAACACAGAATCAGTGCTCCATAAATTTTAGCTATTTTATCAGAAGTACCCAGAGCTGCTTTCTCTTTCTAGCTAGACCAGGGAAAGGGGCAGGAAATGAGTCCTGAAACATCTTAGTGTATTTTAGAAAACATAGCGTGGGCCTTACTTATTACAGTGAAAACCTCTCGCTCTATTCTTAGCAAAGCACGTTTTGATCTCGGGTACCCAGATTTCGCCTTACCTTGATGACGCAAATGCGTGCCTCATGCACCACGAGAGGCGGTTTGCCCCCAGCTCCTCCTGTCTGGGGACATCTTCAAAGGCCACACCCACCGTGTAGTCCGAACACTCATCCACCTCCACCTCCCAGTAATGGCGCCCTCGGACTGGAATCAGGTTTCCCATGACTGCAGCACACCTGGTTTTAAAAGAAAGGAGAAGTATGTGTCGTTTGGGGTGACCCACGCCTGGCTGTGCAGGTGAGTGACTGGAACCAGCTGCTGGGGTCAGTCAGTGAGTGGTCAGGAAGGGTGGAGGCAGGTGTTCAAACACCCCATTTGCAAGGTGGCACAACCTTTGCTCTCAAAGCTCAGCTGCCTGATGCTGAAGAGCAGAAGGTTAGTGCACTGCTGGTCACAGGTGAGGAGGAGACACGCCCACCCTGTGTGCTTTTTCAGCAACGGGGCTTTTTACAGTAACAAGAAGGTTTGGTTCACTTGTTCCTTAAACAAGAAAGAGACTGAGGACTTTCCTTGTGGTCCAGTGGTTAAGACTGTGCTCACAACGCAGGGAGCCCAGGTTCGATTCCTGCCCTGGAACTAAGAGTCCACATGTTGCAACTACGGCTCAGTGCAGCTAAATAAATAAATATTAAAAACAAATGAACAAGACCACAGGCCTAAAGTGGGGCTCTGCGTGCCAGGCCCCGTGTCACCAGTCAGCGGCAGCTTAGTTACAGCTTTACCTTCCCCTAAACGGAATTTTAAACCAGTCAATAAGAACATTAGTTAGGTAATATGCCTGAGAGACCCCTGACCTTTCCTAAAGGAAAGTAACCTTACCACAGTTAACCTGCTTTTTAAAAATTTTTTAAAAATTTTGTATTGGGGTATAGCCAGTTAACAAACAATGTTGTGATAGCCAGGTGAGCAGTGATGGGACTCAGCCACACACATACCTGTATCCATTCTCCCCCAAACCCCCTTCCCATCCAGGTTGCTGCATGAACAGTAGGTTCTTGTTGGCCATCCATCTTAAATACAGAAGTATGTACATATTCATTCCAAACCCCCTGACTATCCCTTCCCCACATCCTTACTCCCTGACAACCATAAGTTCGTTCTCTAAGCCTGTGAGTCTCTGTTTTCTAAGTTTGTTTGTGTCATTTCTTTTTAGATTCCACATAAAAGGGATGTCATATGATATTTCTCCTCCTCTGACTTACTTCACTCAGTAAGACAATCTCTAGATCCATCCATGTTGTTGCAAATGGCATTATTCCATTATTTCTAGGGGCTCAGTAATATTCTATTGTATATATGTACCACATCTTTATCCATTCCTCTGTCGGTGGACATTTAACCAACCTGCTTTCTTTTTTTGCCTGGAAGTATAATTTCCTTGTTCCTGAGATCCCTTCCACCTGAAAAAGTCTTTCATTCTGTACAGCTCTTTGGACCTCCTTTCTACCTGCTGGATTAGGGGCTGCCCAACTCAAGAATTATTGGAAAAAAGTCAATAAGAACTTTAAGATTTGATCAGTTTCATACTGTTTCTTAACGCAGGTAAGAACTTTATTGTTCCTTATTCCTCTCTCCCCGCCAACCCAGTGTTGAATGGCTGAAGGCAAGGAGGATAAAGTTGTGTTCCACTGTGCTGTGTGCTGCTCTGCTGTCACAAGCTGGCACAGACGTGTGTTAGTCGCTCAGTCGTGTCCGACTCTATGTGACCCCGTGGACTGTAACCCACCAGGCTCCTTTGTCCATGGGATTCTCCAGGAAAGAACATTGGAGTGGGTAGCCATTCCCTTCTCCAAGGGGTCTTTCCGATCCAGGAATCGAACCAGGGTCTCCTGTGGTCTTTACCATCTGAGCCACCAGGGAACAGACAGCAGGTGCATAACACACATGCAGTAAGAAGGTCAGCAGGGAGCCAGCGTCAGAGGAAGAGACAGTTACGAGACAGTCCAGGAGGCAGGCAGGGAGGCTAGATGCAGTTGTTCATCGGTAGCCCCTCTGGCCCCCTAAGTCCTTTCTTCCTTAGAAGATCCTCCTGACTTTGAGACTAGCCCACCAAGAATTCTTTCTTTCTTGATTACCAAGAAGCTGAGAACTGTGTTTAATATTTAATCCTAAAAACATAAATTAGCCCTTGAAGTTAAGCCATGTTCTTTTTTTTTTCATCCACTGCTGTGATTTTTCTATTTCAGTAGGGTACATTTGCCCCGCCCCCCCCTTTTTTATATATATTTTTTTATGTGGATCATTTTTAAAGTCTTTATTGAATTTGTTACAATATTGCCTTTTTTGGGAGGGGGGCAGTGAGGCATGTGGTATCTTAGCTTCCCCACAAGGGATCAAATCCACATTCCCTGCACTGGAAGGCACAGTCTTAACTACTGGACCGCCAGGGAAGTTCCTTGGCCCCTATTTTAAGTCTTCTTTAAGTATTTGGAAAGAAGTAAGGTACAAATGGGGGCTTCCCAGGTGGCACCAGTGGTAAAGAACCATGGACAGAGGAGCCTGGTGGGCTACAGTCCATAGGGTCACAAAGAGTTAGACATGACTGAAGCAATTTAGCACTGCATGCAAGGTATTAATTAATCATTTCGACCTTAAGTACTAAGTTCTGAAAATAGCATCAATCCAGACCGACAGGGCGCATCTTTGATGGACACCCCTCCCTCAGGTCTTGCACCGCATGATCATCACTCCTTCCACCAGCTTTGGTTTTTCACCAGGAGTTTTGTTAGAAAGTATTGCCCAGTGGGAGAGAGAGCTCTGGGCTCCGCACTGAGGGGCTGGGTCCTTGTTCTCCCACTGCTCTGGGAGCCCAGGACCCCACTAAGAGGCCACGTCTCCCCTTCTGACATTGATCAGACCCCTATTACCCCTCCCCAGCCTCCTCCCCCCACCCCTCACTTCTGGGAGTCAGAGCCTGAAGCCCCTTTCAAGGCTGCATCAGTCATAATCCACTATACCCAGATGAACTGTTCGGGTGAGGGGCTGATACAGTACCTGGTAAACTGGGTGTCACTGGGGACTGGCTCCCTGGTGGGGCCTCTCCTCTCGTTTCGCACAACCGTGAGCCCATCTTCGGATACAGTCAGCCAGGGATGGCAGGTGTGCTCATTCAGGGGGAAGTAGCTGCCTGTGAGGGGAGGAGGCACACAGAGACCCGCCCCGAGCCAATCACTCCACTGCTTTCTCCACGTTGCACTCCACACAGGCTGGGGCCTTACCACGGGTGGCCGGCATTAGCTCCCTGTCTGACACTGGTGAGCCTGGACCTTGCCCGTGATGCCCCTCGTGCTAATCATGATGGCAGTTTACATGGGTCGGGCGTTACTGGGTGTCTAGTACTGAGCTAAGCGGTTTGTTGAGTCTTATCTCATTCACATCTTACAAGTATCCAGGTGTTAGTATTTCCGTTTTGTAGAAGAGGAAACAGAGGGGCAGGGTGGTCCTATCATCAGGTGTAGATGACAGAACTCAAATTGGAACCCCAGATACGTCCCTGGTGGCTAAGACTCCACGTTCCCAATGCAGGAGGCCTGGGTTCCATCCCTGGCCAGGGAAATAGACCGCATGTGTCACAACTGAGACCCGGTGCAGTCAAATAAATAAACACTTCAAAAAACAAAATAAAAATAAACATAAGGAATAAAAATAACAACAACAACAAAAAACCCAAACCCCAAGCCCATCTGATCCCAGTGGCTGTGCTCTTCACTGGGAGGCTGTAAATACCTGCAGGTGAGCAGGCATTTCCAACCTGCTTGCCAAGGGGAATAGGAATTGAGGGAATTATTAGTGATCAGTTTGACAAAGGTTAGCAAAATCCAACTTTCAATGAGGGCAGCAGAGAGAAGGGAGGAGATTGTACAACCATCTCTGAATTATGGTTAAAACAGACCACGTAAAAAAAAAAATGTTACAGAATGGGGATTTCCCTGGCAGTCCCTGGCTTCCAATGCAGGGCGTGCGGGTTCCCTGTCTGGATGGGGAACCAAGCGCCCACATGATGGGTGGTGCAGCCAGAAAAAATAAAGTGGCCCCCTTCTGTAAAATGGGCCCCCAGGGCTTTGATCATCCCTGAGTCCCTTCCTAGACTGATTGGCCATGTGTTCGTATTAGTAAACATTCGTCGATTTTTCCAATGAAGTCACAGCAGTACTGGGTCTGCCATGAAGGGGTAACTCTGGGTCCAGTGAGTGTGTGGTGGGGGCACAGACCTGTGGTGTGGACGGTAGCGGGCTCACTCCTTGCGCTGGGGCCGCCCACGTTGAGGGCTCTCACATAGATGGTGTAGTTCTGTCGGGGCTGCAGCTGCACCAGGCACTCGCAGGTCGGGATGCCCACAACGGACCTGGGTGAGGAGGCATGCTGACATCACCGAGGGGCTGGGGCAGACAGACCCACGCACAGCCGCTCCCCGCTGACCCCCAGCAGCGGCACAGGCAGGAGTGAGGCTCTCCTCAGTGCTCCCTCCCAACCGGGTCCCCTTTTCTCATTTTCTTGTACCCTTTCTGTCTGCGGCTCTCGCCCCTCCAAGCTCCCCACTCCGTGTCCCAGGCACCCAGCACTGCACTCAGCCTGTGTCTAACGCTGCATCAGTGGGCTGCGCATGCAGTTGAATCCAGTGTGTGTCAGCCTATCTGGCAGGGCCACAGCCTCTCTGAGGGCAGGGGCCAAGTGCCACAAGCTGAGCACAGCGCTGGGCTCACAGCAGGCTCTCAGTCTGTGTTTATGAACAAATGATCTGACTAGAGCTGATATAGAGGGGCCCTGGGGGAAACTGAATGTAGCTGCTGCCCTCATAAGAGTTTCCAGTCTAGAAGAAAGGCATTTCTCAAGCCATCACTGGAAGAAACGTAAGATGGTAACATGACAAGTTGATGGTGTATTATGGAAGGTACACTAGCTGAGAGGTGCTTTTGAGACGAACTCTGAAGAATGACTGGGAGGTAAATGGATAAGAAAGAGAACAGAGGAGTCTCTTTCATAGAAGAAGCACGTGCAAAGGCCCTGTGGCAGGAAGAAGCATTGAAAGTACAAGGAACTATTAATAAATATGACCCATGTGGGTGAGGGAGGGTGAGCTGGTGGGGATAAGCTGGACAGGCAAAAAGGGGCCAGAGCAGTGAAGGAATTTTGTCTTCTTCAGGGATGCCATGATTCCATCTATACTAGGAGAGTAAGCACTGCCCAGGTCACCTCCGCCCCTGACCAGCCTTCTGATGACCCCCAGTGTAAAGGGTTTAAAGTATCAGCACAAGTTGCAAAGGAAATCCAAACCATTTGGGGCGGGGCTCAGACCACTGAACTCCCTTCCCTGCTCCTGAGGATCCCTAGAAGTAGATAACCCAGGTTAGCAAGCCCTGATGTGGTTGTGGACACATGAATTCTACCTGGGACAAATAGTCTGGGGGTCAGGGGGGACAGATGGCCAGGTCCCAAGCCCTGAATTTAGTGTAGAAGAATCTGTCTCTCTAACAGTTGACACCAACCCCTCCTTCTCCATTTCTCTAAAGTTGGGTTGGTGCATAGTAGGGCAGCCCCTGGACTTGGCTGCCTTTCATAAGCTCTGGACTGCCTGGTCATAATCCAGAGGCCTAGCCATAATTACTCCACTGTACACAGCTGTAGACTTGTAGGATCTGCAGGCCCTTGTGGTTCCTGAGTCCAGCCCTCTTCTAGCTGTGAAATCCTCCAGATCTCTGCCAACCAGAGGGGAACATGAGCCTCCAGACATCTGGCCACCAGGGACATGATGTTCTTTGTACATTGAATTCAATTCTCTTTCATTTCTGCTTCTCTTGGTTCTTTCTCCTCCTCAAGTTCCAGCCAGGTGGGTTTCTTGGCTCCTCCAGTGCAGGAAGCTCACTCCAGCCCTTCAGGCCTTGCCTGCATCCACTCTTCTCAGGCCTCCTCCCTTCCCATCCATCTGGTCTCAGTTCAAATGTCTACTCTCTCCAAATAAGCCTCCACCTCCACTGCATTCCCTATTTCATTGCATTTCTTTTCCCTTCATGTTACTGTCTGTCTTAAACATTTATTTTCTTGGTTTTTGTCTATTTCTCCCAACTTAGACTGTCAGTTCTGTCAGGGTGGGGAATTTGTCTCTCTGGGTCACCAGTGCCCAGGCACCGTCTGTACACTCAATACTTGTTGAATGAATAATGGGAAACCCTGGTTGGGCTAAGAAAGCAAACCTCAGGTTTACCACTTATTCACTTCTTCACTCATCTATCATTTATCTTCAATCACAATGTTTCAGTTACTTCTCATGAAACTAAGCAATCTAAAATCAAGGTTCCTGTGTTTAACTTTCTCTCCAGATGCCACACGTTTCCTAAGCTGTGTCACTGTGTTGAGGCCTCTTGTGCCTAGCCAACGCCCCTTGTGACTCACTCAGTTACACCCGAGGCCCCCGGCGTCTCTGCCTGGGTCAGCTCCACCGTGTATGAGTCCACAGGGTTCAGGTTTCCAGACTCCCAGGAGATGAGCGCAGCCTCCTCGCAGCTCCTTATCTCTTTGCTTTTTATAATGGGGGGACAAGGCGCTAAATGCAGGGGAAACGGAGAGAGGAACAACCCTCCTGTTCACATCCAGCCTCGTGCTCCAGAACACAGCACACATCACAAGCCCTCTCTTCCTACAAGAGGTTCAGTGCAATAAAAGGCAAACTCGGTGTTTCAGCCTAGACAATCATGTCCCCCTCCAAATTCCTATGTTGGAACCTACTCTCCAATGTGATGATACCTGGAGTCTCCCAGAAGTGCCTCGGTCCTGAGGGTTTAAGGGGTTTATTATACAAGGAAACCCAACGAACGCTCTTGCCCAGTTCCGTCATAGGAGGACACCACAAAAAAAGGCCACTCCGAACCAGGAAGTGTCCTCCCTAGACACTGAACCTGCTGGCACCTTGATCTTGGACTTCCCAGTCTCCAGAACCACAGGAATAAATCTCTGTTGTTTATAAGCCATCCAATGTGCAGCATTCTAACAGCCCAAAGGAGCACCAGGGAATCACTTGCAGATATTTCCGGAGTGGAGGATGGCTGCACGTGTGTCTGTGAAACTGGGTCCAAGGGCAGTGCTTTATCTTCTTTTGAGACCAACTGTGAAAAAATGTCCCTGTCATATCAGGCATACAGATTTGGTGTACTAAATAAAAGGAAAGAAGTGCCAGGCTCTTCCCGTCCTTCCAAGTGACATCAAAGCCCTGCCCCCATCAAGAAAGCCGAGACTTCTGGGTCCCCTTCAGTGAAGGTCCTACGAGTGGCCCCTTACCTGTCATGTACACCGCACGCTCACTGGTGGGGCTGAGGCCGGCCCTGTTCTGAGCTGTGACCCAAAATTCATACTGCGTGTTTGGCAACAGGTTTGTCACTGAGCAGTATGTTTCTTTGACAGTCATTGTAAACTCTGGGGGAAAAAATGATAGGATTTAAAGCCTAGAACTTCCCTGGTAGTCCAGTGGTTAGGAATCTATCTGCAAATGCAGGGGACACCAATTTGATCCCTGGTCTGGGAGGATTCCATGTGCTGTGGGGCAACTCGGCTCATGTGCCACAACTACTGAGCCTGTGCTCTAGAGCCCTTGAGCCACAACAAGAGAAGCCACCACAATGAGAAGCCTGCATACCACAACTAGAGGGCAGCCCCCACTCGCTGCAACTAGAGAAAGCCTGTGCACAGCAACAAAGACCTAGCACAGACATAAATAAATAAATGGAATTCAACCCCAAAATAGGTCAACTGGCTCCAAGTTCATTGCACTATAATCTATTTTCCCTGAGGTAGATTCAGAACTGGCTACCAATCCCCGTCGGCTGTGTATGCATGCCCCTCTGCAATGAGACTCTGCTGACCCTTCCATTGAGAGGACTGGTCTTTCCCATTATCCATTGCAGCTGGGCTTAACCACGTGACTTTCTTTGACCAACGGGACCACTTCAAACATGGTGCAAGAGAGGTTTGGGCAGTGCTGGAGCACGGGCGCCTTGTCCTCTTCCTGCCAGGAATGCTTCCACTTCCATGGAACGACCTGGACCAGCCTCCTGAAGAATGTGATCAGGATGTGAACAGAGGCCCCCAGCATTGCAGCGGATGCCCTAGGCATAACAGCAAGGCCATCCTAGCCTGTCCAGACCCACCCAAGCTGGTCCAGACTAGAACTATCTAGTTCATAGAATTATAATAAATTCTATCTAATTCATAGAATTGGATATAGTTTATAATAAAACTATCCAATTCATAGAATTATAATAAATAGTAAATGTAATTTTAAAAGTTGAAGTATCATTGATTTACAATATTAGTTTCAGGTATACAACACAGTGATTCAATATTTCTATAGATCATATTCCAGTTAGAGTTATCATAAAATATTGTATATATTCCCTGTGCTGTACAATATTGCCTTGTAGTTTATTTATTTTACACATAGTAGTTTGTACCTCTTAATTCCCTACTACTATCCTGCCCCTCGAAACAAATGAATGAACATAAAATTTGTTATTTTTAGCTTATATGTTGGGTATATGTGTGTGTCGGGGGGTGTTGTTACACAGAAAAAGCTAACTGATACACCTCTAAACATGCCCAGACTCTTAAGGCAGTGACAGGTCATTAATCCACTCTCTGATATCAGTTCCTTTATAACAAAGTGCTCATTGAAAATATCTTTACTAGGATGTCCCCAGCAGTCTGGTTGTTAAGACTTCACCTTCCAATGCAAGGGGTGCAGGTTCAATTCCACATGCCTCAAGGCCAAAAAACCAAAACATGAAACAGAAATAATTAACTCAATAAAGACTTTAAAAATATGTGATCAGGATATTAAAAAAAAAAAAGATCTTTATCAATCACCAGGACAAAGCCCCCGAACAATGGCATTTTCTGCAGAGGGTGCCAACAGGGCTGATTTGTGGCAAAAACTGCTATGAATCAGATCTGACTTTCTGGTCCTCAATCTCCCCTCCCATGCCCTCTTTAGTCCTTATTCTCTCCCTCATCATGGACTAAAGTTACCTTTCTCAAGGACTCCCGTTCCTTCCTAACCCCTGGGCAGACAAATCATCCTCACCTTTGGCATTCGGAAACCCTCTATCTGCATGAATTGGTACAAGGGGAAGAGCTCCAGGCAGGGTGCCTGTGGACTCAATTCTCATTCCGGTTCTGCCATAACTTACGGTGTCCCCACGCGTCTGCTCATCTCTCTCTAGGTCATCCATAAGATGGAGGTCTCTGAATCCCTTTCCCACAGTCTTGCTCTGACCCCATGCACACAGAACAGGCCCGGCCAGGCCCTGATCCTTCAGATGCTCAGCTGGAGCTCCTTTGCTGTCTGGCCCCCTTCTCAACAGGAGACTGGCTTATCTACAAAGAAGGGGCATCTCCCTCAGCCCTAACCCTGAGCCAGCCAGCTCCACTGCCCTGGGAAGAGGATGGGCTGAGGGCTGCATGCAGTGGAGGCCAGGGCCTTTCCACCTAGGAATGTGGGTCAGATTAGCAGCAGCCCTTCCAGGCTGCAGAGCCCTCCTCAGCCCCTTGGGGGTCTGCACACTAACCTCTCCCTCAGGTTCTCCCAACACAGGGGGACCTCAAGGAAAGCCCAGCCACCCTCGCATGCCAGGACCTGCTAGAACCCAGCTAGTCCCACTGGGCCTCCTCGAGGAGGGGTGTCCCCATGCGTCCTGCACATGGTGCAGCTAGAGACCCATCATCCCCAGGACAACCCCAATCTGATGGCTGTGGATACACTCCACGTATCTGAGCCCTGTGATTCTCCCCAGCCAGGCCCCAACTTGTCTTCCCAGCCCTTCCTGCCATGCTCACCTGCCTGCACGACATCCTGGAAGGAGCTAGGTGTGCAGATTCACCCCATCGCCACCTCCCCAGGGCCCATGCTGGAGCTTGTTTCTGCTCCTGGCAGACCGCACCTGTTTGCTCCTTCCCAGGCGAGCCATCCTGCACTGGCCGGTAGGACAGCTGATAGCTCTCCACGGTGTCATCGGAGTACAAGCTCCAGCACACTCGGACTGAGGAACCCGTGGCTGAGTTAGGGGCCTGTGGGTTTATCACTGGAGCAGAAGGAGCTAGAAGAGGAAAAGGGAGGAAAACAAAGACAAGTGAGGAGCCATCAGTTAGAGGCCCCAGATGGGAACGGCTGCTTTTACAGGACAATTCATCCCTCAAAGCATGCCATGGGCTTCAGAGATGGGACAGGCAGCCCGGGTGGCCAGGGCGGGAGGCCAGACCCCTCAACCAGGAGCCTCAGTAAGAACCGGTTGTGTCCATCTTGCTCTGACCAACCCACACGAGCTGGGGGAGGCGGGGTTGCTGACAGCGGCTCAGGCTGGGGTGTTTGCAAGTCCTGCCCGAGGGAGCGATGGGTCCTTGGACTCCACCACACCATCCAAAGGGGCAGGATGGCCAGGACCACAGCACCACCACCCTCAGTCCTACAGTGAACAGAGGAGGGAAAGAGCCTGCAACAACTGGCTCCTTCATTATGATTTCATTACGATGAGAGATGATTAGGTTTGGAAACACTGTGCTTTTTCAGAACCAACTTTTTTTTTTTTGGACTGCACTGTCTTCGTTTTGGCATGGGGGCTTCTCTAGTTGTGGCGTGCAGGCTCCAGAGCACATGGGCTCCGTAGTTCAGAATCAAACTTGTGTCCTCTGCATTGGAGGTGGAGTTTTAAATTATTTATTTATTTATGGCTGTGTTGGTCTTTGTTGCGGCACAGGCTTTTCCCTAGCTGTGGCGAGTGCTTGGGCTATTCTCACTGCAGTGGCTTCTCTTATTGTGGCGCACAGGCTCTAGGGCACACTGGCTTCAGCAGTTGCAGCACGTGGGCTCCATAGTTATGTATTCTGGGCTCTGGAGCACAGGCTCAGTAGTTGTGGGGCATGGGCTTAGTTGCTCTGTGGCATGTGGGATCTTCTTGACCCAAGGATCGAACCTGTGCTTCTTGCATTGGCAGGCGGATTCTTGACCGCTGAGCAACCAGAGAAGCCCTGGAAGGCGGATGCTTAACCAGGGGCTCACAAGGGAAGTCCCCAGAACCAACTTCTTTCGAGTCCATCCACTGAGTTAATACTTTTCTTCTCTGTGGGTTAATAATTCTTCCTACCCCACCCCCACACACATCCAAGAAGCATGCCTTGTCTGTCTTCCGTAATTCTTCACCCATGGCAGCATCTCCTTCCATCCGGGGCTTTCAAGAACATCCTTATTTTCAAATGCTGAAATTGTTCAGACCAGGTAGGACTTCATGGAATGTACTCAGCTTTTCCTTGCTGGTTAGGGGGTGGAAGGCCCCTCACATGACAAAAGTGAGAAGAAGAGAAAGAACCTGATCCTCACATGATGTAGCTCAGGATGCACAGCAGATACCCTGTTATACCCTGCAAAGAAGAGTCCCCTCCGGGGAGGCAGTAAGAAGAGGGATGGCCCTGGATACAGGCTGGGGGCTGATGATCTGCCTGGGACCCGGACACAGGAGGGTGAGGAGAAACCACCACTACGTGTCTCAAGCACTGACTTAGGCAATAGTGCCTTTCCTTCCAAATGACTGGGTCTGATTATTTGGTTAATACCGTCCTGAGACCATCTAAAGGACTTCACAGCTCAGCGAAATCTCTCCTCAATCTGGGGAGTCTAAGAATGGCCTCCAAGACGCCAATTAAGGATGTTCACTGCAGTATGGTTTATAAGGACGGAAAACCTAGAAGCATCCTGGCACCAACAGTTGAGGATTAAGGTATACAGCCATTAAAATGATGTCGCAGAAGAATTTATCAGTGAGAATTAAGTCCATAGATTAAGGTATAGAGCCATTAAAATGATGTCAGAGAAAAATTTATCAGTACAAAATAATATTCATCACAAATATTTCGCTAGGGAAAAAAAAGCGGATTATATGATTTCATTTTTATTAAAAAAAAACAACACTTGTGTAAAGGAAAAACCTAGGACTTCCCTGGTGGTTCAATGGTTGTGAATCTGCTTGTCAGTTTAGGGGACATGGGTTTGATCCATGGTTCAGGAAGATTCCACACGCTGTAGGGCACCTAGGCCCATGTGCCACAACTACTAAGCCCATGCTCTAGAGCCCATGAATCTGTGCTCCACAAAAGAAGCCACTGCAACAAGAAGCCTGTGCACTGCAACTAGAGAATAGCCCCTGCTTGCTGCCGCTACAGAAAGCCTGCACGCAGCAATGAAGACCCAGCGCAGCCAAAAATTAATTTTTTAAAAGACTGTAAAAAAGTCTTTTGAAGAAGGAAAACCTAAAATGATAATATAAAACATTTTTCATAACATTGTTGGGTGTTGCTGGATGAGAAAGGAAAGATGATATTAAATTCTAGTATCAGTCTTAAAAAATGAGTTCTCACAATAAGATTTTTAAGAGCTACCTGGCACCATGTGACATGCTATACATACATTACTTATTTATTTCTCACCATGTCCTCATGAGTCATTGTTATGTCCATTTTACCAAGGAAACCAAGGTTAGGTGAGTTGTCTAGGGTCACACAGGTAGGAAGTAGCAGGGCTGGGATTCTCGCCAGCTCCACAGGATTCCAAAATCCGTCTCTTAATCCTATGCTAAAAACAACCACTTGAGAGGGACATAAATACAACATTCAAGGAAATAAACTTCGGGACACTTGTTTGGAGTAAGATAGGCTGATGGGGGCCGGATGCTGGCCCCCAGGAGAGGGAGCGGGGTATTTACCCCAGGAAGGCCAACCTCTGTTTTCACCCTTACAAGCCATAAAGACAAAAACAGGAAGCTCATGCAGCTGGTGGAGGAAAATGCCTGTTTCTAGATCTTTACGATTTTTTTTTAGCCATCAAAGTTTTCAACTCAAAGCTCAGGGAAATTGGCGTCAAGTATGCACCCAGGTGAGACACGCACCTGGGATGGTGTTAATGGAGCTCATCAGCTTCTCCACATCAGAGAAATCCAAGGTCTGGTCTTCAAAGTCAGGCTGCGCTGAGATCTCCACGTCTGTTTTTGTTTGCAGGAATTTTCCGAGTCTATCGGTATAAAAAGACACACTAACAAGAATGGAGGGATACTCTTCCCCAGGGTCACTAGTGAGCAGCAATGAGGGCCTCTTTACTGAACTATTTTTTTTAAATAATCATTTTATTTTTGGCCGCACCAGGTGGCATGTGGGATCTTAGTTCCCCAACCAGGAATCGAATGAAGCTGTACCCCCTGCATTGGAAATGTGGAGTCTTAACCATTGGACCTGCCATGGAAGTCCCCAGCTGAACTCTTATTTCCTTATTTTAAAATGCTGTGGGCGGCCTTCTGGCCTATGCTTCAGTGACTGACCTATGAAGTCACTGGAGGGGATAGGTGTGGGTGGTTTACACCTTTGAGGAGACAAGGGGTAGGGTCATGTCAGAGGGTGGGGGTCTGGGGGATGTGGGCCAAAAAGCCCCAGATCCACACCTTCTGGAAGATCCTTAGATGCTGACCTGGGAGCTCCCACCTCCACACCACCCCAGGACCCAGAGACACGCAACCTCTCCACACGGTCAAGTACCCTCAAGTTGATGAGCATGAACTGGGGCTCTGGGTCTTCTGCACCTGCTCCCAGCTGTCACAGGGTTTGTAAGGAGCAGAGGCAGAATTTGAAACCATGCCTATCTTTTGCCAAAGCTTATGCTCTTAACCCTGACATTATTAAACTTCACTGTTTGTGTTGCTTTACAGACATTGTCTGATTTTATTCCCACAAAGTTATCCCTGTTTGTCAGTAAGGAAGGTGAGTCCTAGACTGGTTGGACTTGCCCAAGGTCATGGGGGTATCAGGATTTAAATTCCTGTCTGACTCCATAATGTGCATGCTTTCTGCAGCACACAGTCTGGGTCCTGGCTTAGCTGGGGGACGCTGGGGACACTCTGACTTTTTTGCTTTTTGACCACGTGGCATGTGGGATCATAGTTCCCCTAACAGGGCTCGACCCACGTCCCCTGCAGTGGAAGCGTGGAGTCTTAATCACTGGACCACCAGGGAAGTCCCACTCTCTGGATCTCTGTTACTCCTGGTGAAAGGAGGGGCTCGGGGAAACCCCACCCCGGCTTGAAGGCTGAGTCTCACCATATGCTCCCTTCCAGCTCTGAGATTCTAAGATTTAGTACCAGAGGGTCCTTGTGGTCCCACACTGTCATTCCAAAGCCAGTGCTATTTACTCTTAGGGGCAGACACAAAAGCTGAACCTGGGAGCATACAACCAAGGGGAACTGATACCTAGTCAGGTATCTAGAGGTAAAAGGAACAGAAAAAGAAAATACACGTCAGAACAAAAGTATTACCTGTCAGCCATAGCCACAGCATCCTAAAGAGGAGGAGAAAGAGAAAAAAATATTAAACTGATTTTGGAAATAAATTTCTTTTTCAAACTATATAATAATATAAATGTATCTTAAAACTTGGAAGTTAGTAGAAGAGAAAAATCAGCCACGTCCACACCCTAAACAAAAATGACTCTTATGATGCCTATGCAGTTTCTTCCCATTAACATGACGTGAGCATGTTTCCAGGTGACAAATGGTCTTGGGGATCATCAATTTGAAAGACTGCATCTTGGTTCATTGAATGGGAACTCCATCATTTACTCTATTGTTGTACATTTTGGTTGTTTCTAATTTCTCACTACTATAAATAACAGAGAAGACATACTCATATATCTCACTTTCTCCACATTCTAGATTATGTCTGTGAGCTACAGTGATACTGTGGACAAATTGGTTCAAAAGGTCTGAGTGTTGAGAGCTCTGACGGTGGCTGCCAACCTGCTGTTCAGCTTCCATCACACACCCCGCCCTCACCCCAGGCATGGCAGGAGGGAGGGGCTGTGGGGCTTGGAGGACCACTATGGGCATGGCCAATGAAAAGGGCATATTTGGCAACTAGGAAGCTCTGGAGGCTAGGGGCCCCTCCCTCACATCCTGGATCCCACGTCTGCCCCATATTCCTGTGGGACCCTAAAGAAAGGAGACCCCAGCTCTGTCTGGGATTGAAATTCCCAGTCTGGCTGCATGGGGACTTGGGAGTCAGATTGAGGAGGATTTTAAGGACTTTTTTTGCATGTCTGAACTTATGAACTAAGATGTCTAATGGCGGCACTTGTAACTGAGAAACAGGAGGTACCTTTCTAGCCTGGACATCTTTCTCCCCCGACCTCTGAGAGATCATCTGAGATGGACAGAAAAGTCCCAGAGTCCTGTTTTTGCCCCACTCCACGGTGAGAGCACCTATCTCTGGGTAACCAGGACAGAGGAAGACAGACTCTGGTGTTTAGCTGAGCAGTGGTGGAGGGGAGGGTCAGCTGTGTACGAGCCTGCTTGGCTACCCACGGTGAAGCTGTGCAGCGAGATGGGGGATGTGTTGTCATGGTTACACATCCAGTGGAATCAGATGGATGCTGACCATGAAAGTCGGTTCCAACCCCTCCAGGCAGAGAGGGGACAATCTAACCTACTCTGGCCATGACTGTCATTCCAGTTCATTATTTCATTTCACTTCATTACTGACCTTTATGAAATCAACCTTCTCTTCGTGACACATCTCCTCTATTGTTTCCATCAGCTCTTTGCAGGTGTCAAGATTTTCTCCACAGTTGACCAGCTGTCCATACAAGGCTTCCAGCTTCTCTTTCTTTTTCTCCCCTAGAGCTTGTATTTTTTCTTCATATTTTTGAGAAAGTATTTCCAAGATCTCGTTGTAATGAGACTCAAAGTTTTGTTCTTGTCTTCCAAAATTCTCCTGTAAGATATAGTTGATCTTAGCTGTCATTTCAGTGCATGTATGTTGACTACAGAGTCATTTGGGGCATGAAAATGTATCTACTCAGAGATGTTTTGGTCCCTCCCTGTTAATCTTATTGTCTCTTGTCAGGATGCTGAGGTGGACAAAGGTGGAATTAGGACCAGGAGTCTCCAGCTAGAACCCCAGGGATAATCTTAACAAGGAGTATTGCTTTCTTTGCTGGTGGCATTTTACAATCCTCTTTCCCATACCCCACCCACCTCTGGTGTAGCCACTGCCCATCACCATGACAACCGACCCAGAAGATTATCATGATTATCATTACCGTAATGAGTCTGCCACTGGAACTCTGGACCTTAACATGAAGACGTCTGCCCTGGAAGAGTTGTACCTAACTTGCTTTCCCTCTTGAGCTCTCAACATCTCATGACACTCACCTCCACTCCTTGATGGTTGAATTATACAAACATCAGGATCACATAGATCCTCATAACAACCAAGAAAAAGATGCAGGGGGAGGGGAATAACCCAGGTGGTGCTGCCTAATAGATCAGAAAAAGCAGGAAGACAGTGAGAGGGCTGTGCCAGTATTTAATCCTAGAATGCAATGAATGGGAAATATTAATTAAACTTTATCAACTCCTGGTCCCCCTTAGACTGGAAACCCAGGACAGCTCTGCAGGTTCAGGGCGTATTTACTCTTATCAATCACTCAGGGAGTATTTACTGAGTATTGACTGTGTATGTAAGACTTGCTCAGAATGCTGGAAGAGAGGGAGAAGCGGCAGGTGACCCCCACCAGTGCTGCGTGTAAAGGAAGAGGTCAGAGTCCTCACAGAGGGTGGAGACACTGTGAACTGAGAGCAGCGGGCAGCACGGAGTGTAGGCGCTTTTTCCTGGCTGCCGTACACTTACCCTCCTATCACCCCCCCACCCAATGCTTAGATGTGGAAGGGCTGGTCCCTTCCCTGTGTCTTCCATAGGAAATTAGTGCAACAGCTCCCCTCCCTTTTAAGACTGGGGGTGAGGAGGGAAGTCTAGCTTCATGGGAAAGGAACCCAGGGCTTAGTTCATTCACACAAGATGCTCCCATTGATGCAATCTGAGGCTACATTAACAGAGGTAGAGCACCCACATGAAGGGAGGGGACATAGGAAGTCCTCTGGTCCCATTCCGGGCTACTTCATCCTGATGGCTAGGGTTGTGTGCTGGTGTCGAGCAGTAGATGATACACCACTAGGCACACCCAGGGAACTGTGACATGTTTGGTGACAGGCACAGAAACTTATTGGCCGTGTGAGAAACAGGTACCATCTAAGGAAAAGAAGACATCAGTGAAACGATGGGTGTCTTGCAATGTCTGTTTGGCTGGCCCATGAAAGAGTCCTAACTTATAGTGTGAGTGGAGACATGAAGATACTGAAGACCCAGCCCATGAGAGCTAACAGTTCAGTAAGGAATGCTGCCAGGTAATTGGTTCCACAGGTTTATGCCCCTGTGCTACAGGAAGGCAGACAGAGGGCTGAGGGGACAGGAGCTGCGTCAACACCATCCATTCCAAGAAGCAGGTTCCCTGATTCACACCAGACGCAGCTGCCGACTCAGCCACTCGCGCTGCATTATCCGACGGAGGCACCGAGAGTGCTCTTACCTCCACCGTGACGAAAACCTCTTCTAAGTGACTTGCAAAGTTTTCCATCTCAATAATTTGCTTTTCCAACTTGTACATATTTTTGTGAATTTCATCCTGTCAAATAGAGGATCCCAAGAAGGCATTAACAGTGTGTTTTCTTTTTCTCTTTCGTAGAAGGCACTTTAGATTCATCCCCCGCCTACATACTTGAGATACAAATACAATCTCAACAGAAAGAAGACCTAAGCAGACCTACTTACCTTGGCGCTCTCCAGGGCTTTACTGAGCGGGGTCACCTCATGCTGCTTGTGTTCATCCTGATCCTTCTCTGATGCTCTTATTGGAGTTTTGCAAGTGACACAGAAGACGTCAGCCTCTTCTTCCTCGTCCTCCTCCTCTGGGATGACATAGCACTCATACTCCTCGCTGGCACGGCCGTGGCTGTACCTATAGGCTTCCCGCAAGTCCTGGCACTGGCCTACTGAGCCCCACCCCATGAAGCCCAGGTCCTCACCCTGAGCCGCCTCACCAGTAAGTCTCCAGTCTCTCTGCTCACTCCCCATCATCATATAAGAAGGATATTCTGAAACCTCTATTCTGGGTGTGCTTTCCTCAATAAACTCATCCCCTAATTCGTGATCATCTTCAAGCCCATAGAGATGGACAAGTTCATCCACTTCCTCTCCAAGGTCTCTCTGAGCCTTCCCTTTCACACCCCCTCTCATGGGCTCATGGGTCATTTCAGCTTGGACACCTTCTCTTCTCATCCGAGTACTCTCTTCTGGGAAGATCTGCAGTCTGTCTTCAGAGTCATACAGATCCATGTGATAGAAGCGGAAATCCTTAGAAGCAGCAGACCTGCCCAGCCCTGGTGCCTCCCCAGCTCTCTCCTCCATCACAGCTCCAGGCAGCGCCTCTGTACAAGGAGGACTCTTCCTGGACAGTCCTAAGTGGATCTCCTGGGTCCTAGAACACAAAACCCCATTTCTGAGAAGATCGTTGCAGCAGATGGTTATTTCATTGGGCTCAACTCATTCACATTAAAAAAAAAATCTCATCTGAGCATCTCAGTTGTAGTTTCACTTTAAACAATCTGTTAGGAAAGGTTTGCTTTCTGCAGGAGGATGGACTTCCTGAAGCTCCGATACTTTGGCCACCTGATGCCAAGAGCTGACTCATTGGAAAAGACCCTGATGCTGGGAAAGATTGAGGGCAGGAGGAGAAGGCGGCGACAGAGAATGAGATGGTTGGATGGCATCACTGACTCAATGGAGGTGAGTTTGAGCAAACTCTGGGGAATAATGAAGGACAGGGAAGCCTGGCATGATACAGTCCATGAGGTTGCAAAGAGTCAGACATGACTGAGCAACTATACAGTGACAACAAAGCTTAAAAGAGACAGGAGAAATTATGAACTAAAATATAAATTGGGGGCTTCCCTGGGTGGCTCAGTGGTAGAATGCCAATGCAGGAGACACGGGTTCAATACCTGATCCTGGAAGATCCCGCATGCTGCATAGCAACTGAGCCCGTGTGAGCCCGTGATCACAATTACTGAAGCCTGAGTGCGCTAGAGCCCATGATCCGAGAAGCCCGTGCATCACAACTAGAGAGTAGCCCCTACTTGCTGCAACTAGAGAAAGCCTGCACAGCAATGAAGAAACAGCATAGCCAAAAATAAATAAATAATTAAATAATTAAAAAAAAAACAACTAACTAAGCAGCTCAGTTGCAGTTTCACTTTAAACAATCTGTAAAGAAAGGTTTGCTTTCTACAGGACTATGGGCTTCTAAAGCTTAAAAGAGACAGGAGAAAAAAAAAAGAGAGAGACAGGAGAAATTATGAAAAAAACAAACAAACCATAAATTGATTTGATTAACAAATGATCTCTATACATTTAAAAACCTAAAAAATCCCAAAAGGCAATATAATAGGAAGTGCTTCAGGCAATTATTATTAAATAAATTATGTAAATTAATTGAAAAGAAAAATCTCAGTAGTAAGGAATAGTCACAAAATAATTTCCCTTGCATATACTGTTACCTATACAAAACCATTTGGAAAACAGTTCATCCTTATGAGTAACAGGGGCTTCCCCAATGATTCAGTGGGTAAACAATCCACCTGTAATGCAGGAGACACAGCAGATGTAGGAGAATTGAGTTTGATCCCTGGGTCGGGAATATCCCCTGGAGGAGGAAATGGCAACCCACTCCTGTATTCTTGCCTGGAAAAATCCCATGAACAGAGGAGCCTGGTGGGCTGCAAAGCGTCAGACATGACTGAGCACATAAACTCATGTATGAATAATAGAGAATAAACATGTAGACGATGTTTTGGCTTTCAAACCCCAAGACTAGGGAAGGGTCTATGAAGTGAATACTCTTACATGTTGTTGGTTAGAATGTACACAGTCCCACCTTTCTGGAGAGAGAATGTGGCAACATGGATCAAGAGCCTTAGAGATGTTCACACCACTCAGGGACTTCCCTGGTGGTCCAGTGGTTAAGATTCTATGCTTCTAGTGCAGGTGGTGCAGGTTTGATCCTTGGTGGAGGAACTAAGATCCCACATGCTGCGCGGCCAAAGATAAAAAACAGTTCACACTTTCTAACCTAATAGACCTTTTCTAGGACCCTAAAGAAAAAAATCTCAAATATAGCAGAAAACATTATTTCTATATAAAAATGTCCACCACAAATTTTTTATAATAGCCAAAAAATAAAAACTGTAAAGCCCTAATAATTAGGAGAATCATAAAAAAACTAAAATATGCACACCCTGTAAAATATAATGTAGCCTTTAAAATGTTAGGGAGAGCAAA
This sequence comes from Cervus canadensis, assembly GCF_019320065.1. Taxonomy (NCBI): domain Eukaryota; kingdom Metazoa; phylum Chordata; class Mammalia; order Artiodactyla; family Cervidae; genus Cervus; species Cervus canadensis. The sequence continues at coordinate 44,933,576 of NC_057402.1, read as the reverse complement.
GGATACCTTGGGGAAAGACTTATAATACGATACTAAGTAAAATAAACAGAGTACTCACTATATGTAGACTATGAGGCCTACTATTTTAATGGAGGTGCATAAAATCTAGAAATAAATAATAATAACAGCAGCAAATACAGTATTAGTAGTAGCTACTACATGTTGAGCACTTACTGTGTATTTTCTCCTGTGCTAGGCAGTTAATTAGTGTTTTTTAGCCACAGGGCATGTGAGATCTTAGCTCACAGACTAGGGATTGAACCTGTGCTCCCTGCAGGGGAAGTGCAAAGTCTGAACCACTGGACCACCAGGGAAGGCCCTGTGCTAAGAAATTTTACATACATTTTTTTGTGCGGTAGCCACTACTATTATCCCCATTTTACAGGCTGGGAAACAATCGACTCCCAGAGGGTGTCTTGTGCAAGGAAGGTCACATGGCTGGTAAGTTGCTGAACTGGGATTTGAATCTGAGTGTGTGTAGTGGCCATGAAACTGAGCGTCGCAGACATCCAATTGTAGGGGCCATAACCAGGAGTTTCAGCTACACTCTGAAAGTCACTGTCACATTTGCATGGAGGACACACTTCCTGTTGGCATCTCCCATCCGATGACAAAGGCAGGGACACCAAGGCAGATCCATTTCTGATTGACACAAAACTACCCTGGTGGCAAATCTTGGCTGCAGGACTCCTTGACAGCCATGCCAGACCTCTCCTAGAGTGTGTGGTAGGCTAGGACGGTTCTCCAAACCTTCCTTCCTTCTATCCATATCTGACCCCAGCCTTTCCTATTTTTTTCCCCTTTATAATCTCACACAATAAAACAGTGTGAGATTATAGTTTATAATTATAGTCCCCTAATAAAACATAATCCCCTATGTTTTATTTATATTTTTCCAGTCCTCTAGATTATAGTCCCCTAATAAAACAGTGTGTATCTAACTTCTAATTTGGTGCCTGCTTCTTGGAAGGCCTTGTTAACAGAGTCTGTTGGACTATAAAGTCCCTGCTTGCTTCTTGGCACAGAATTGCCATTACATTACTTTTTGGTAATACTTTAGTGTTCGTTGCTCAGTCGTGTCCAACTCTTTGTACCCCCACAGACTATAGCCCATCAGGCTCCTCTGTCCGTGGGATTCTCAAGGCAAAAATACTGGAGTGGGTTGCCATTTCCTTCTCCAGGGGATCTTCCTCCAGGGGAATGAACCTGAGTCTCCTGCATTGCAGGCAGATTCTTCACCATCTGAGTCACCAGGGAAGCCCCTTGCTTTAATTGATACATAGTTTACATGAACAGAGGAGCCTGGCAGGCTACAGTCCATGGGGTCACAAGAGTTGGACATGACTTAATGACTAAACAACCCACCTGCCAAAAGGCTATACTTCAGTGGTTTTTAGCATAGTCACAAAAACGAGCAATGATCTCCACAGTCAATTTTAGACCATTTTAATCAACTCAAAAAGAAACTCCAGGGACATCCCTGGTGGTCCAGTGGCTAAGACTCTGAGCTCCCAATGCAGCAGGCGCAGGTTTGATCCCTGGTCAGGAAACTAGATCCCACATGCTGGAACTAAGGGTTTTCACACTACAATGAAGATCAGTGATCTCGTGTGCTACAACTAAGACTTGGCACAGCAAAATAAATAAAATAAATATTAAGAAACTCTGCACTCATTAGCTATCATGACTCATACCCCCTCATTTCCACTAGCCCTAAGCAACCACAAATTTATTTCCTATCTCTACAGGTTCTCCTATTTGGACATTTCATATAGATGGAATTGTATTGTATGGTACGTGGTCTTCGGTGACGAGCCTCTTTCTTAGTGTAGTTTTCAAGGTTCATCCAGGTTGTTGTATATGTATATATATGTGTATATATGTCAACACTTCATTTCTTATTAGAGCTGAATAATATCCTACTGTATGGATATATCATATTTTGTTTATCTAGTCATCCGTTGATTCACACCACTTCCCATTTCATTTGGGTTGATTCCACCTTTTGGCCATACTAAATAATGCTACTAAAACATGTACAAGTTTTTGTGTGCATATATGTTTCATCTCCCTTGGGTAGATTCCAAGGAGTGGGATTTCTGGATCAAAGAGTAACTCCCTGTTTAACTTTTGGAGGAATACCAGACGGTTTTCCAAAGTGGTTGTATTATTTTACGTCTCTACCAGCATTGTTTGAAGGCTCTGATTTCTCCATATCCCTGTCAACATTTTTATCATAGCATGAAGGCAGAAGTGAGCCAGGTTGGCAGGCAGGTGAGCAAAGAGGAGCAGGAAGCACTGCATAGGCATAAAGTGCACTGCATTCCAGGATCTAACGCCTGATGATCTGAGGTGGAGCTGATGTAATAATAAAAGAAATAAAGTGCACAATAAATACTATGCCCTTGAATCATTCTGAAACCATCCCCCGCTCCCAGTTCATGGGAAAATTGTCTTCCATGAATCCACCCCTGGTGCCAAAAAAGGTTGAGAACTGCTGTGGGAGGAATGACAGAGAGTGGTCACCAGGCCTCATGAGAGACCCTCAGCTAGAATCTTGCAGATGAGCTGCTTTCAGATTCCTGGCCCTCGGGAACCATGCAAGACAATGAACATTTGTTTACTCTTTGAAGCTACTAAATTTTGGCAAAAAATTATCATGCAGCAATAGAGAACTACTACACTGTTCCAGCCTGAAATAAGCTTTTTCGCTCTTGTTAAACTTCTCTCCCTCCTCTATTTTTTTTTTCTTTCACATTCGGGCTTCTCTAAAGGGTTGAAATTGTGCTTCCCAGGTGGCTCAGTAGTACAGAATCTGCCTGCCAATGCAGGAGACACAGGAGATGTGGGCTTGATTCCTGGGTCAGGAAGATTCCTAGAGAAGGAAATGGCAACTCACTCCGGTATTCTTGCCTGGAGAATCCCATGGACAGAGCAGCTTGGTGGGCTACAGTCCATGGGGTTTCTAAGAGTTGGATGCAATCAAGCTACTGAGCACCAAAGGGTAGCAGTTAAACTGCTGATCTGCAGACTACAGCATTTGTACACTAAGACTTTCCAAGGGGGACATGGACATGGATAGTTTAAGAGTACCAGTTTCCAGATGTCCAACATAATATTTAATCTTTCCCAGAGCTGCTCAGCCTGGCAATGAGCCAGTAATCAAGGCTTCCTGCAGGTTATCTTTTCACAATAGCCCTTCATCTTTTTATTAGAAACGTAGAGCTATAACTCTCACTCATCTTGAATATTACATTCCACTGTGAGATTTCATTGCTTTGGAATTTAAAAACCCCCAGTGAGCTAAATGAAAGGACAATTTGAAGTATTGGTATTAATGTCGGAAGAATGAATGACATTTATTGAATGGATAAGAAAATTTTTTGCAAGTTGAGTGGTTTCCAATTCTTTGCTTTCAACAAAATTGAAGGAAGAGCTAATCAAATGTCATCTCATACATGGTCTAAAATGATTTTCCATGATATATTACTATGTAATTTTTGGCATACACTTTGGGGAGAGTTCAGAGAACTGAGTGGCACTGCTGTAGCAAACAGCGTCATTTTCCATCTGCTTCTGTAGGTGAACAAGTTCGCTTGGTACTTACAACTACAAAGTGAAAAACAGAAAGACAACTGGCACTAATTTCTGTTGCATTCTAGAATATGTCATCTTCAGCCATGGATGCACAAATTAACTTTTAAAAAAAGTCCCATCCACTTTATTAAGAAATGCATTTCCATTTTACCTTTTTCTTTTGTTCAATAATTATTTGCCAAATGTGCAATGCATTATGTCATACTGCTTGTGTGAATGTGCTCAGGTGCTCAGTTGTGTCCAACTGTTTGCGACCCCATGAACTGTAGCCCGCCAGGCTCCTCTGTCCATGGGATTTCCCAGGCAAGAATACTGCACTGGGGTGCCATTTCCTTCTCCAGGGGATCTTCCCAGGGATCAAACCCGATCTCTTACGTGTCCTGCACTGTTAGGCAGACCCTTTACCACTAGCGCCACCTGGGAAGCCCAGATTAAAAACTGTATTGATAAATTTAATCCAGAAGGAAAAAATATTATTTTATTTTTTTATTTTTATTTTTTTGGGGGGCCAGTCCTCTACTATCCTCCTCACTGCCCTTAGCCTTTCCCCGTGGCTCACAAGACAGCACTCAGAGTGAGTGGGGGCAGGTGGCAGGAGAAGCCTGGCGGGCTGTCTCGGGAGTGAGGATGGAGGTCTGGGCCAACTGGGCAAAGTGTATTCTCTGAGCAGCCTTGGCTGCACGGACAATTCTTTCCCCCAAGGATATGGGTAGAAGAGCTAAGTGATCCTTGGGCTCTGCAGGCAGAGACTGAGAAACGAGGATGAACCTGAAGGCCAATAGCAGGAATATCCAGGGAGGGGACTGGGACCCCAACGATCAGTTCAGGACCTCATAGACACTAAGGCCAGAGAGCGGAGAGGCTGAAGAACGTGGGTTCTCTGGACAGCTGCTGAGCTAACTGGGCCTCCAGGTGTCTCCTAGCGTGGTCTACAGAGATGGTTGCAGGCGTGTGGCTTGAGAGACAGGGTCAATGTCCTACCACACATAAAACTAAAAAGAAGAGAAAAATGAGAGGTGAAAACTTTGGCCGCCTGATGCAAAGAGCCAACTCATTGGAAAAGACCCTGATGATGGGAAAGACTGAGGGCAGGAGGAGAAGGGGGCGACAGAGGAAGAGATGGTTGGATGGCATCACCAACTAGATGGACATGCGTTTGAGCAAGCTTGGGGAGATAGTGAAGGACAGGGGAACCTGGAGTGCTGCAGTTCATGGGGGTGCAAAGAGTTGGACATGACTTAGTGACTGAACAACATGTGAGGGTGTCAAGTCTGAGGTGACGGGGGCTGTTCAGGAAGGCGGCTCCTCCTTTGGGCTCTGCCTGCGCTTGGGGAGACGTGAGGCCCAGAGACAAGGGTTTGGAGTCATTTTCAGACCACGGGACATGGAAGCTGTAAGCGTGGCCAAGATCACCCGGAGCACATGGACAGTGAGCAGAAGAACCAGATGGAAGCCTGGGGACTGCCAACACATGAGGATCAGCCGAGGGAGGGAGTCAGCAAAGATTCCAGCAGGCGGTGGCCTGAGGTGATCACAGCTGAGCCAGGGGAGAAGGAAGGGTGAGTAGGAGCAAACGACACACAGCAGTCAAGCGAGCGCAGGGCAGTGCCCCTGGATTTCACAATTAGGCCATCAGAAAATGTGATATTTAAGTGGCAATCAGGACTTTCTTGGCATTAGTGGTTAGGGCTCTGTGCTTCCACTGCAGGGGGTGCAGGTTTGATCCCTGGTCAGGCAACTAAGATCCCACATGGCATGGCTCCAAAAAAGTAATAATAAAAAATAAAATAATATTTTTTCCTTCTGGATTAAATTTATCAATACAATTTTTAATCATCAGGCTTCCCAGGTGGCCCTAGTGGTAAAGAATGTGCCTGCCAGTGTAGGAATCCGCAGATTCGATCCCTGGGTCAGGAAGATCCCTTGGAGAAGGAAATGGCACCCCACTCCAGTATTCTTGCCTGAGAAATCCCATGGACAGAGGAGCCTGGTAGGCTACAGTCTGGGTGCATGCTTAGTCATGTTGGAGTTTTCATGACCCCATGGACTATGTAGCTCTCCAGGCTCCTCTGTCCATGGGATTCTCCAGGCAACAATACTGGAAGTAGGGTGCCTTTTCTTCCTCCAGGGGATCTTCCTGACTCAGGGATTGAACCCACATTTCCTGAATTGGCAGGAGGATTCTTTACCACTGAGCCACCTGGGAAGCCCCTCCTTATCTGGGGCGTTGCACCAAATGTCGCTCTCCCAGTCATCATGGTCATGACCCTGCTGGGAAGCCCCTCACACACCCCTCCATGGTGTCACCCTGGTTTTTGCTGACAGCAAGACAAAAATACAAGAACCAAGTGCCCCTCTCTGACCATGGTGGGGGCAGTGGGGATGTGACCACTCGGACGCAGCCCTGCTGAGCTCCTGTGGGTCTTGTCTCTTCCCTCCTTCACTCTGATGTGCCCAAAGGAGGCTGTTCCTCCATCTCCTCCATCAGTACCACACAGAGAGGTCACTTCCAGCAGCTATTAGGGGACAAAGATGCTGCTATCCTAACCACCCCCACACCATGCAGGCAACTGGTTTCTAGGCTCTGGATCCCCATCAGGAAATTTCACTCCTGAAACTCCAGGACAGGGCACATAGCACTTGGGGGCCAGAAAAGCTTCAGTCCCATCCTCTAGTGCCGCCAAACTCTTCATTAGGAAAAGAATGGTAAACATCGCTTCAGTCATATCTGCTGAGGCTGAGTACAATGACAACGCAGGATTGATGCAAAAGATACCGGCTCCACAGTGTGCTGGTCCACTACTAGGTCCAAGGACACCTGGCCACTTCCTGGGAGGAGGAAGGGATGAAGGAAGGTCACTCCCAGAGGCAGCATCACCAAGCAAGAGGCTCTGGGACTAGTGCTTTGTTCCCAACCCCAGCATCCAGGACTTACGAAGACGGCGAGAGCCTGAATGTTCTTTGGGGTTGCTGGTAAGAACCCTGCTCACTACTAGACCCTGGCTGGATGGACCTGGAATGTCCTCATCAACACAGCCTGTTGTACAGATGCATCAAGTGAAGCAGGACACATCTCATGATAAGTCTGTATCCCAACAGAAACAAAAGCCAGGGACACACACACACAAACACACACACATATACAACAGACCCAAAGGATTGCTAATTCTTCCTGGGTAGCATGTTCATTGCCAGGGACTACTTTAGCCAGGGTCTCCCTTAAAATGTTCACAAGGTCAAAGAGTGAGGGGCTTCCCTGGTAGCTCAACGGTAAAGAATCTACCTGCCAATGCAGGTAGACAAGAGTTCGATCCCTGGGTCAGGAAGATCTCCTGGAGAAGGGAATGGCAACCGACTCCAGTATTCTTGCCTGGGAAATCCCATGGACAGAGGAGCCTATAGTCCATGGGGTCGCAAACAGTTGAACATGACTTAGTGACTAAACAACAAGGCCAATGGGGTCATACAACCATGAAAGCACCACTTTGCCTTCTCCCTGGATTATGATCCATCCTAGGTCCCCACATTCATTATTTGGTCAGCAAAGCAATCAGAGTCTGCTGTCCGAAGGGGCTCTAGGTACTGTCTCCACTCTCCTGTGTGTCTGTGTAACTAAGCAGAGTTACTCTATTGTGTGAAGGGACAGACTCTTCAATAAGCAGTGAAGGGGAAACTGGATAATCACATGTAAAAGAATGAAACTTGACCCCTATCCTATGCCACTCATCAAAATAAACTCAAAATGGATTAACGACTTAAATGTAAGAACTAAAACCACAGAAGTCCTGGAAGAACACATGGGGGGAAATTTCCACATATACCAAGAGCACAAGCAACAAAAGCAAAAATAAAAAGTGGGACTACATCAAACTAAAAAGCTACTGCACAGCAAAAGAAACAATCAATACAATGAAAAGGCAACCTATGGAATGGGAGAAAATATTTGGAAACTATCTATATGATAAGGCAATGGCAACCCACTCCAGTACTCTTGCCTGGAAAATCCCATGGATGGAGGAGCCTGGTAGGCTGCAGTCCATGGGGTCGCAAAGAGTCGGACACGACTGAGCGACTTCACTTTCATTTTTCACTTTCATGCATTGGAGAAAGAAATGGCAACCCACTCCAGTGTTCTTGCCTGGAGAATCCCAGGGACGGGGGAGCCTGGTGGGCTGCTGTCTATGGGGTTGCACAGAGTCGGACACAACTGAAGCGACTTGGCATATGATAAGGAGTTAATTTCCAAAACATAGAAGGAACTCATACAACCCAACAGCAAACCCCCACTCCAATAATTTGATTTAAAATTGGGCAGAGGACTTAAACAGACTTTCACCTTACATCTTAGCATGGCTATTATAATAAGACAAGAGATAAGTGAGGCAGTGATCAAGACCATCCCCAAGAAAAAGAAATGCAAAAAGGCAAAATGGTTGTCTGAGGAGGCCTTCCAAATAGCTGGGAAAAGACAAGAAGCTAAAGGCAAAGGAGAAAAGGAAAGATATACCCATCTGAATGCAGAGTTCCAAAGAATAGCAAGGAGAGATAAGAAAGCCTTCCTCAGTGATCAATGCAAAGAAATAGAGGAAAACAATAGAATGGGAAAGACTAGAGATCTCTTCAAGAAAATTAGAGATACCAAGGGAACATTTCATGCAAAGATGGGCACAATAAAGTACAGAAACGGTATGGACCTAAGAGAAGCAGAAGCTATTAAGAAGAGATGGTAAGAATACACAGAAGAACTATACAAAAAAAGATCTTCATGACCCAGATAACCATGATGGTATGATCACTCTAGAGCCAGACATCCTGTAACGTGAAGTCAAGTGGGCCATAGGAAGCATCACTATGAACAAAGATAGTGGAGGTGATGGAATTCCAGTTGAGCTATTTCAAATCCTAAAAGATGATGCTGTGAAAGTGCTGTACTCAATATGCCAACAAATTTGAAAAAAAGCACAGTGGCCACAGGACTGGAAAAGATCAGTTTTCATTTCAATCCCAAAGAAAAGCAATGCCAAAGAATGTTCAAACTACCACACAACTGTACTCATCTCACACGCTAGCAAAGTAAAGCTAAAAGTTCTCCAACTGAGGCTCCAACAGTACGTGAACCAAGAACTTCCAGATGTTCAAGCTGGATTTAGAAAAGGCAGAGGAACCAGAGATCAAATTGCCAATGTCTGCTGGATCATCGAAAAAGAAGAGTTCCAGAAAAACATCTACTTCTGCTTTAGTGACTATGCCAAAGCCTTTGACTGTGTGGATCACAACAAACTGTGGAAAATTCTAAAAGAGATATGGAATACCAGACCATCTTACCTGCCTCCTGAGAAATCTGTATGCAGGTCAAGAAGCAACAGTTAGAACCAGACATGGAACAACAGACTGATTCCAAATCAGGAAAGGAGTATGTCAAGGCTGTGTATTGTCACCCTGCTTATTTAACTTATATGCAGAGTATATCATGTGAAATGCTGGGCTGCATGAAGCACAAGCCGGAATCAAGATTGCCAGGAGAAATATCAATAACCTCAGATATGCAGATGACACCACCCTTATGGCAGAAAGCAAAGAACTAAAGAGCCTCTTGATGAAAGTGAAAGAGGGGAGTGAAAAAGTTGGCTTAAAGCTCAACATTCAGAAAACTAAGATCATGGCATCTGGTCCCATCATTTCATGGCAAATAGATTGGGAAACAATGGAAACAGTGACAGACTTTACTTTTTGGGGCTCCAGAATCACTGCAGATGGTGATTGCAGCCATGAAATTAAAAGGTGCTTGCTTCTTGGAAGAAAAGCTATGACCAATCTAGACAGCATATTAAAAAACAGAGACATTACTTTGCCAACAAAGGTCCATCTAGTCAAGGCTATGGTTTTTCCAGTAGTCATGTATGGACGTGAGAGTTGGACCATAAAGAAAGTTGAGCACCAAAGATTGATGCTTTTGAGCTATGGTGCTGGAGAAGACTCTAGAGAGTTCCTTGGACTGCAAGGAGATCAAACCAGTCAGTCCTAAGGAAATCAGTCCTGAATATTCATTGGAAGGACTGAAGCTGAAGCTCCAATACTTTGGCCACCTGATGCGAAGAACTGACTCACTGGAAAAGACCCTGATGCTGGGAAAGATTGAAGGCGGGAGGAGAAGGGGACAACAGAGGATGAGATGGTTGGACGGCATCACCGACTCGATGGACAGTAGTTTGAGTGAGCTTTGGGAGTTGGTGATGGACAGGGAAGCCTGGCACGCTGCAGTCCATGGGTCGGACACCACTGAGTGAGTGAAGTGAAGTGTGGATAAGGATGTGGAAAACAGGGAATTCTTGTCCACTGTTGGTCTGAGTGTAGAAAACTATGAAAAACTATGAAAAACATGAAAAACACTATGAAAAACAGTATGGAGGCTCCTCAAAAAATTAAAAATAAAACTATCATACAATCCAGCAATCCCATTTCTGTGTACGGATCCGAAGGAAATGAAGTCATAATCTTGAAGAGATACCTGCCCTCAGGTTCATTGTAGCTTTATTCACAACAGTTAAGACATGTCCATCAATGGAGGAATGTGTAAAGAAATACACACACACACACAATGGAAAATTAGGCAGCCACGAAAGGGAAAGAATTTCAGTCAGCTGAACTGAGGTGGATGAACCTAGAGTCTCTTATACAGAGTGAAGTAGGTCAGAAAGAGAAAGACAAATACCATATAGTAACACATATATATGGAGTCTAGAAAAACGGTACTGATGAAATTATTTGCAGGGCAGGAATAGAGATGAAGACATAGAGAATGGACTTGTGAACATGGGGGAAAGAAGAGCATGGGATGAATCTGGAGATTAGCATTGACATATATACATTACTGTGTGTAAAATAGATAGCTAATGGGAAGCTGCTGTATAACATAAGGAGCTCAGCTTGGGGCTCTGTGAGGACCTAGTGGGGTGGGATGGGGATGGGTGGGAGGGAGGCTCAGGAGAAAAGGGACATATATATACAAAGCAATTATCCTCCAATTAAAAACTTTTTTAAAAGAACCAAATAAATAAATAAAAGTACTAGATGGGAAATACAGCAATGATTTAAAAAAAAAAAAGAATAAGAAAGGGTTCTTCCACACCAACTTTCATCCTTTGAATGAACAAACACAAACTAGTTTGGGAGCTTGGCAGCAACAGGAGAAATATTGTGACACACCCCACAGTTACATTCACTTTTCCCCTTAATATCTAGACTCTTTCCATTTCTTAACAAAATATTCAGAACTGGGGGAGAGAGGAATAGTAACACTAAATTATTATTTGATAAGTGTAAAACCAAGGCTCAGAGAAATACAGTAATAAATCATAATTTATAAAAAATATATTAGGGATTTCCATGGTGGTCCAGTGGCTAAGACTCTGAACTCCCAATGCAGGGGGCCCAGGTTAGATCTCTTGTTGGGGTACTAGATCCCACATGCCACAGCTAAGACCTGGCACAGCCAAATAAATAAATAAATTAAATAAATGTTAAAAAAATACATTAGTTGGGTAGCTTCCAGTCTATGCAATTGATCTGCAGTTAAAAAAAGAGACTTTTGCCTAAGTCTTACATAGGTGTGTTCCTACACTTTAATTAGAAAAATTCCCGATAAAAACAAGTCTTTTAACTTTTTATGGGTCATGGATATCCCTGAGAATCCACTGAAAGCTGTCAATTCTTACCCCAAGAGTAGTTGATAAGGGCACAGATAGTTTTGTGTACAATTTGAGAAGCTCACCCGTGTATCTCCTGGCAATTTCTGAGTCACGGCTAAAGAAACACGCTTTAAAGTGTTAGCTGTACAGTGGTTGTTTTTTTTTTTAATTTATTCTGGCAGTGTGGTAGGTGGGATCTTAGTTCCCCAAGCAGGGATTCAACCTGTGTCCCCTGTACCCCTCCTTGCATTGGGAGCACCGAGGCTTAACCATTGGACCATCAGGGAAGTGCCCAGTGGTACAGTTTTGCAAGATGGTTCAAATCTGCACAGCCTACACCTGAAAACTTTATAAGGGAGGAGGGGGATGCATAACAAGTAAAAAGTGATTATGATGCTGTTTTTTCAGTATTTGAATTGAAGCTTAAAATTATGGTTTGGCAGCATACATATGCAGATTAAAATAAAAGTTATTTATCAACCTGATACCATAGCCAAATAGTATCAACATTCAAGGTTCCAAACTGTTCTGACAAATGGACCCCTGCACTAAAAATACCCTAAGTACACATTGCAAGAACCACTAGCTTCTCTCTATCTGCATCTGAGGCTTTCACGCCCTGTACTGAGGCCACATGCTTGAATCCTTGCTGTAAGAAGGCACAGGAAACGTTCACATTGTTTACTGCAATGTACACACATCTGCAATTTAAGATGACATCTCTTCCCACCTAAAGGAAGACATTGTGGCGCTAAGTTAGTGGGTTTCTAGTAAACATTTTGCATTAGAAGAATGACTACACAAAAACTTGCCTGCTAATTTAAGGATCCATAAAGTCTTCTTTTATCTTGGAGGCTGTGGGTAACTGCTAGAAACTGCGTTCGTGTTCAGCAGGCTTTCCCTCCTGGTGACCTCTGAGTGCCCAGCAGGCTGCTCCTGCCCGTTTTAGCCACAGTTCTACAAGTGGTAAAGGTGATGGTAACATGAGCTGGCTCCGGCTGCAAATAGCAACAGGCCTGCCATGAGTGAAAGCCCAAATATAGACCTGCCCACTGCTGACCGCTCAAGTGTCACCAGCAGAAGTTACATGCTGTCCCCTGAATTACTTCCATTACCGTGGGGACTGTAGTCTGGTGCCTCCATGGAGGGGATTAAGATGTCTAGTCATGTATAGAGGGTGGAGGGCTGTCAGCGCAAGGGCAGGAGGCTGACTGCAGGCCACAAAGAGGAGGAGGACTTCTGGGAGCCCCCAGGTATCCACCTGGCCTGAGGGGCTTTACCCAGAGCCTTTTCAATAAGCACAACTCCGAAGGTAATCAAACACAACTTAATTTTTTCCTCCCACAATTCCTTGAACATTTACTCATGTATTCTCCTCTCAGGATAAAAATCCAGCACACCGAGGACTTTCTGCTCCCTCTTAGATAACACACAGTCCTAGGGTCATTTGAAGGCATAGTCTCCATTCAGTAATGGAAGGTACAGTCCAAAATGTTAATTAAAATGTCAAACTTAGTTTGGACTTTTCAGGTGGCACTAGTGGTAAAGAACCTGCCTGCCAATGCAGATGCAGGAGATGTAAGAGTCTTGAGTTCAGTCCCTGGGTTGGGAAGATCCCCTAGAGGAAGGAATGGCAACCCCCTGAAGTATTCTTGCCTGGAAAATCCCACGGATGGAGAAGCCTGGTGGGCTACAGTCCACAAGGTTGCAAAGAGTAGGACATGACTAAGGTGACTTAACACCTAGAACAATGCACAAAATTAGTTTGGCCAGCATCAAAGTCTCCTCTGCTCCCCAGCTGAGGCCTCTGCACCTAGAAATCTGCCTTTTCTCCCTGCACCGCCTCCCAAAGCTGCTGGTTTGTTTGCCAGGGGCAGGAGGTGCCTATCTGAGCTAAGGCCACAGAGGGTGGGTGCTAGCTTCTTCTTCTCTGGGGCAGACACTCAGATCTCTCTGAGCTTTCCTACATCTCTGGGGTTCCTCATGATGCTTTCGGCTGGAGTTCCCACTGCTAGGCTGAGAACCCCTCTATTTCAGGGGGTCCCTTGCACTCCTCCTCCAGGCTCTGGGGGGCCACCTCTAAGATTCCTCAAATGAGGTCTACTCACCCATGCAGCTGGTTCTCTCAGGCAGGATCCAGGTACCTCCTTGCTGGCTCGGTGGTCCAGCTGGCCCACATCTGGATCTTGGGATGCAGGCTCCATCCTTGGTCCTGGCAAACTCTGGGATGCAGACTCTTCCAACGCAGCCACTCCACCAGCTCAGCCACCAGAGCAGCCAGTCTTCTCTCCTCCGGCCACCGTTGGCCCACCTGCAGGAAATACAGCAAACTCCTCACGGGGCTTAGGGGTAGAGGGTAGGATTTCCAATACTGACCCTTCCCCTGCCAGTCCAACCACAGCTCTCTCCAGAAAAATTGCTCCACTAGTCTCCCTCCCAGACACCCTCTCTTCTTCACTCTGATCCCTTTTTATTTTTTCCCATTGGTGCAGGGTTCTGGACCATTTCATTTATAAGTCTGCACGTGGTGATTTGATCTTAGAATTTGACATCTATTGCTTTTTGAAATCTTAATCAAAATTTTATTTTAAAAAACATTGTTACTGCCAAGTATCTATATGGCAAAAATATTGGAAGCAAATAAAACATCAAAAGCAAAAAATTTGAAAAAATAAATTATGCAAAGATGCATGTACAAGAAGGTTCACCACAGCATTATCTCTATTGGCAGAAAGTGGAAGTTAATCTATTTCTACCAAAATAGAATCATTTAAATAAATCACAATAATGTCAACTGAGTATTGGCAAGTATTAAAATAATGCTGTAGATACCTATTTTTTATTTATTTATTTATTTATTTTTTTTGGTTTTTTTTTTTTTTTTTGTAAAATAATGCTGTAGATACCTATTTTTTAAATGTGGGAAATGCCCACAATATATTTGTACAAAGAGTAGAAAGTAGAAAGACTATGCAAAATATTAGGGACAGGGGTGTACCTACGGCTGATTCTTGTTGATGTATGACAGAAAACCACAAAATTCTGTAAAGCAATTATCCTTCAATTAAAAAAATTAATTAAAAAAGAGTATGCAAAATATTATTATAGTATAAAACCACCTGATGCAAAAAACTGACTTATTGGAAAAGACCCTGATGCTGGGAAAGATTGAAGGCAGGAGGAGAAGGGGACAACAGAAGATGAGATGGTTGGACGGCATTACTGACTCGATGACAGACTCCGGGATTTGGTGATGGACAGGAAAGCCTGGTGTGCTGCAGTCCATGGGTTTGCAAAGAGGTGGACATGACTGAGTGACTGAACTGAATAAATATATATACACACACACAAAGTGAAAGCAAGGTTTATGTCTTCTGAGTTATATTACTTTTATCTTTTTATCTCTGATGTGTCCATTTTATAATAATTATATTTTCCATGTGCTATGTTTAAAAAGTCTTTATTTCCTGTTTTAAATAGTATATAGTGTTTGACTTAGAAAAAAGCAAATACTACAGAAGAATCAAACCGTAAAGTGAATGTAAACCAGTCATACATCCTGGTAACAACAATTATTAGGTTTGATGTATACTTATCCATATTTTTTCTAAGACTATATACACTTATTCCCCTCACATGAAATAAAAATTATAGAAAGCCTGCTAATTTCATTTTGAAAAAGCAAATAATTAGAAAGACTAATAGAAATGATAAAATAATATAAAAAATACAGTTAAAAGACATTCTATAAAGAATACACAGGGGCTTCCCTGGTGGCTCAGTGGTCAAGAATTCACGTGCCAATACAGGAGACATAGGTTTGGTCCTTGATCCGGGAAGATCGCACTTGCCACAGAGCCACTAAACCCATGCACCAAAACTATTGAGTCTGTGCTCCAGAGCCTGAAAGCTGCAACTACTGAGCCCATGTGATGCAACTACTGGAGGCCGCATGCCCTAGAGCCAGTCCTCTGCCACAAGAGAAGCCACCACAGTGAAAAACCGGGTGCCGCAACTAGAGAGTAGCCCCTGCTCACGGCAACTAGAGAAAAAGCCCGCTCAGCAATTAAGACTCAGCACTGCCAACAAGTAAATTAATTATTTTTAAAAAGAATATACAAAAAGATATTAAAACAGACTAGTTCAGTTCAGTTCAGTCACTCAGTCATGTCCAACTCTTTGCGACCCCATAGACTGCAGCATACCATAGTTCCCTGTCCATCACCACTCCCAGAGCTTACTCAAACTCATGTCCATTGAATTGATGATACCATTCAATCATCTCATCCTCTGTTGTCCCCTTCTCCTGCCTTCAATCTTTCCCAGCATCAGGGGGAAATGAGTCAGCTCTTCGAATCAGGGGGCCAAAGTAATGTTCAAAATTCTCCAAATGACAACCAGAGCAGCTGTTAGGAATCCAAGACCCAGGGCCCCAACTTTCTTTGGTATTAAAGGGAAGGACTTTCAGATAGAGGCAATTTTACCTTCAAGCTACTTTCCTAGAGTCTCCTAGTTGCCTTGGGGCTAGATCATCTGCCTTGGGATTGTCTTCAGGCTGGCAGATGCCCTAACCATAGTTTCAGCCTGGCCCTGTTTTTCTTTGCTGGGGGGAGGGATCATTGTCGGAAATCTGATTCCAGGTTTTCCTAGCTCAAAAACTTCAACAATCCCTTCACTGGTTCCTGAATCAAACTTTCACAAACCTTGTTTAGATGAAGGGCTTCTTCCCTGCTCCCTGAGCTTCTTGTTCCTCCCTCTCTGTCCTCCAACTCCACTACCACCCTAGCAGCTCTCTCAGGATGGGAGCTGACATGTACTGTATTTCTGTCTACACTGTACATTTCCTAGGTAGAGACCAGTGCTGCCTTATTCCTTGTTGTATGAACAGGTTCAGCTCCAACCCACACTCCATCCCCACCTGAAAGTACATCACCCCATCTCCTTAAACAGGTTTTCAGTAGCCAGGTGGTCTGAAGTATCTGAATTGCCCGAGTGTCTGGGTATCTTAAGAAAAGTTTCTTTTCTGGATCTCAGTTTCCTTATCTCTAAAATGACAAGTTAGAACATGGATTGTATTTAAACATGTTGGTTGGGAGCCAGAAGGCTTTGAAAACGGAGGTATCTTTTTTCTTTTTTGGGGGCATGCCCTCTTCGCGCCCAGCCTCCCAAAACATTATACATTCCATAAAAGCTTGCTGAATTGATACCAACAAACTTGTGGCTTCTACCTAGTGCCTGGCACTTAACGCCCTCAACAAGTAACTACTAAGTTTAATGTTTTACCTCAACGTTCTTGAGCTCAGGAACGATGCATTCACTAGGGCCCTGATGATAGAAGACCCAGTCAACCGGGTTTCCGTTCTCAAGAGGCTCACAGTTTAGTGTAGGAGGCTAAGACAACAATTAGTTCGTTTAACAAATATTTTTTCATTGCCAATGTGTATATAGGTGGAAAAGGTGAGGCAAGAGTGGTAATCCCAGGATCCGGACGAGGTTGCGACATTGATTGATTACGAGCGGCGACCTCCTGACCATTTCATTGGTTGTCGCGAACCCTCCCATCTATCATCCAACCAATCGCGGAAGCGTTGTTGGAAGCCTCCCAGGCAGCAGACAGCCAATCAAAAGTGCCGAGGGTGGCGGTGGTGGGGGTGCTGACGCCGATTCCAGTTCAGCGAAAAATGACGCGGTCCGGACTGTCCAGCGGCTGCTGGTGCGAGACCAGGCTCCGGCGAGCCGAGCCCTGCGGGCGCTGACCGCCGGCGGCCATGGGGGACGAGCAGCCCGACAGCTTGGAGGGCTGGGTGCCGATCCGTGAGGACCTCTTCGCCGAGCCCGAGCGGCACCAGCTGCGCTTCCTGGTGGCCTGGAATGATGTGGAGGGCAAGTTCGCCGTGACTTGTCACGACCGCACGGCGCAGCGGCGGCGGCGGCGCAAAGGGAGCCAGCAGGGGCCCGAACTCGCGCCCGAGGCCGCCGCGCCCCCGCCCAGTTGGGCGGGCCTGCTCTCGGCCGCCGGGCTCCGCGGCGCGCATCGGCAACTGGCAGCGCTGTGGCCGCCGCTCGAGCGCTGCTTCCCGCGGTTGCCGCCGGAGCTAGACGCGGGCGGCGGCGGGGCCTGGGGCCTGGGGCTCGGGCTGTGGACGCTGGTGTGGCCGGCGCCCGCGGGCCCGAGCGAGGCGGCGCTGCAGGAGCTGTGCGGGCAGCTGGAACGCTACCTCGGCCAGGCGGCCGACGGCTGCGGCGGCGCGGCGGTGCGCGACGCGCTCTTCCCCGGCCAGGGCTGCGCGGCCGACTGCGAGAGCACGCGAGAATTCCGGGAGCGAGCCCTGCGCGCGCGGCGCGACGAGGCGAGCGCGCGGCTGCGCCAGGTACGCGCCCGCCGGGCCCACGCAGGTCGTTTCCGTGTTCCTTTGCCTGGGGAGGGACGAGCGCGAGAGTGGGGGCTTCCCGTTATCTGCGTGATGCGCGGAAGGGGCGCGCAGCCTCGCAGGTGCCTCACCTGTCCGGCAGCAGCGAGGGGACTTCCCGCGGAACCCGCACGGGGCCTGGCGAGAGGACTGAGAGTTTATTCGCGGTTCAGAGCCAGAGTAGGCTCTTAAACCTTTCCCCTGGAGATATTGGCGGAGCAGGCTGTTATGACCGGAAATGCCAGAGAATACTGAAAGAGGAACTAGAAACATCCCATGAGTGTAGGAAGTGATAACGAGGACTGAATGTAACCAAAGGCAGGTTCCGCGCATGAGGGGAAGACCCATAAGGGAGACAAGATGTGTTAGAGGATGAAGGGGCTTCTGGGACCCAGGCTTTTGAGGTAAGAAAGACTTGGTGAGGCGATTTCCTTGGTGGTCCAAGGAAAGGACTCCCCGTTTTGCACTGCGAGGGGGCACTGGCTTCCAAGACCCCGTGTGCGCAGTGGGGCCAACAAAACAAAACAGACTTGGTCCAGTGGAAAGCCGATAGAATATGAGCTGTATTCATCAGTTTGGAACAGCAGCAATAGGAAAGCAGTTTTAAGCTTGAAAGAGGTTGTTAGAGCGATTGAACGATTCATTTTTTGAGCGCTAAGTTTACAGAACTGAAGGGGATTTAAAAAAGGGTTTAAGAGGAAAACATGGCTCATATATCCACAACGAATTGACTGTCCTTAAGTCAAGACTGAGTTCTCTATGCTACACCCTGACATGCCGCTCGCTTGCCCCTTCTATTTGTTGTTTTAGTTGCTAAGTCGTGTCTGACCCCATTGACTATAGCCCACCAGGCTCCTCTGTCCGTGGCATTTCCCAGGCAAGAATACTGGAGTGGCTTGTTATTTCCTTCTTCCAGGGGGTCTTCCCCACCCAGGGATCGAACCCGCGTCTCCTGCATTGCAGACGGATTCTTTACCACCGCACCACCAGGAAAGCCCTTTCTCACTTTAGGTCGTTCTTAATCAGAATGATTTTTCTCTGCATTCATTTGAGGAAGGGGAGGTGTAAGAAAAATTTAGCCACATTCCAAAATCTTAATTATATTCTCTCAAGCTAAATTAGAATGAGCTTTTTATACACCCACTTCTCATAGGTTTATTCCACTTGATAATATGAAGAAACCACAGGGCAGTTTCAGGCTAGTTAACCTTTGATCTTCAGCTTTACCACTGAATCACTTTTATTTTTCAGACACCTGGTTTCTCAGAGAGACGTGGTTTTCCCCTAAACTAGCATATGTTACTATTGTAAAAGTATATACACTTTGTCCAAGTTTGAGTTCATTCAGAGGTATTATGGCACTAGTATAGTTCATACTGTTAAGTTAGCTGTTGACACTGGTATAGTTCACCTGTTTACCTGGAACATGTGGGTGGGTGAGGGCTTAAATACACTGCATCCATGGAAGTGCATGTAATAATTTTAGTACTCAGCTCATATTTAGAACAGGAAAGCAATTGATTCTAGAATTAGACCAATTACTAACATTGCTAGAATATAGAAAGTGAAACTGAATGTTTTGAAGTCTGAATAGTCTTAAGAAATAAGGCTGAAAAACATCAGTTGTCTTAAGTTTACTTTTTCACGTGTTTTCATTTTCTTGAGGGAAACTTTTGCTTTTTGGGGGCCGGGGGCGGGTAATCCTACTGTTATCACCTGGATAAAATGACTATTGAACATAGATCACTTTATCCTTAACTGGAGGGAAGGAAATAGAAGAATTTAAGGATGTACTGACCGAGGGGTGGGGGTGGGGAGTTTATAGTATTACTTGATTTTATTTCTCTTCTCCTGGGCGGTAGTTTCTTACCAAATGAGTTTTTCTAGATTATAAGGGCTCAATTTATTTCTTGCCCTGCCTCAGAAGCATTCTTCAGAGGCTAGAGCCCCATTTGTGATGCTGTGAATGAGTCTACTCTGCTGGGGAATTGGTGGGAATACTAACCTGGGGGAATTGAGAGAGTCAACATGCTGGAGGAGTACTTGGAATCATCTCTGTGTCCTTATGAGTTTGTTTGTTTTGATCGCATCACATGGCATGTAGGGTCTTAGTTCCCTGACCAGAGATTGAACCTGTGCTGCCTGCAGTGGAAACGCAGTCTTAACCACTGGACCACCAGGGAAGTCCCTTAGCAGTTTTAAAAAAGGAGTGCATTCTCAGAATACCTTTATGGTCAAAAAAGTGATGGAAAAATATCCTCTTTCAGGTCCTTTTCTCTGAGTCCTTAGTATATGTACTACATACTTAGGACATAAATTTTCGACTCTACTTCCTCCTCTATCTCCCATTTATTATTATAAAAGTGCCCAGATTACTGAACTGGGCAAAAGCACAGTGCTGAATGAATGATTACAGTAATAATATTTCTACTATGGATGTACCATGAGTTATTTAACCATTCTTACTGGGCATTTTGGTTGGACAATAGCATTTTCATGTTTAATCAGTATTTTAAATTGATGTGTTAATGTTTCGAACATTCAGGTTTCTTTAACTCTTGTTGGTTTGGTGTGATCTCATACTGTCCATACTTGAACTTTATTTACATTTTGCCTTCTAGTTGCTTCAAGGGCATGAAAAAGCCAACACCATGGTAGCATTAATGAATGTGTATCGAGAGGAAGATGAAGTGTACCAGGAATTAGTTACTGCGACAACCATGTTCTTCCAGTATTTACTGCAGCCATTCAGGGACATGCGAGAACTTGCAGCTTCATGTAAGCTTGCTATTTTGGTACGTTTTATGTTTTTACTTTATCAGATTTACTGTTTATGACATACTGTTTCTTTAGTTGCATCTATGATTCAATCTGTGTTTCCACTTTGGGTTCACCCTGTGTTTCAATAATATTGTAGATACATCGAATTTATTTTTTAAATTGATTTAAAGATGAAGACATTTAAAAAATGTATTTATTTATTTTTGGCTGTGCTGGGCCACGCACGGACTTTCTCTAGTTGAGGTGAGCAGGGGGCTACTCTCCAGTTGTGGCGTGTGGCCTTCCCTTGTGGCTTGTGGGCTCCAGAGCATGGGCTAGGTAGTTGTGATGCACAGGCTTAGTTGCCCCACAGCATGTGGGATCTTCTCAGACCAGGGATAAAACCAGTGTCCCTGGGATTGGCAGGTGAGCCACTGGACCACCAGGGAAGGTCTGCAAACAATATGTGTTATTATTAACAGAGAAACACAGCTTGACAGTATTCCCTTCTAGAAAAAGTTATTCGAGTAGTACAAAGTAAAGTAGGGTATTTTTTCCTTTATGCTCCAGAGTATCCCTTTGTCTTCCAGAGGATGCTGCACTTAGAGCCTTACTTATACTCAGTAAGGAATTGATGAATGAATGAAATTTAATTGACTAAGTAGTAGTAATAAAAGTAGTTTAAATAATCCACATGACCAGTTTCCTTTCGATTTTCTAATGATTCTACATGACTCTTCTTGATTACTGATACAACTTTCCCTTCTTTCTGTAGAAGTCCTTGGATGAGGATGATCTGGGTCCTAAAAGGATAGTTGCCCTGCAGAAGGAAGCCCAAGAATGGACCAGACAGGCTGAAGAAGCTATAGTCTCTATTCAAGATATTACAGTGAATTACTTTGAAAAAACGGTAGAAGCATTAGAAGGTAATAATTTTAAAATGCTATACTAAGATACATGTAATTTTCATTGTACTCAGAAAACACTTGAGTGCCTCTTAAGCACCGGATTCTGTATTTTCTAGGTACTGGGGATTCACTATAAGGATAAGCATAGACACTGTAAAGTCAGATGAGGGAAGAGAAATCTTAATTATATATTCATTCAGACATATGGAAAATGGCAGTGGCGGCAAGAAGCCATATGATGAAGAGAAACATGGGGCGCTGAGAGCCTAGGAGAGAAAAATGAGTCTCATAGTGCCTCTCAGAAGTGGTATTTGCCCTCCTAGCTGAAGGGTAAATGGAAGTGGAGAACAGAAAATTGATGGGAGGCTGTTCCAGGCAGGAGTAGCATTTACGAAGGCCCTCTGGTATGAGGGAGCTTGACAAGTATGAGGAAGCCATGGGCTGCAGCACAGCAGAGACACACCTCATCTCATTGCTCATTTCATGGCGCTATACCTTACTCCACTTCACAGATAGTATGATTTTTACAGATTGAAGGTTTGTGACAGCCCCACATTGAGCAAGTCTATTATAAAATAGCAAGTGCTGAGACCTCCCTGGTGCTCCAATGGTTAAGATTCTGTGCTGCCAATGCAGGGGGGTGTGCAGGTTCGATTCCTGGTTGGGGAACTAAGATCTCACATGCCATGTGGTGCAGTCAAAAGATAAAAATAAATAAATTTTAAGAATAGCAAGTACTGTTTTTCCAACAGCATTTGCCCCACTTTGTGTCTCTGTCAGTCACATTTTGGTAATTTTCCCAATATTTCAAACTTTTACATTTTGTTATGGTGATCTATGATGAATGATATTTGATGTTACTATGCCAAAAAGGTTACAACTCAAAGCTCAGATTATGGATAGCACTTTTTAGTAATAAAGTATTTTTAAATTAAGGTATGTACATTTATTTAAAGACATAAAGCTCCTGCACACTTAATAGACCATAGTACATAACTTTTGTATGCAGTGGAAAACAAGAAAATCTGACTTGCTTTATTGTGGTATTCACTTTACTGTGTTGGTTTGGAACTGAACCTGAACTACCTCTGTGGTCTGCCTGTACAGAGAATGTGGTGTGAGAGAATGCTGGCAAGACAGGCAGGGACGAGACCATATGGTCCTGTAGGCTGGGTGAAGTCCTTTTTGGTTTTTTTTTTGGCCACATCACATGGCATGTGGGCTCTTAGTTCCCTGACCAGGGATTGAATGGGCGCCCCCTGAGGTGGAAGTGCAGAGTCTTAACCACTTGACTGGTAGGGAAGTCCCTGGGTGAGGTACTTTTGTCTAATCTTCAGTCATTGTTGATAGTAGCCACAAATAGCAACAACTTATTATCTATCAGTTTGTGGAATTATAGTACGTTCATAAAGTGGAATACCATGTAGCTATTAAGCATGATTCTCTATAACAAGTTTTATGAATAGCAAGAATTCTGTGATACAGTAAGTGAAATAAACAAGATATAAAGCAGAATGATATCCTGGGTAGGGGGAGGGGGGTTGGTGGTTTGTTTTCGTCAAACTGTATCTTCCTATTTGTCTAGTTAGACACAGAAACAGTGTAGAAATACTTGCACCAAGATGTAAGAAGCAATTGCTGTAAGTGAGATTCATGATTTTCTTTTTTTAAATGAAGTTATCTAAAATTTTATACTAAATAACCATGTATTATTTTTGTGACAATAAAAAGTCACTAAAATACAAGTTTTCTTTTAAAAGGGATGTTTTGCAGGTAACACGGAAGGCAATAAATAGAATTTGTTCAGGATGAATTTTTCCTTTTTTAAAAAGTTTCTTTTTTATTATGAGTTGTACTTGTTTTATTTTATTAATTACAATCCAACAGGAATGAAGAAACAGATGGCTCAGGATGAGAAGAGATTTGGCCAGGCTGCCTGGGCCACAGCAACTCCCAGGTTGGAAAAACTCAAGCTGATGTTAGCCCGGGAGACTCTACAACTCATGAGAGCCAAAGAGCTGTGTTTAAATCACAGAAGAGCTGAAATTCGGGACAAGGTGAAACAAACATAACTGAAGCTTTGTTTTACAAATATACTTTTATTTTATGTAGCATCCTTGCTCACTTGTTCCAACACCATCTTTTTTATCTTAAAAAAATTTTTTTTATTTAAAAATTTTTTTGTAAGTTTCACCATTTTATTTATTTATTGGGTTGTACTGGGTCTTAGTTGTGGCTCACGGGATCACTGATCTTCCTTGCGGCATGTAGGATCTTTATTTGCAGCATGGGAACTCTTAGCTGTGGCATGTGGGATCTAGTTCCCTGAGCAGGGATCAAATGCAGGCTCTCTGCATTGGAAGCAGAGCGTCTTTGCCACTGGACCACAAGGGAAGTCCCCACTACCATCTTCTGTTGTTGTTGCTCAGTCACTAAGTCGTTCCAACTCTTTGCAACCCCATGGACTGCAGCACACCAGGCTTCCCTATCCTTCATCATCTCCTGGAGTTTGCTTAAACTCATGTCCATTGAAGTTGGTGATGCCAACCAACCGTCTCATCCTCTGTCACCCACTCCTCTTCCTGCCCTCAATCTTTCCCAGCATCAGGGTCTTTTCAGAATTTAGAGACTGGGAGTTTGGCCGTGAAGTTTCAGTTAAAATGTTTTTTAAATATTATACTGTTGCAGTCACTTGATGATCACATTGACCTCAGAACCAAAGTAGCTAATATACTTGAAAATCAGTCAAGCCATGTTTTCAGCACAATTTTAGAATAATCAAAGAGGTGCTTTGTCTTAGGAGCATAGTCAATTTCATTTCCTATAACATTATGACTTTAAGGCAGAAACATCTGTGAATACTTCATTGCCATTTATTTTCTCAAAACCTAAATATTTTCATATGTTTCAGAGATGAGGTAAAGTATTTGTGATTAACGCTGAAGAAGGCATTTTTATCCCATTAAGTGAAATGGGAAAGTGTCTCTTCTCTCTTTGCTTTTTTCATATTTGATATTGAGCGGAGAGGGAATGGCAACCCACTCCAGTATTCTTGTCTGGAGAATCCCAGGGACAAGGAGCCTCACAGGCTACAGTCCATGGGATCCCAAATTGTTGAACACAGTTGAGCAACTAACACTTTCATGGAATAGAAAATAACTCAGATGCTTGTAAAGTTTGCTTTTAATGTCCTAATTATTTTAACTTGCTCTTATCTTTTTCATGAAAACAAGATGGAAGATCTTCCAGAACAAGAAAAAAAAATAAACATTGTAGATGACTTAGAATTACAATATTATGAAGTTCAATTAGAATTATACGAGGTTAAATTTGAGATATTAAAATATGAAGAAATACTGCTTGTTACACAGTTGGACTCCATTAAAAGACTTATAAAAGGTAAAATTTATATTTCAGTGTATATCTTGGTATGTTTAAATTACACATTCAAGGAAATATCAATTATTTCTTGTATATTTTATATTGAAATTTTCTAATAAAGTTTCCCTTCAGTATTTTTGTTACTGAAATAATATGTTCATTGGTAAACACACAGCAAAACAAAGGGAAAATATTATTACTCCAGTTCCATTATCTAGAGATACTTTGTAGACTCTGTAGTTTTGTAGCTTTTTTGTATGCTAATGTTTAGAAATATCTATCAATTTCTTAAACCAAAACTGTATATTCTGTTCAGTAACCTCTTTTTCATTTAATATATAATAGTCATCTTTCCGTTTCAAAAAGTTATAAAACCATCAAAAATTTTAATGGCTGCATAGTATTCCATTAAATAGATATACTAGGATATCCTGCTTTTCACTGTTGTGAACAATGTAGTGAAGAACCTTCATTTACATATGTCTTTGTGTATAGGACAGATTATTTCCTTGGAATAAATTTCTAAAGACGGAATCAGGTCAAGGACAATGTACGTTTTACATTTTGACACCTAATTGTTAAAACAACACTATAACAATCATTTGATATACATTTTTCCATACCACTATTATTTTCTAATTTCTAAATTTCATTCTAGTTAATGATGCTCCTATCAGCTGATGATGAAAATGTTTCCCTGTACTTATTCATTTAAATTCTTTGCCTATGTGATGGGAAAGAAAATGGCATCTTTTAATTTTCATTTATTTCATTTACAAGTGATGCTGAACACAATTTAAATTCTTTGCCTATGTGATGGGAAAGAAAATGGCATCTTTTAATTTTCATTTATTTCATTTACAAGTGATGCTGAACACAATTTTGTATGTTTACTGGTCATTTGTTTTTATTTACTGCCTATTCATGGTCTTTGCCCATTATTCTTTGGAATGTTCCCTTTTTGTATTAGAGATGTTATTACCTGTCATATGTTGCAAATCATTGCTTTGTCATTTGCTTTTTCGGAATATTTAATCTTTATGATGTCACCTCTCTCAGTCTTTCTGCTTTGGTGTTGTAATTCCTTTATCCCAAAATTACACCGGTATTTACTTATGTTTTTAGTATTTTTATGATTTTGCTTTTAAAAACATTTGGCTCTTTAATCCAGATGAAGTTTATTTTGATGTGGGGTAGCAATCTACTTTCCCCTCCAAATTCCTAGCAGTCCCACTCACTGGTTTTAAAAACATTTCCCCTGTTGCTTTGACTTGTCACCTGTCCCATATCCAGGATTATCATACTTGTTTTGATTTATTTATGAACTGTTATTTTCTTTCACTGATTTGTGAATGGCTCCTCATAGCTGGTACCATGCTGTTCCTATTATTATGTAAAGCAAGTCCTTCCCTCATTAATCTACTTTTCCAAAAATTTTCTTACTCCTTCTCACTCCTTTATTCTTCCAGATGAACTTTAGAATCATTTTGACAAGCTCAAAACAAAAAACCCAAAAAACTCGGAATTTTTATTGGAATTGCAGTTAACGTTAGAGATTAATTTGGGAAGAATTATCGTCTTTTCAATTTTGAATCTTCCCATCCAAGAACATGGTATGTCTCTCCATTTACTCAAGTCTGTTTTTTTCCCTAAAGTTCCTCCAAGTTTAGTTATTTTCTTCATATAGATCCTGAACATTTAATTGAATCCTAGGTATTCAAAAAACTTTAGCTTCACGTTATAAGCACTTTACATATTTAGGAAGAAGCTCTATTAGAAAAAGGTTAATCTGGATGGATGCATGCCAAACTATTCATATTTTCCTCTGGAAATAAAAGGACAAAGAGTTGGTGAGGAAAGAGGAAAATTTTCCTTTCTATTTTTATGTACTTCTTTAGGACTTGAGTTTGTTACAATCAGCATGTATTTTTAAAAAATCAATATGTAATTAAGATTAAATATCACTAAGGCACCTTAATGACATACTGCTGGTAGAACAAATGTTGCCTTTCTCGAGGAGGAGGGGGATTTGACGACAGTGATCAGGAGCCTTAAATATTCATCTGCTAAGGAAGTAATAAAAAATGTATACAAAGATTTATATTCAAAGATGTTCATCACAGTGGAAATGATAATAATGGAACATTGGGACATTCTAAGAACAGAGAGTGCTTAAATTCGAGAATACTGTGTTGCCATTAAAATTGTATTTCTATCACATGGAAAAGTTTCTCTAAGAATTATCTTTATTGATACATGTAACTATGTAAGTTGCATGTGTGTGTGTGTGTGTGTGTGTGTGTGTGTACACAGACACATATATAAACCTGTTAATGGTAAGAACCTTTAACTATCCTTACATTAAAAAAAGTATTCATGGGCTTCTCTGGTGGCTCAGTGGTAAAAAATCCACCTGCCAATGCAGGAGACACGGGTTCGATCCCTGATCTGAGAAGATGCCACGGAGCAACTAAATCTGTGCACCACAACTGCTGAGCCCGAGTGCCCTAGAACCTGTGCTCTGCAACAAGAGAAACCGCTGCAATGAGAAGCCCATGCACTGCAACTAGAGAGTAGCCCCCACTCTCTGCAACTAGAAAAAGCCTGCGCAGCGATGAATACCCAGTGCAGCCAAAAGAAAAAAAAGTGTGCATTATTTTTAATAAAACATGTTTTTAAAAATCATTAATATGCTTCTAGATAAACAGGATGAAGTGATCTACTACGACCCATGTGAAAGTCCAGAGGAACTTACGGTCATGGATGGAGTAATGGGGCTCCAGGAGGGGAAGCAGCTGGAGGTGGGGGTGCTCAGCCGGCAGTGCCAGCAGCTGGAGTCAAAGCGGGGCAGCATCTGTGCCAGGAGAGCCCGCCTCAGGAACAGAAAGGTGGGTGCCGGGCGGCCGCCTTGTCTCACGGCCTCAGGGGATTTCTTCTTTTACAAAAGATAGGTTCAAAAATAAGGCTTTTATAAATGATTCATTTTATGTGTGTTTATGTAGATATCAGTGGCTACAATTAAAATACACTACAGTTTTTTTTTTTTTCTTAAAAAGATTCTTTTTTCCTTTTGGATTTAACCATCTTTGGATTTTAATTAAGTCTTTCAACAACTGTTGATTGAATGTCTATGACATACATAGGCATTTTTATTTATTTTTTAACACACAGCTTATTTTATTTATTCATTTTTATAGATACGCAGACATAGAAAATGGATGTGCAGACACAGAGGGAGGGAAGGGGAAGATGAGTTGGGAGATTGGGATTGACAATATACACTATAGCTCAGTTGGTAAAGAATCTGCCTGCAATGCAGGAGACTCCAGTTCAATTCCTGAATGGGGAAGATCTGCTGGAGAAGGGATAGGCTGCCCACTCCAGTATTCTTTTATTTTTTTCATCATGAAAGAAACTTCAAATAATAGATTTCTTTCTATTCTTTTTTTAAAAATTAATTAATTAATTTTACTTTACAACATTGTATTGGTTTTGCCATACGTTGACTTGAATCCGCCATGGGTGTACATGTGTTCCCCATCCTGAACCCCCCTCCCACCTCCCTCCCCACCCCATCCCTCTGGCTCATCCCAGTGCACCAGCCCGGAGCATCCTGTATCATGCATCGAACCTGGACTGGCGATCTGTTTCACATATGATAATTTTCATGTTTCAATGCCATTCTCCCATATCATCCTGCCCTCACCCTCTCCCACGGAGTCCAAAAAACTGTTCAATACATCTGTGTCTCTCTTGCTGTCTCGCCTACAGGGTTATCGTTACCATCTTTCTAAATTCCATATATATGCATTAGTATACTGTATTGGTGTTTTTCTTTCTGTCTTATTTCACTCTGTATAATAGGCTCCAGTTTCATCCATGTCACTAGAACTGATTCAAATGTATTCTTTTTAATGGCTGAGTAATATTCCATTGTGTATGTGTACCACAGCTTTCTTATCCATTCATCTGCTGATGGACATCTAGGTTGTTTCCATGTCCTGGCAATTATAAACAGTGCTGCAATGAACATTGGGGTACACATGTCTCTTTCAATTTTGGTTTCCTCATTGTGTATGCTCAGCAGCGGGATTGCTGGGTCATATGGCAGTTCTATTTCCAGTTTTTTAAGGAATCTCCATGCTGTTCTCCATAGTGGCTGTACTAGTTTGCATTCCCACCAACAGTGTAAGAAGGTTCCCTTTTCTCCACACCCTCTCCAGCATTTATTGCTTGTAGACTTTTGGATAGCAGCCATTCTGACTGGCATGTAATGGTACCTCATTGTTGTTTTGATTTGCATTTCTCTGATAATGAGTGATGTTGAGCATCTTTTCATGTGTTGGTTAGCCATCTCTATGTCTTCTTTGGAGAAATGTCTCTTTAGTTCTTTGGCCCACTTTTTGAATGGGTCTTTTATTTTTCTGGAATTGAGCTGCAGGAGTTGCTTGTATATTTTTGAGATTAATTCTTTGTTGCTTCATTTGCTATTACTTTCTCCTATTCTGAAGGCTGTCTTTTCACCTTGCTTATAGTTTCCTTTGTTGTGCAGAAGCTTTTAATTAGGTCCCATTTGTTTATTTTTGCTTTTATTTCCAATATTCTGGGAGGTGCGTCATAGAGGATCCTGCTGTGGTTTACGTCGGAGAGTGTTTTGCCTATGTTTTCCTCTAGGAGTTTTATAGTTTCTGGTCTTACATTTAGGTCTTTAATCCATTTTGAGTTTATTTTTGTGTATGGTGTTAGAAAGTGTTCTAGTTTCATTCTTTTACAAGTGGTTGACCAGTTTTCCCAGCACCACTTGTTAAAGAGATTGTCTTTTCTCCATTGTATATTCTTGCATAGGCATTTTTAAAAATCACAATAGGTAGAAACTTCTAAGAAGCTATAATAAATGATAAAATTAGTTTTATTTTAAATTGATTATAAAATGTCAGTCAGACAATATTTGGCTTATTTCAGTCCTTATAATTGGTGAGTGATTTTTTTCTTAATTTTTAAAAACTGTGATTACATAAAAAGGTAACATACTAAGAGAGGGTAAGCATACTTGAGATATAGTTTTATTTATTTATTTATTTTGAGCTATAGTTTTTTTTAAAAGTTATTTACCTATTTTTTGGTTGCACTGAGTCTTCATTGCTGAGCGGGGTTTCCCTAGTTGTGGGGAATGGGGGCTTCTCACTGTGGTGGCTTCTCTTGTTGTGGATCATAGACTCTAGAGCACAGGCACAGTAGCTGTGGTGTTCGGCTTAGTGGCCCTGTGGCATGTGGGATCTTCCCGGACCAGGGATTGAACTTGTGTCCCTTGTGTTGGCAAGCAGAATCTTAACCACTGGACCACCAGGGAATTCCTATATGATATCGTTTTTAATATAATTTTTCAGATATTGTAGTTTGGATGTGTTATATAGGTATGTTTGGAAAGTAGACTGGATGTGTTATATAGGTATGCTTGGAAATATTTAGAACATTAGGGGGAAATGTGTTTATAACAATTGCACTGAAACAGATCCTTAGGACTCTTCCCACTTAAGGATGTGGGGCTGGCTGTATATCTCATTTCTACTTGGTTGGAGGACTTGCTTTTTCATCTCTCAAAGCACATGCATGCATCCCAGCCATGACCTTCTGACCAGAAACAAGGGATTTCTGTAAGCAGCCAATCGGCCCATGTCACATGACTGAGGAGGAGGCAGATGTACTGAATCACACCGTAACTCCTATTAATAAATGCCTTATACTGCAGCCCAAATGCAGTGCTTTTTTCTTTTAACCTTTTATGCTACCCCATGGTAATAGTAAAAGCCATTCAGTTTTCAATTTATAACCAGGTTAAAAAAATAGATCAGTGAAATTACATTATTCCCCTAGGATCAATGCAAAGAAAATCATCGACTCAGATTACAACAGGCTGAAGAAAGAATAAAATATTTTCATCAGCATCACAGTGTTCAGAGGGTGAGTGGTCGAAGAAAAATGTTTTATGTTTGCATTATGTGACCCATGGGCTTCAGCTTGTGCAGAGTGGAGCCCCACTGCCTGGTCAGCTGGATCCTGAGGGCATGGTGCATTGTGGCCCTGAAGCTGGGGTGGAGACGGGGGTACAGACATGGCAGTGGGTGGGGAGGTGGCAAGAATGTCAGGTTACAGTCTCTCAAGACTTTTGGGAAGCTTACAGATATGTGTTTGTCTAAATATAGAAAAGAGACAAGAAAAAAGAGGAGGAGCAAAAGAAAAGAGAATGGATAAACCAAGAACGCCAAAAAACCCTCCAACGATTAAGAGCATTTAAAGAGGTGAGTTCTATAAATCCTCGCTTCTCCTATGTTTTCTGGAAAAATAATGAAGATCACCCGCCCTAGGAGAAAAATACAAAGTATTAGGGACAGATGATTTGGGACCTAAAATGTTCGCCAAATGCCATGATTTATAGTCTATAAATAAAAAACAAAAGTATTAGAAATATCAAGATGTTTTTGACCTTGCCACTCACCCTGCTGTTAACTGGCAGGGAAAACCAAAAATAGTTAAATGGCCCTCAGCTCTAGCTGGCTTTTTCCTCATTTATAATAAAGAAGGCTTATAAAATTTGGCCGAGGAAACGTTGTGACGTAAGTATAGTTAAGTGACCTGTTAAAAGTGAACAGGTTTAAGAGAGAGAGAGAACAAACATGGATACCAAGGGGGTGTGGGAAGAACTGGGAGATTGGGACTGATATACATACACTATTGATACTATATATAAAATAGAAAACTCGTGAGAAAGTACCGTATAGCACAATGAACTCTTCTGAGTGCTCTGTGGGGACCAAAATGGGAAGGAAATCCAAAAAGCGGGGATGTATGTATACGTAAAGCCGATTCACTTTGCAGTGTAGCAGAAACTAACACAGCATTGTAAAGCAACTATACTCCAATAAAATTTTTTCTTCAAAAGTGAATACATTTTTTAAAAAGTAAATAGATATATATAATAATGTTACTTAAAGTAACATTAAACTTGTTGACTATAAAGCGTAAACCTGTTTTTGTCGTATATCCTCATAATGACCCCAAAGAGAAAACAACCCACTCCCAGACAGAACTCTGGGATGAGGTACTGAAGATGCATGGTGCAATACCGACAAGAAAAACAGGGGCCACCAGAGTGAATACACCGTATTTTACAGCTCCATCTTGTCTTCTTTCTTTTTTTCTGACTGCACTGTGTCTTTGCTGTGGTGAGTCGACTTCTCTAGTTGCCATGTGTGGGCTTAGTTGCCCCAGGCAAGTGGGATCTTAGTTCCTAGACCAGGGATCAAATCCACATTCCCTGCATTGGAAGGTGGATTCTTAACCACAGGACCACCAGGGAAGTCCCTGATATACTTTCTACTCTGATCCCTGCTGTATAGCAGGCACTGTGCTAGGCATTTACATTCGTTCTCATTATCTTTTTTTTTTTAAAGCAGCTTTATTCATGTAGGTTGCACACTATACAGTTCTTCCATTTAAAGGTTTACTATATTCACAGAGTTGTGCAACCATCACTACAATCAGCCTGGAACATCTTTACTGTTCCCCAAAGAAATCTCATATCCAATAGCCATCATTCCCTGCTACCTCCCTGGGTCTGGGCAACTATTAATCTGCTTTCTGTCTCTATGGATTTGCCTACGGTAGACATTTCATATAAGTGGTCCTTTATGGTGAGTGGTCTCTCAGCATAATGTTTTCAAAGCTCATCCATATTCCAGAGGGTACTGATTAGCACAGCAGAGTCACTGTGCAGGAGGGGATTCAAGGGATCCAAGTCCAGCTCCACGACCCTGAACTAGTGTCAGAGCCCTGATTTTCACATTTACGTGGTATGAAGGTGAAAGAATCCATCAACAAACTGGAACGAGTTGACCTTAAATTGGTAAAAGTTGCAGTTTTTTTGATCCATGGAGGTGTACACCCCTCAAGATTAGTTCTTTGTAACGTGAGATTTTTCTTTAGCAAACTATACCTGGGAAACTACAACTTCTTTAATTAATGTTTTTAAATTATAAAATTTACTCTAAGTCTAAACATTAGAGAAACGTCTGTAATACCTGTTTTAACTGTCACTTGGAGGTCCACACTGCTGGTATTTTTCATAGATCTGTTTTTTACATGGTTATACATTGCACACCATATTATCTGCATTTTTTTTTAAAGATGTTACACAGACTTTGTACTATTTATGATTTTTCATGGCTGCCTGATACTTTAAACTCACCATAATTTTTTCAACTAACTTTCTTTTGTTTGTAATTGTCTTCTGATCTATCAGACTAAAAATATGATGAGTGTTTTCACCTGTATGTATCCTTCCATATCTTTATTACAGAGAAAAGTATTATATGAAAGTATATAAACCCTTGTTCCTCAATATATAGATTTAGTAGTAAGGGTGCCTATGCAAAGTGAGAAGCAGCTGCTTTGTGAATTAGAATGATCCACACAAAGAAACTCTTTGGGTTTCCTTTATAGAAAACTTTAGCATTTTGATGGTTTGTGATTGTAGCCAGTTTGTCAGAGTGGTTTTTCATTTTCAGAGATGTCCAGGCCAGCCTGTCCTAAAGAGCTCTCGCTCACAACCTGTGACTTCAGACCTGCGGAATGGACTACCCAAGCAGACACCCCTGCCGACTTCTCAGATGACAGCCGTGCTCCATCCATCCTCTAGGAAAACCAGAAGTGCTCCCTTGTCTGAAGTCAGTACTGTGAAAACCCCTGAGCGTGAAGACTGTGCTGCAGATAGCCCCGTCCCGACTTTTGTTCCAGCTGGTGACCAAACACATTCCACGTCAAGTGAAGAACTGTCACTGCTGCCGTCACCACCCCCTCCGCCTCCCCCGCCACCTCCTCCCCCTCCACCACCGCTGCCCCTCCCTGCTCAGCCCTTTTCTTCTCAACCTGCACATCATCGGAATTTACGCTTCGAGACTTCAGTGAAAGATGATCAGCCACTTCCACTAGTGTGTGAATCACCCACTGAGAGCCCACGTGGTCCCACAGACAGTTTTAGTGGCCCAGGTAATCTTCCCAACTGTCCCCACTCACCAGGGGTGGTTAAGTGGTTAGAGGGTTCCAGCTTTAGCAGTCATCATCTTCAAATCAAAATCTTTTTCATAACGCTCTAAAATCTTAAAATATTCTAGTATGTGTTACCTTGTCACTCTTTTATTGCAAAATTAGAGCCTAAATCTGAGCCTGAATCGAAGAAAGATCTCTATACAATTAATGGTCATAGGACTTGGGATCTCTGAGGCTGTTCAAGAATCAACCTATCTCAGGTTCTCTCTCTTTTTTTTAATTTATTTGGCTGAGCCAGGACTGAGTTGCAGTATGTGGCATCTTTTTAGTTGCAGCATACAAACTCTTAGTTGTACCATGTGGGATCTAGTTCCCTGACCAGGGTTTGAACCTGGGCCCCCTGCATTGGGAGCTCAGAGTCATAGCCACTGGACCACTAGAGAAGTCCCTATCTCAGGTTCTTAAGACATCAGTGTTTGATTTCTGCCATATGTTTCAGTGTCGCTTTGAATTAAGCTCAGTGTTGCATCTCTGAGTCCTTTATGGAATTAAATTGTTACATCTTAAGCAGAATACTGGTTTGGAATTATCTTGGAGGCATTTTAGACTACGGAGGGCTGTTCTTGTAGTCTGAGTGGTGGTCAGAGAAACCTTACTGTGGGAAATCTTTCTAAAATGAAGTGGTCAAATACAAGGGGACTATGATAGATGATGGGAATTATATAACAGTTCTAACTGGTT
Source organism: Cervus canadensis (assembly GCF_019320065.1). Lineage (NCBI taxonomy): Eukaryota > Metazoa > Chordata > Mammalia > Artiodactyla > Cervidae > Cervus > Cervus canadensis. Next base: position 44,899,046 of record NC_057402.1, on the reverse strand, counting down.
CTGGTTAATGTGTATTCTGGTCATTCTGAATTTAAGGTTTCACTGTACCTAGAACTACGTACAAATGAAAATGTCCACACTACTAAGTGGAGACCAGATGGCCCATTTCCATGGGCTTTGCTGCAACACTGTGGTAAATGAAAGTGAGAGCTCATGGGCCTGGACAAGAACTAGGATGTGGCAGGTCTTTGTGGGGGAGCCTTCTTCCGGACCTGGGAGTCCATGGTGGCTCAGTGGTAAAGAATCCGTCTGCAGTGCGGGAGACCCGGGTTCAATCCTTGGGTCAGGAAGATCCCCTGGAGGAGGAAATGGCAGCCCACTCCAGTATTCTTGCCTGGGAAGTCCTATGGACTGCGGGCTGTAGTCCATAGAGTTGCAGAGTCAGATATGACTTACCTGCTGAGCATGTGTGCACACATTGTTTCCTGACCTGACTCGTAACACACACACTGCCTCACTGCACTGAAAGAATAAGAAAGTGTGAGTTAACACCATAAAGTGCCCTCGATAGTGCAAGTCCATCTTATTACTCCTAGAAGGGAAGTGGAATAACAAGTTATAGGTTAAGAACCAAGGTGTTTTGTTAGCCATTGCATAGCTTTTCAATTGTGAACTAGAAATGACTATTCACCTTGAAGTCTCACACGGAAGATTCCTAAATTAGTGGCCATAGTCACACCCTTCCAGCAGGTGGTAAAAGAGTTTACCCACCACAGGGGGGGCTCAAGGTGCCAAGAGTGAAAAATAGCTTCTCCGCACCAAGGCTTTGAAACTCTGATCTAATTTGTGTTTTGACAGCATTTCACACCCTCCAAAGTAGAGAGCACATTAAGTTACCTCAGGATAATGTAGGTGGAATTAAAACACGCTATGTACAGAGACGTGCCAGAGCCACCCGCTCTGGGTTCACTGATTCAAGTTTTCCTTTAAGCCTCATTGTGTGTGGAAACCTGCTCACTTCAATGTCACAGAACAAGTAATCACTGACTAATATCCAAGACTGAAGTTGGAGAATTACGGCAGGGTACAGTCAAGAGATTTTTAAGTGGGAAAGGAAATGGAGGAGATAGAATGTCAGAGCTATCGATGTACACTGGGTTGGACTAAAACACCCCAGCTGTTCATAACTATATTCAGAGTTGCCTGAAAAGGTGATAACACCTGTGTCTTCAGAAACAGCCATGCTAACCAGGAGGTATGGTGACTTTCAGCTATGCCTGGGAGTTGCTATGGATTTGAAGAAGTAGTGGAAAATCAATGGTTAAGGTAAAATATTAGCGATGAGACTATCCTGGATTTAAACAGGGAGCCGATACTAGCAGATAGCTGATATCCTAGCAGATGCTCAGAGCATTTGTCTAATGGGATGATGACCATCTGTTTATTTATTTATTTTTTTTCTTTATTTTTTTTTTTTTTTTATTAGTTGGAGGCTAATTACTTCACAACATTTCAGTGGGTTTTGTCATACATTGATATGAATCAGCCATAGATTTACATGTATTCCCCATCCCGATCCCCCCTCCCACCTCCCTCTCCACCCGATTCCTCTGGGTCTTCCTGGTGCACCAGGCCCGAGCACTTGTCTCATGCATCCCACCTGGGCTGGTGATCTGTTTCACCATAGATAGTATAGATGCTGTTCTTTTGAAACATCCCACCCTCACCTTCTCCCACAGAGTTGACCATCTGTTTAAATCATGGCTTAACTGATGGATGACTTGACACCTTTAACAAGTACAAAATCATCTTGGCACTTTGGGGAGAAAGAGTATGATTCCTTGCTCTGTTTACTCAATTTCAGGGTCAATGGACGAGGTGCTGGCCTCCCTAAGGCACGGCAGGACCCCTCCCCAGAAGGTGCAGGCGCCTGCTTTGCCCCCTCCCCGAGCCTCAGTCAACGAGCACATTCTGGCTGCCATAAGGCAGGGGGTCAAACTGAAGAAGGTCCACCCTGCCCCTGGCCCGAGCCCCAGCAGTAAACCCACCAGCGACTTGGAGAAGAGCATCAAGGCAGCGCTGCAGAGAATCAAGAGGGTGTCTGCTGACTCGGAGGAAGAGGAGGAGGAAGGCGATGAGCAGGGCCCCCATGAGTGGGATCATTAGGCTCCTCTCCAAGGGCCCAAGGCCTGTCCTGATACAGCATGTGATGGGGTACTGGTAGACAGGCTGCACACCCCAGAAGATCAGCTAGGGCATGGTGTGTGATGCTGCAGCTTTATTTATTGCTGTGGCTCTTCAAGTCAGGGAAGGAAGGAGACACATAGTGCCTCTGGCACATCTGAGAACCCACAGTGAGTACTGGTGGCATAAGAAACGATAATCACTGTTCACCACAGATAACCTAGAATCATTCCCTTATTCTGAAAAAAGTTTACGCTGCTACTGTAGAAAAGCACTGCTGACCAAGCATGTGCAGTGGTTTGCTGGGGTTGAAAGGTTTGAATGTGGACATTATTTTAACAATAATCAGAGTAAATTGCTTATAAGCAAGACTTATTTTAAATATTTTAAATGAAATGTATTTCATGTATCAAGCACAATATAAACTCATAATAAAGAACTATTTATAATGCCTCCGTGTCACTCATGAAGAAATGAAACCGAATATCTTAACACAGCCGTTCCTGCCTTGGCTGGGTTTAGCTGAAATCTTATTAAAAACATTGAATGTTTTTTTAAGCAAATACTAAGGCTGGGGCAGAGTGTCATTCTCCTCAGGCACTCAAGCTGGAATCTTTTCTCCTTCTTGCTTTGTGTTAAAATTAGGAAAGGAGTGGGACTTCCCTGATGGTCTAGTGGCTAAGACTCACTGCTCCCAATGCAGGTGACCCGGGATTCTATCCCTGGTCAGGGAACTAGATCCCACATGCCACAACTAAGAGTTTGCATGCTGTAACTAAAGATCCTGCATGCTGCATCTAAGACCCAATGAAGCCAAATAAAAATAGGAAAGGGGAAAGAGACCAATACAAGGCAGTCCACTCATTTCTCAACTTGTCCAGAGCATCTTCACTAACCTCATCGCGTCACTCTCGCCATGGCAACCCTGGGTTTCCATAGAACAAGATGAACTGACCCTCGGTTTCACAGAGAAGTTCTTACAGACCCAAACCGTTCCTACTTACAGCTTCTTCACTGACTGACGGGCCTCAGGTGGCACAGCTGGGAGAGGCTTGGGTGTTTCTTCAGCAGCTGCAGCCTGGACCTCCGTGCGCAGCCACTGACAGGGGCACTACCTTCCCTGACCTTGAGTGATGCAGACCCAGATCCAGCTCCCGGGCATGAAGCTGCCTCACTCCTCTCCCTGGGCCCAGGCCCTGGTCCCCTGACACGGCACAGGTTCCCTTTCCTTCCTGTAGGTTCCCAGCAGGGTTTAGGAGTGTGTGTTGCATGGGGCCACACTCCTGTATAGCATCTTGCTGGATACTCGCTGGGCCTCTGTTGAAAACCTCAGAAGCTGGCCCAGTGGCTGTGTCCCTGGCCTCCTTCACCACCAGCGACAGGCCAACCTCAGCACAAAACTCTTCTCTAGAAAGAATTTGGTATTTTTAAAAATGGCCAAATCAGAGCTCTGTTGGACTTTGCTAGTGCTTATTTTGCAATTCAGTATTTTTAATTATTGTAATTTCAGTATTTTGAGACACGAGTGAGCTTATTCAGACTTGGATAATTCTCAGAATTTGCTTTCTAAGGGCTGCCAAAAATGAGAAGCTTTAAAAAAAATCCTTCTCAGAGAGTTCTCCAAAGAAAATTCCTCACTCAACCATCTTTAGTGCATCAAAACTTCTCTGGAACCTTCTCTCCTTCATTTCTCTCCCTTTTCCCCGCTTCTTCCAGCCAATCTGGGAATTAAGTCCAGACTCTGGCCTCAACCCTGAATACTCATTGAAAGGACTGATGCTGAAGCTGAAGCTCCAGTACTTTGGCCACCTGAGGCAAAGAGCCGACTCATTGGCAAAGACCCTGATGCTGGGAAAGATTGAGGGCAGGAAGAGAAGGGGGTGGCAGAGGATGAGATGGCTGGATGGCATCACCAATTCAATGGACATGAACTTGGGCAAACTCCAGGAGATGGTGAGGGACAGGGAGGCCTGGCATGCCACAGTCCATGGGGTTGCAAAGTCAAGACACGACTTGGCAACTGAACACGCACAGTGGTCTCAGAGGATCGAGAGTCACAGTGGGGGACAAGTATTGTCTCCTACTGTCTGGCTTCAAACCTCTCTAGCCCACCCTCCAGAGTGCTATCGGTCAGTCTCCACTGCTCCCTGTGATGTCCTTCTCCGCTCTCCTACCCACACGGGTAAAGGCTGCCCCTTGGTGCGGTGTGCCAAGCCCTCAGGACCTGGCCGTTTCCCCCCACCCCCCCTTCCCCCACCACACATTTTACCCCAGCAACACCAAGCAGGTTGCCGCCAGCTCCCACACGGCTCTGCTCTCTTGAGCCTCACTGCCTGGGATGTCCCAGGCCTCTGCTACCCGGTCCTGGAAAATCCACACCCACCTTTCAGTCTCAACTCCACAGCATCCTCCTCTCTGAAGTCTTCCCTGGCCCCTGTAGGATCACTGCACCCTGTCCAGGACCCCAGTCACAATGCCTCCCCAGTCCATAGTCCCAGCCACAAGAGCAGCTTGCTCTGGCCAGGTTTCATATCCCACGATGGGCCCTCTGGCCAAAGCTATTCTAGGACAGCCAATCCCTAACTGGAAGCATCCTGTGGATGGTCCCAGAGTGAAAGACCATGAGTTGGGCCAATCAGAGTGACTTATTCATGTGTTCTTTCATTCCCTCTCCTGCATCTGAACTGGGGAATCACGCAGGTAGTAGCAGCAGGAGCCAGAATCAAGAGGTTTTTGATTAATGACCATCCATCATGTGAAGCCATGTAGTTGACTGAATTTACATAGCAGAGTTTCTCAACTCTCAGATATGTAAACTCATGGGAAGAAGAGTATGTTGGTTTATATATTTATAATAAGATTATTATTATAGCTATTAGTATGGGAAGAGTATATTGGTTTATATATTTATAACAATATTATATCTATTGGTATATCTATCAAGAGTATATCTATTACTGCCAGAACTAACTACAGAAAATATATTATCGACCTTAAAACAGCATAGATTTACTTACCATTCCATGGGTCTGAAGTCCAGTGTGGGTCTCCTTGGGCTAGTATCCTGGTGTCAGCAAGGCTGAATTTCTTTTCTGAAGCTCTAGGGGAGAAGCTAGAAGCTCTTTCAGTTTCTGGAGATGGCCTACAGTTCTCGATTTGTGGCCCCTTCATTGATCTTCAAAGCCAGCAACACGGCATCTTTCTGATTCTTCTTTCATTACCATCTCTTTCTGACCACAGCCAGGCAAGGTGCTCTGCTTTTAAGAACTCATATGAGGACTTCCCAGGTGATCCAGTGGTTAAGGATCCACCTTTCAATGCAGGGTACGAGGGTTCGATCCCAGGTCAAGGAACTAAGTAAGATCCCACATGCCACAACTAAGGGTTCACATGCTGAAATTAAAAAAAGATCCCACAGTCACAGGGCAACTAAGCCCATGTGCCACAGCTACTGACGCTCACGCGCCTAGAGCCCGAGAGCCACAACAAGAGAAGCCACCTCAGTGAGAAGCCTGGGCGCTGCAACTAGAGAGTAGCCCCCACTTGCCTGAGCACAGCAACAAAGACCCAGTGCAGCCATAAGTGAATTAAATAAATAAATATTTTTTAAAAAAAGAACTGGAAAGGAAAACTTCATTCATGGGAAGATTATTGCAAAATTGAGGTCAATTTTCCCAAATGTCCCAGAGAAGGGGCGTTTGGTGTTTGATGCCCCAGACACAGGGCCTGACTGGTGTAAGGAGGCCCCTCTGGGAGGTGGTTCACATAGCACTTGAGGCCACTCACGAGTGAGCTGGGAGGGTCTGGAAAGCAAGTGGACATGGGTGGCCACAGAATCACTTCCACTCAGTAGTGTGCTTGCTCTTGCAAACACACATCAGCTGATCCAGCTAGCAGCCTTTAAATCAGGGCTTCCCAGATGCCTCAGCAGTAAAGAATCCGCCTGCAATGCAAGAGCTGCAGGAGACGCGGGTTCAATCCTTGGGTCAGGAAGATTCCCTGGAGGAGGGCATGGCACCCCACTCCAGTACTCTTGCCTGGAGAATCCTATGGACAGGAGCCTGGCGGACACTACTGAAGCAACTTAGCATGCACACATGAAAGTCAAATCACCATCCACTCAACCTTTCCTGTCAAACGGGATGGTGCGTAGAGGATCTGGGGTCAGAGCCCAGGACAGCCTCATGGGGATTTCTGCAGGACAGGGACAGCTGGGGAATTGTGAAACAGAGGTGGTGGAGTGAGAGGGCAGGGGCGGGAACAGGGGACATCTCAGCAGACATAGGCTCCCCACCACCATCCTGGGACTACGTAAGCCCTCAGCCTCTGAAAACTCACCTCTGGAGAAAAGGGGGTCCCAGGAGTGACTGAGATCAAATTGCATGAGGCTGGTAGATCAAGGCCCCAAACAGAAATTTTCTTGAATGAAGGGATGATAGAGAAGGTGGTATTTCTTTTACTCCTGAGCTGTGAACTGAGATTCACACCTCCTCCATGTATTTGGGAAAAGTTGGTTCTCTGCCGGGCACAGACTCTGCCGTGTGAATAATCTGCTTGAACAGCTCTGGAAAAATCTTTCCCAGTAGAATGAGTCTCTAAGATTAGCTTTTCATGCAATAGCCAGGAACACAAGCATAACACTCTCTGCTGCTTTCTGCTCAGAAGGACAGCCCTGCAGCAGAAAAGTGCCTCTTGGGTTAAGAAAAGCCTTGGGGGACTTCCCTGGTGGTCTAGTGGTTAAAACTTCACCTTCCAATGCAAGGGGTGTGGGTTTGATCCCTGGTTGAACTAAGATGCCACATGCCTCCTGGCCAAAAAAAGTGAAGTCACTCAGTCGTGTCCGACTCTTTGTGACCCCATGGACTGTAGCCCTCCAGGCTCCTCCATCCATGGGATTTTTCAGGCAAGAGTACTGGAGTGGGTTGCCATTTCCTTCTCCAGGGGATCTTTCCAACCCAGGGATCGAACCCAGGTCTTCCGCACTATAGGCAGACGCTTTGTCATCTGAGCCACCAGTGAAGAAACTCAATAAAGACTTGAAAAGTGGTCCACATCAAAAAAATTGTAAAAGGAAACAAAAAAGGAAAGCTTCGGTATTGACTTCATGAAGGCAGAAGATAACCAGCTGGAGGGCAGGTGATCTCCGAGCATACCAAGCGTGGGGCTGCCTTGAAGCAGGAGCTGGAATTGATGGCAACTCCCCTAAACCCTCATTCTGTTGCAAAGGCTTAAATGCCTCAACGCACACTGTCTTCCTTGCTTGGGCACAGGAAGTCACCCTGGAGAATATCCACCTACCCTTGGGAAGAGCCAGAATTTCCAAAGTATCTTAAGACACAGAGGGCTTCTCAAAGATTTTTGTTGGCTTAAAAACAGACACAGACATTTTACTGAACTATGTATTTCTACATAAACAACTGTTACAACAAAATCAGGTAAAATCCACAAAAGTATACAAGTCTTTGAAGGAAAATACCTTTTCCCTTTAGGTATAAAAAGATGTCAAATAACATTGTACTGAAACACATGAAGGAAAAACTGTTAGAAACACAAGAGAAATAGAAATACAACAGGAGTGGGAGACTAACATATTTTCCTTAGTCTTTAATGAATCAGGTAAGCAAAAATTAAAAGTCCGTAACATTAAAATTAATAAGGTCAAATCAATGCATATAGATTGAATTTTGTTCCCTTCTGAGAATATACCTTCCTTTCCAGTTTCCTGGGAATATTTATTAAAATAAACAATTTATTAGGTCCCAAGAAAACATCAATAAACTCCTGAATGCAGAAATTGTACAGGCCACGCCCTCTTTGACAACAAGGCAGTAAAAGTAGAAATTTATAACAAGTGTTAAAAACAACAACAAAGAGTATCAAACTATCTGGAAATTTAAAAGTATAATTTCAAATAACTCTGTAAGTAAAATATAAAGTCAAATCCGAAATTACAAATTATTAGAACTTAGAACACCATACCTAAAAATGTAAGGGCTACAGATAAAGAAATATTCAGAAGAAAAGTCATATAGCCTTATGAATGCTAGTAACTATATCTACTATTAAACAGGAAAACGTTAAAATGGCATTCAACTTGAGAAGGTGAAAAAACATCATAAGATACAGGAAGAAATTAATAAAAACAAAAAGTAACCAAAACATCATAAAATGGTAAAACAGTAAATTAAGATTTAAGCCCTAAAATAAAAAGCACAGGCATAGAACATTATGAACGAGAAAAGAAAATACAATAGTGCCAACCCAGCAAATTTGAAAGTCTGAACAGAATCATTCTTTAGGAAGTTTAAGTTGCCAAAAACTTACAGAATAGGAAGAAAGTTTAGAGAGACTAACGAATGTGGAATAACATTGAAGAAAATGTCAAAGAACTATTTCCTAAAAAGGCACTAGACTTGGACAGATTTATATATGTTATAAAGACTTCAAGGAGCAAAAAATTCTCAATATTATTTAAACTGCTCCAGGGCATAGAAAAAAGAGATAGAGCTTCCCAAGTCCTTTTTTAAAGAAGTTAACACAAAACCAACATCAATACCTGACAAAGGCAGTGGGAAAAAAGAATTATACAAGTATCCACTTTAACATTTGAAAAATTTCAAAATAACAAGAGGAAACGAAATCCAGAGCATTTTCCTTATTTTAAAGCTCCTATTTTTATTATACAAGTCATAGCAGAGCCATGTAGAAAAATCAGAAAAGATAGATAACAACAAAAAATAAAAGTCTACCATAAACCAACCCATCATAAATAACCACTGTTAACACCAAGAGGAGATGTACATGAAAGAATAATATACCATGACAACATTAGATTTTTCTAGAAATGCAGAGACAGTCTGACATTAGCAAATCTATTAAAATGATTCATATTAAGTCATGATAAAGAAAAACCATTTGATCATCTTGAAAGATGTGGGGGAAAAAAGGCATTTAATAAAATGCCAACATCCATTATGGATAAAACTTTCAGCAAACTTAGAAAGAGAGGGCTTAACACTATACAAATTTAACCGTTAAGAATATCTCATACTAAGAGTCAAATCTGTACTTCTAGAGAAACAATGGAGGTATTCTTGCCAAGTAAAAAATATATATAAAGAAGAATGTACAATATCGGCACAATTTATATAGGTGTTATTTACCATTATTCCAAAAGTGCTGGTCAATGTGATAAGGTAGTGAAATAAGATTATTAAAAATATGGAGGTAAAGTTACCATCACTACTCAGAACTATTATCTACATGAAAAAGGCAAGAGAATTAACAATAACAACAGAACAATTAAAAGGAAATTGGGTAACTGGCTAGCTACAAAATAAATAACCAATTATCACATTAGATAAACAACCACAGGACTCTCTATGAAGAGTTAAGAAAAATGAGGTAGATTGATATGTACAGACAGGAAAATGTCCACGATCTATTGCCAAGGGAAAAATGCAAGTAGCAGAAGGGTCTATCATATGGTCAAAATGATAAAACACATTTCAGGAAAAAAAGATTTGAGGACCAGGGATCCCTGTTGCGGAGAAGGCAACGGCAACCCACTCCAGTACTCTTACCTGGAAAATCCCATGGATGGAGGAGCCTGGTAGGCTGCAGTCCATGGGGTCGCGAAGAGTCGGACACGACTGAGCGACTTCACTTTCACTTTCATGCATTGGAGAAGGAAATGGCAACCCACTCCAATGTTCTTGCCTGGAGAATCTCAGTGACGGCGGAGCCTGGTGGGCTGCCGTCTATGGGGTCGCACAGAGTCGGACACGACTGAAGCGATTTAGCAGCAGCAGATCCCTGTTGACTGTTTTATCTTGGGGCAGAGGGATTTTTAATTATGGGGGACTTTCAGTTTCCATATTATATTTTTTCATAATCTTTACATTTACATAGCTTTTATGTAATATTTTAAATTAAAAAAATCAATGGATTTAATTGATTTAATCAGTGGTGTACCTTTATGTGAACAATTAGCAATTGGAAAATATAATGGACAAAGAGCTCATTTACCATAGTAACCACAACTACAAAAAAATGATCTATACCAGAAAAAATACACAGAGGAACACAATACTTTATAAATTTACTGAAATGAAAGGTTAAATATTATGAAAATGTTAATTCTCGCTATGTGTTGTGCTAAGTCGCTCAGTCGTGTCTGACTCTTTGGAACTCCATAGACTACAGCCTACTAAGGCTGTCCATGGAGATTCTCCAGGCAAGAATACTGGAGTGAGTTGCTATGCCCTCCTCTGGGGATCTTCCCAACCCAGGGATTGAACACAGGTCTCCCACAGTGTGGGCGGATTCTTCACTGTCTGAGCCACCAGGGAAGCCCAATTCTCTCTGTAGTAACCTATAAGTTTTACACAATTCAATTTTCAGTTCTTCTATAAACATTACAAAATGATCCTGATGTTCTTTTGGAAATATCAACATACAAAAGTACTAGGGCATTTTTGAAGACATTTATTTAAACGGGGACATTTAAATTTGAGATGATCAAACTATGTGGTACCAGTGCCAAAATGTACACAATGGACCACAACAGAAAGTTCAGAAGGATGTTTATGATATTTAAGGATTGTGTACACAGTGAAAAATGGGATCTTGTATCAGTAGAGAAAGGAAAGGTTTCCCCATAAGTGATGTTGGGGTAATTTGGAAAAAAAATTCCAAATTTATTGGAATTTGGAAAATAAATTCCAAATGGATCACAGATTTAATTGCTTAAACAAAACAATAAAAGTACACAAATAAAAGACTGGTGAAAATTCATACAAACTTGAAATCAGAAATGCAAAGATCTTTAAAAGTAGGCCAGCAAAGGCAGCAGTCATGAAGGAAAAGATAAAGTTGACTAAAAAAAAACTTTTTTTTTAGTCCAAGTCATACATGGAACTTAAAAAAAAAATTTTAGGGGAAAAACAACTTCTTAGAAATCAGTGAGTCAGCTAATCAGAGGGCAGTGAGGGTGGCTGGGGAAATAACTTAGAAATCAATGAGACAGTTAAACACCTTGTGAGAAAACTGGCCAGAGAAGATGAATAGGTAAACGAGAAAAGAATATAATCTAATGAATATTTCAGCTAGGGAGGGTCACACTTTCAATTAAAAAAATGCATATCAAAACTAGCCCCGTGGTCCCCACAGTAACACCAGTGCAAAAGAGGGAGTCAGACATTCTCACACACTGCTGGCAGGAGTATAATTTGGTATCGTCTTTCTGGAAGGCAATTTGAGGCGAGATATTTACCAGCTGAGCTACCAGGGAAGCCCCATATTAAAAGTCCCCAACATGTGCATATTGTATTCTTAGACAGGATACATTATGTGTGCTGCAGTAACAAAATAACCCTGACATGCCAGTAGTGTTAAGACTTAACATTTATTCTTTATTCACACTGTAGGTTCACGCAGGTGGGGCCATGTCAAAGTGGGAGAAGGGGAGCTATCCACACAGTCACTCAGGGACCCAGGCTGATAGAAGCTCCAGCCCTGGGACATCACCAAGGCAACAGGGAGTCTGCAGATCTGCCCAGGGGCATCTCAGAGTCTGAGCCTGCACGTGTCACATGTCACTGCTGCTCATACTTCATTGGCCATAATTAGGAACAAGACCTGAATGACTCTAGGGGCTGGGAAGTTGGTGTCTCCTGTGTGCCCAGGAGTGGGGGAGAAGACAGGGCGTGCTTGTACCACCCTTCATACTTTAAGCCAGCAAGTTCAATTTTAGAAAGTTATCCTAAGTAAATATTCTGAGAAGTTCATGAAGATGTTAGAAGAAAGGATTTCATCATATCCTTGAGCACAACCATATAAAATTGGGAACAACCTAAGTACCAAAAGTACAACCTACACAGATGGTAAATATGATGCTGTTACACATTTACTGACATAGAAATATAGTCACAATATAGTGTTAAAAGGAAAAAAGCAAGTTAAAACAGTACAATATGTATAACATGGTTGCATCTCATGAAAAAAGTAATAAAACTTATATAGATGCATACAAAAATGTCTGAAAAGATATATGCCAAAATGTTAACAGTGGTTATAATCAGATGGTATAACAACAGGTGATTTTTTTCTTTTCACTCATCTGTAGTTTCTTCTTAAAAAAAAAAAAAAGTATATATTATTTATGTACCAAAAAGGCATGAAAAAAAAACCCAGTATTTTTGGGAGAGTCCATTTAACTACCTCACACTTACCATTAAATTCTTATATGTGATGCAAGAAATGCCTAATTGTCTGTCACACCATAAGACACTGCTCTAACAGTTTATTTAAAGTCAGGACTTTGAAAGTGGAACACAGGGTAAGAACAGTAACACACTCCCCATAGCTGGGTATCATCAGACCTGTCAAGCATCTCATAGTCTGGACCCCATCGTGGTTTCTCTGGGCTCCTGCCAGGTGCATCAGGGATCTGTGTGGCCTGGGGGTGGGGGGGCGCCCCTCTTCACAAGGCTCTGCATTCGTCGAAGAGAGTAGGGCACTGTACAATTCCGCTCAAAACAAAAGACTCACAAGCTCTTCTTCTCAAAGATGGATATCAGAATATATAACATCACCACCAGGATTACTGAAGACTCCTCTTAGCTACACATATATTTTATAATTGAGAACCCTTCCTTGTTTCTCCTTCATCTCCCTGCTGCTTCCTCCCCCAACACATTCACCCCGCTGCCCCGGCCCCCACACACAAGACACTCTCCAAAGTTTACTAGAACATTTCACTCAGCTGCCAGATTCTTACCATAATCACCTTCTTCCTGGCTGGTGTTTAAAAACAAACTGGGAAACCCATATTCTTGAGATAGATGTATGCAAAAGAGACGTAACACAACACACGTTTCTATACAGGATCCCCCTCTCCATGCCGTCCGTCACACTCACCATCCCCAGAACATATATTTCTTTTGGAGAAAACCATGCAATCAGAAATCAGGGTCCTTTTCAACCATGCACATCATTTAAAAATCTACACGGACATTGATTTGCAGGCTGCTAGTTTACATCGTCAGTGCTTTAACACCCAGTGACGTTTCAAGTGGATAAAAGAATCATCATAGCTTTTAGAAAGACAAATGACCAAAATAGCCACTTTCAGTGGTGAGGAGAGCGCGGTGGCTGGCTCTGTCTTAAAGGGCACCCTCTGACTTAAGAGGGCAGCCTCCATCGAGTGCCTCTGCTAAGTTCCACCTTGGCTGCCTGCCTGCCTGCCTTCTAAAGGTGCACCTGGCCACACCAGATGTCCCACAACAAGGTCCCTGGCATGGTCTGGTTGGCTCTGGCCTTCACTGAGAGTGGCCCCTGATTTCTTTGGAAAAGCAGTCTTTCCTACAGAAAAGGAGTCTTTTCACAATGGGCAATAGTGACACCTCTGGACAGCACATTAACTATATCCCCCCCTTTGCTCGATGTTTTATGTCAGATGCAGTACCCACTGGTCAGGCATCAGCCAACCACCCTCCAGGCTGTGCCCGTGGGCTGCCAAGCCTAGAGAAGTCCACAAGGAGCCTGCAGGATGGAGACCAACAGCCCGGACAGTAGACAGTCCTCCTGGGGGCTGGTCAGGTCCCACTCAACCTGTTCTAACCACTGGCCCACCTGCTCCCTCCCTGGTGCTGGCTCCAGTCTGGGAAGGGGGTGGGCAGTGATGGCCATTCCCCCAACCGCTCCCATCCCCAGACCAGCATTCTGTTTACTGCTCTGTAAACATCTTGGGGCCTCCTGCTTGTTTTGAACAAACAGCTCCGTCTCCATGAAAGCCATTGATGAAAGACTCAAAGCGTTTGCATCTCATCACTCTTGCCTCTCAGAGCACCCACATCATTTTAAACAATGATCTCTTAAAAAGATCCCTGCAAAGACAGAATCATTCAAAAGGGGACTCACTGCTGTAATGAACAAAAATGTAATTCTGATTTGCTCATTTGTAAGTCATCTCTTGCTGTGGACATGTGTAGGAAGACACAGGACCAGGGTCTCCAGGAGACCCAGATGCCACCCAAGCCGTTGCTCACTCACTAGCTGGTTGACCCTGGGGGAGTCGCTTGTCTCTGCTTCCTCTGCAAAATGGGGAAAGATCTGTGCCCTGTTCTCTCACCCAACCATGATCCAGAGTAACAGCCTACAAGGGAGTGTGGAACAGAGGGAGCACCCAAGTTCCGGGTCTCGGGTAGACACTCACCCTCTTTCCAGGCCTGATCACGCTGTCCTGGTCTCTCACTCGGGTGGTTTTCTTTTCCCTGGGCACTAGGAAGATTTCACCTCCCCTCCTCACCCTCCACTGGACCACATACCCAGTGGGTCTTTACTTGAAAGGAAAATTATTTTTAAGGATCATTATGGCTGAAGGCTTCTAAATTTTACTTCGCTTGTTTTAGTCCCGGGTTTTACAGATGCAGAAAGAAAAAAAGAAAGCACATCAGGATTTAGGCAGCCAGTCTTGGAAATGTGAAATCAGGAGACACCACTCAGAACAAACATGCAATCCTGGCTATAAATCCTCCAGCAGCACAACGTGGCCGAGGTGCCTGTGGGGGTAGGGGTGGGGGTGGCGTTTATGTCCTGCCTGCATTTGGCTTAAGATTGAGACAACCGAAGGGTGTGAGTGCCGAGAGGGGAGCTGGACTTCCTAATAAACAAGGGCCCGGTTAACTGGCTCACAGGGAACTGCAACAAATTCGGTGGGTCATTATCATGACATCCAGAGGCTGTTGGATAGGGCCAGGCTCTCGACAGACTGCCGAGGTTGTCCTGGGCCTGTTTTTTCCTTTTAAAGAAAGCAAATGAAGAACCATTAAGATTTTCAGAGAAAAGCAGAAGGAACTGAGAGTCCACGGTTTCTGCCCCTGCTGAGCCCATGTCAGCTTCCCCATGAGGGGTGCCCCTCCTGGGCTGCATGGTGTAGAGCCAGCTGGGCCCACCCCATGGGGGCTCGCAACTCCTCACCTAGACCTGCCAGCACTCACCCAGCTCTTTAGCTGTCAGCAAACAGGGGTCAGGGGTCTCAACCACACAGGGATAAAAGCAGCCCACCATGCTCAGGGCCCTGCTGCTCTGGAACATGCTGGTGGCTCAGACAATTCTGTCCTCTAATGAATTCGTCCCCTGATTATATTCAGGGTAGTCAGGACGGCTCCTTCTAGATGAATAAACTGCCTCACAGACAGGGGTGGTGGGTGTCAGATGACCCAAGCTGAGGTTTCAGAATCCTGGTGTCCGCTGCTCCTGGACAGCAAACTCGCCCCACTTTCTGACAGGTGGACTCGCCTGACCTGAGAAGAATACCCTTTAGCCCAATGCCGGGCCACGGGGCTGATCCAGGACCAGTCTAGCTCTCCAGGTCACCATTGCCCTGAGAGCTGTCCGGAGCACCAGGGAGGGGGGTGGCCAGCAGCCCCACCGCCCATCAGGAGGGCTGCCTCCAGCCCAGTGGATCTCACCAAAGCCGCCCACTCTGCTTGTAGGTCTCCCTGGCATGGCCCAGTGCTCCAGACCACCAGCCTCCCATCTTTCCCCATCCCAAACCAGACGTCCTCGCTCTGGGAGATGTCTCAGTGACACGAACAACAGTAGGACGTGGGCAGTCACATCCTTGTGTCCCCTGCCCACCTCCTCAGGCTATTGTATTGCTTATCTACATTCAGCAGGGATAAATTCTAACATGTGAGAAAACCTTTCTAGAGGGAGAAGTTCTCACAGCGGTTCTCAAAGCAGGTATGGAGGCACCAAAGCCTCCCCCTCCATCAAAGGCATTTAGAAATGCCTATAGCCAGGGAAATTCAGACTACTGTGTCATGCACAGGGCAAATGAGACGCCCACTTACTTGCTCCACTAAGAAACTCAGTGAGAGAGGAGAGGCTTACGGCTCTGGTCCCTTCCTTCCCAGGAACAGATGGACGCAGGAAGCAGACTTTGGCAGAACTCCTCTAAGGCCAAGGCTTGGTCACTTCGAGTCCACTCTCCCTCATGGGCCTGTGTGATCCTATGTGATTTCTTTTTCAATTATCTAAACCCAACAGAGGATCCTATCCTAAATCCCAAGCCCTTGGCAGCCGCTCACCAGGGACAGTCGGCAGTCCTGGAATCCCCACGCTTGGAGAGGAAGAGTGGTTGCAGTGTTAGAGGTGCCCCCCACCCCTACCCCGACAGAGAACCAGGATGGGCTCCTGTGGGGTTGGGGGTTGGGGCTCAGACCACTTCCTGCTGCTTCCATCGCCACCTTCCCGGCCCCAGGGCCAGCTGAGCCAATCCACGAGTCTGCTCACAAAGTCACATTCATGGCTGATAAAGAGTGACCCAGTGCACCAGGACGGGAGACTTTCCAACAGGGGTTTTGGCAGGAGGGGGGTGGGCATTGATTAAAACACTAAATTCTGTGTATACGTTTAACTGAACAAATATTTATTAAGCACCTACTTTGTGCTAGGCACCCTCACTGTGTGCTGTCCCCACAGCACAGTATCCTGTTCAGAAATTAAAACCAAGAAAAGGAAGGTTGTTGCAACCTTATAAACTGGAGGGCCGGTGGAAGTGGGCTGAGTGGATGTAGGTGATTCCCCAGCCAGGAAACACCCCCACGAGATACTTGTCTCCTCTCAGGACAAGTATCTACTAAGTCATTGTTTGAAAGCATCTCTATATATGCTGAGAGGGAAGTTACTATGGCCATGCCCCATGCACTGGAGCCTGGTGGACACTCCAATACTCCGAACTCTACTCAAAAAAACAAAACAAAACAAAACAAAACAAAAAAAATGGAGGTGGAAAGGCTATTCCTATTTGGATTAGAAAATACTATTTTTTTTTCCAGTTCATATGGTTGCAACAGCCCTTAAAGAAGATATAAACATCCCTGCCCTAACTGCGTAAACGTTTAAGGTAGACCTAGTTCTGGATTCCTGAGTCAGAATCGTCCAGTCATCCACGACCTCGCGAGGCCAGAGAAGAAGCGAGGGGGGATTTCTATTCTGAAGAGGAGCGGGTGGACGGCACCCCTGGTTTGGAAACACGACAGACCGCGCCTGCATTGACAGAAGCCACGCGAACGGGAGGACGTCCTAGCACTACTGCGGGTCACACACACCCTGGGGACTCACGCAGGACCTAGTTGTCGGCACCCAGCTTGGAGAGGCCCCGGCGGAAGTCGTGAAGGTCGTCAATCTTGCCGTCCAGCACCTCCAAGAAGCTCTTCAGCTCCACCTTCAGGTGGCGCTGTCGGTACTTGCTCTCCTCGATGTCCGTCTTCAGGGACCGCACTTTGTCCTCCAGGTTCTGATTGTCTCTCTCTGCTGCCTGCAGCGGAAGGAGAGAGGACGGACTGCTGATACAGTGGAGGAGAGTCCTGCCAATGCAGGGGACGCAGGTTCTATCCCAGGTCTGGGAAGATCCCACAGGCCTCGGAGCAACTGAGCCTTTGGTCTAGAGCCTGGGAGCTGCAACTAGTGAAGCCCCCATGCTCCGCAGCAAGAGAAGCCACTGCAGTGAGGGGCCCACGCACCACAACAAAGTGTAGCCCCTGCTCGAGACAGCTAGAGAAAGCCCCAGCACAATAATGAAGACCCAGCGCAGCCAAAAACAAACACATAATTTTTTTTTAAAAAAAGAGGAGACAGGAAGAAGGGTCTGGGAACAAAGCAGGAGGAGCCCACTGAGACCTGTGATAGTCAGTCAGTCAGTCCCCGCGGGTGGGCCTGCCTCTCTGGAGGTGTCAAGTGCCCCCCCCCAACCCTGGACATCAGGTGTGTGCCCCTCCTTCCTGCTGTTTGCCAGCAGAGATCTCATCTTAAAATGATGCCCACAGAGAAAGCAGAACTCGGAGTTCTGCCCAAAGCAGCCCGGTGCCAAGTGATGCTTTTATAAAGTGCCTGGCAGAGGAAATCTGACATCCCAGCCCATGGGGTTTTCAGCCCCAGGCCAAGGGTTGTCGGCAGAGCCCCCTTTGGGGTCCATTCTGGGGGAGAAACAGCATGAATGGGAGAGTGACTTGTCTCCACTGAGAAGGCGAGGCCTCCTTGGCCCCAGGCCAGCCGCTGGCCGTCCGTAAGGGAAGACTGGCCGTGCCAGACGCAGGGATGGTGGGTCTGTGCACCGTCTGTCCTGTGGTGTTGCCATGGAGACATTCAAGCTTCCAATGGCGGGACTGCTGTGAGTCCTTACGTGAGCATTCTTCATAGCAAACAAGAGCTTCCATCTTGTGGGGATAAAATGAGGCCTTCTAAATATCAGTTACTAATACAGAGGCTGTGTACCTGAACAAAGTGCTCTACAAGTGAGGAGACCCTCGGAGGTGAGAGAGTACCTGAAAACACTCCTTCTGTGGATCAGAAATTGAGGCCAGGAAGGGGCATGCCTGCCCAAGGTGATATCCAAGGTCACTGGCTGGGGCAGTGGAACAGTCCCTGGTCTGAGGCTCTCCCTTCGCCCTCCCTCTGTCCCCTGCTCCCTCCTGGCCCTTCTGTGGGTCTGCAGGGACTTCTGCCTGCAGGAAACAGCCACCTGCACTACAGTTTTGCACACGAAACCTCTGTGTAAGTGGAAAAACAAAAGGCAAACCGGCTGAGTCTTCCCCTGGGGGCAGAGCAGGCATCCAGCAAGCAGTTATGCTGGCTGTTTAGGAATCCAAAGTCGTCTTCTTCACCAAGCGAGGCGAGAATGGGAGAGGCCTCAGAGAAACGGGTAACATGATGGATGCCTTCGCACCTGAGTCAAAGTGCATGTGCTCCCTGCTCTTACCTCTAACTTCTCAGAGACGTATTCACACTCTGACATGAGCTGAGGTATGATTTCACTTTGTTTTCGGAGGTCTGTCAACTCCTACAGGAGACAGAAGTTTGAAGAAGCATGTGAGAACATGTCAGATAAAATGTATTCTTGAAAATCCCTAAATGTGTATGTACAGTCATGGAAGCGGCTTTTGGAACCTGTGTTGTCTGTGTAAATAATGGTGATGATGTTATACCTAAAACACATCAGGTAATTCTAAAGGCTGAGTATGTCCCGTGAATTAAAGCATGAAGCCTGCATGCCACCATGAAAAGAGAAGTATGATTCCTGTTTTTTTAGGGAAACTGAGGCTGAGAGAGGGCTGGTAACTTGCCCACAGTCTCCAGCCTCTGTGGACAGTGAGTCCCCTCCACACGAACCTTCGAGCTGCAAACTTACAAAGATGAGAACGTGCATTCGCATGTCCAGTTGCATAAATTAGTTCACATGCCTGGTGTACAATGTCACATGCAAGCATCCTCTATGCATGGTTGAGCCTTTGTGTACTTTACTACACAGGACTGTGCGGAGGACAGCAGTATAGTATCTTTATTTCAAGCCCAGGATGTCCAGAAGCAAGTGTAAAAGCAGTGGTGAGGTAGCTGACACTACTGTACTTTTCAAGGTACTAAACTGCAAGATTAAAGATGTTTTATTTTTTGGGTTTGCCTTTTATGTATTATTTGTGTGAAAAGTATGATAAACCTATTACAGCACAGTACTACATAGCTGATTGTGTTAGTTGGGTACCAAGGCTAACTTTGTTGGACTTAGGAACAAACTGGACTTTTGAACAGGCTCTCGGAATGGTACTCGTTCGGACAGAGGGGAGTCACTGTACTTAGCTGTCCTGTCCCCCAGGAGATAAATGACTGTGTGACTGGGGGTTCTTGCTGTGTTAATTTGACAGCAGAACTCAACTTCTGATGAGGGACCATCTATGAAAGTTTCCAAGAGCGTTTGAAAATGTCCAACTCCTCTGGGATCTGAGAGCCTGACTATATGTAATAGACACAAGGAGGCTGCACAGGGTAATGGTCAGGCCTTTGCTCTGGGCTCTTTGTGCCTTGGTGTGGCTCCTGGCTCTGTCTCTGTGCTGCTGTCCGGGCAGCTGCCAGGGCTGATCACACGTCTCATGGCCACATGCCGTGTCCCTGGGTGATCACCCGCTGAGGCCCAGGGGACATGAGCAGCACGGCTCAGAGCTCTGCCACTCACCGTCTCCTTTTCTCGGAGTTCTGATTCTAGCTCCTCAATCCTTCTCTTCAACTGGGTATTCTTCTCCTTCTCTCTGTTGATCTCGCTGCACTGCTCTTCCAGCTCGTCAATCTTTAATAATAAATATCACATGTTAAAGCAGGGGTGCCAGTTTACTTTGGGCTTCTCTGGTGGCTCAGACGGTAGAGAATTCGCCTGCAATGCAGGAGACCTGGGTTTGATCTCTGGGTTTGGAAGATCCTCAAGAGAAGGGAATGGCTACCAACTCCAGTATTCTTCCCTGGAGAATTCCATGGACAGAGAAGCCTGGCAGGCTGCAGTCCATGGGGTTTACTTTAATCATTAAACAAGAGATTGCCACAGCTCTTTTAAAATAAACCCTAAATTAACCCACTTACAAATGTTTCCTTGTGGCTACAAATGAACTCTATGGAGCTGCCCCAGGCTGTTTGCTCATACTGGCACAGGGCGCCTCACTTAATACCAGTGAAGCCATGGAAGTCACACAACCTGGCTTCAGGATGCTCCAGGATTCTGGTTTTCTCTTGTAGCCACAGGACAGTAGTTCTAGATTTGCTTTTAAGAATCTGTCACAAGTAGGGGCCAGATGTCCCATGAATCTGTCTGCTTCTCCCCAGAATGATGTTCACCTTATTTTAATCGTGCCCTGAATGATTCTGTTGCATCTCCAGAGCTGAAGCCAGCAGGGTAGAGAATCGAGCAGCTCTGTGGGACTCAATGACATTTCCAACGCTTTTAAATCAAGATGACCTTTCCCCACTGATGCATGCAGAAGGGTCCTGGCCTGTGGGACTCTTCCTGGACAGATGACAGTTGCTGGCTGACCTGGCACATCCTCAGAGTGCCTCTTTCTCTCCTTCTCCAGCTTGACCCCCCCGGAAGGGATGTACAGGCCTGACAACCTTGGCATTGCTGTCTGATGCTGGGCAATTCTCAGGGGCCAGAGTGGATGGCAGCAGTGGAACCAAGTAACACAAAAGTGCCAGGTCAATGGGGTCCCCACTAGTGTATGGTGGCAGTCCTCGGGGTGAAGGGCACTGGGTGGTCACCTTGAGGACCGTTCTCAGAGATGACTGCAGCAACCCTCAGGATCTGCACCCCCAGCCTTGGGGGCTGTCAGAGGTCCCCCAACATTCACATCCCACCCTGGAAGTCAAGTTCCCAGGGCTTCCCATGCAGTGAGCAAGTCACATAGCAGGCACTTCCTCCACACACCATCCCCCCCACCCCCCAACATGGCCCTTTGGTTCTTACACTCAGATGTGAAGCAAGAAAACTCAGCTCTTGGCTTGGGAAAAGAGGGCGATCGATCCCTCTGGCAGGCAGATGAGCCCAGCCCAGGAGGGAAAGTGCAGAGTCAGCACTTGGCCTGCGCCCCTCACCATCAGCACTTCGTGAACAAAGGACACGAGGCAGTTTCACGTGCCATCTGTACTAAGTGAGACATGGAAGGCAAGCGGTCTCCAGGGGATCCGCCCAGAACAGTGTGGGGGGTTACAAACGGGGGTGAGGGGGGCCAGCCCCCATCTCAATGTGGTGCAGACCCTGAAATCCGCAAAGCAGACCATGGTCACCAACTGTGGGGAAAGTGTTGACCAGCAAAACAACATGGCAACCCTGGGACCTCAACTGGGGGCCCCCAAACCTCCACATCAATTCAGCCCAACATCAGAGTGTGAGGGACTGATTACAGAGAAGGGCACGGGTAAATCCTGAAAAAAAGTCAAGATGCTCGGATGTCAAGGTAGGAGGGTGGAGGGCACATGAGGGCAGTGGGCACCCCGTCCCCATCTCATACTTCCTGTTCTCGCTTCCTAATTCATGTTTTCAGAAACAGTGGTCTGCACAGAGCAGGGTTTCTGAGCAATCACACCTCACCATTTCCCCAGTCTGTTTTCTTCTCTCACCCTCTGGAAGGTCACTGAACCAACAGAAAATACCAAAAGGAGGCTGCCCACGAAAGGCCAACCTGCAGTGCACATGGGAGAGTGCTCTTTGAGGGACAAAGCTGCTGTCTCCCATTGATTCCTCTTCCCTTTGGCAACACAAACTATGAGACTTGGTTCAATAGAAGGATTAAGTGACTTCTGTGTGTGGCTACACTCCCCTTATGAAAGCAGGTGGGAGGTGGAGGGATGGGGGGAAGGAGTGGAAGGAAGGTTCCGGCTGCCCTGTCTCATGCCGGCCTCCCATTCCCTGTGGGTTGGGGTCTCAGCTGAGCCCACCTTGTTCCGGAGCCGGTCGTTCTCGTCTCGGCACAGTGAGAACTGGCGCTTCCACTGCTCCACGCTGGCCGCCGACTCCTGCAGCGCCGAGGTCAGCCGCGCATTGCTTTCTCTCAGGGTCTGCAGCTCAATCTCCCACTTCTTCACGTTGGCGGCACTGTGGGGCAGGGGCCAGGCGGTGACCAGGGTGGTAGGTGCCATCCACTCAACTGCCAGCCACCCCCTCAACCCAGCCCTCAAGGCCACATCCTCTCCCTCCGTGGCCTGGCCACAACGACCACGGGTCCCGCAGGCCTGGCGCTTCTCTTTAGTGGGAACATATCTGCCCCACTAAAGGGGCACTAATTTGCCCTGCTGGGTGATTTTTTCTCAAGGCATCACTTCAGAAAGGACAGAATTCTCAGAGAAGGAAGAGATGAAACTAAGAATGAACTGACCCATAAAAAAGAACGAAATAATGCCACTGGCTGCAATATGGATGCAACCAGAGATTCTCATGCTAAGTGAAGTAAGTCAGAAAAAGAAAGACAAATATCATATGACATCACTTATATATGGAATCTAAACTATGACACAAATGAACCTATCTCCAAAACAGAAACAGACTCACAGATATAGATAGCAGACTTGTGATTGCCGGCGGGGGGGAGGGGGGGGCTGGGGGAGAGATGAACTGAGAGTGTGGGGTTAGTAAGATGCAAACTATTACATACAGAATGGATAGACAACAAGGTCCACCTATATAGCACAGGGAACTCTGGAGAGAAGGGAACCCTTGAACTATATTCAACATCCTGGGATAAACCACAATAGAAAAGAATATTAAAAAGAACTATATACATATATGTATAACTGAGTCACTTTGTTATATGGCAGAAATTAACACAACATTGTAGATCAACTCTAGTTCAATTTAAAAAAAACTATGAATGAAGCGACACACTGTGGTAGAGACCCCCCTGCCTGCTCCCTACTGACTCCTGGCCACAGGAGGGGTCCCTCTTGCCCCATGTCTAGCTCCTTCCCAAAATGAGCCTCAGGGATAAAGGTTCTGAAGTGCTGGGGTGGAGCCCAGGCCCCCTGAGACTCTCATGAAAGCTGTGGATCTTTCCAACAAGCTCCTGACGCCCCACTCTCTGGAGCCCAATGACCCCAGGTTTAAACAGACAGCCTGGATCCAGCTGAGAATTAGAGGACAGAGGAGACAGGGCTGGGAATCCCCTGTGGGGTTCCAACCACAGTGTGTGTGAGGGAGTCCTGGCCAACCCCATGTCACCTCAGGTCTGAGGGATGCCTCCATGTTACCACCAAACCACATGATAATCTCTGATCCTCTGTGATGAGGGAAGTTTTAAAAAACAAACTGCAGTTAGATTCCCCTCAAGCTGCTGTTTCCATTCAACACTTCCCTTTGTTTCCTTGCTCTGGAGCCCAATGTTCACTGCAGCACTATTTACAATAGCCAGGACATGGAAGTGACCTAAATGTCCACCAATGGAGGGATGGATAAAAACAGTGTGATACATAGATGCAATGGAATACTACTCAGTCATAAAAAGGAGCAAAATAGTGCCATTTGCAGGAATGTGGAGGGACCTAGAGTCTGTCATACAGAGTGAAATAAGTCAGAAAGAGGAAAAACAAGTATCTCATAATATCACTTATTCATGGAATCTAGAAAGATGGTAGAGGTGAACTTATTTGCAGAGTAGAAACAAAGTCACCGATGCAGAGAGCAAACATATGAACACCAAGTGAGGAGGTTGGGAGCGGGATGGATTGGGAGATTGGGACATATACACACTACTATGTATAAAACAGATAACTAATGAGAACCTTCTGTATAGCTACTGTGACCTAAATGGGAAGGAAATCTAAAAAGGAAGGGTAGAACTGATTCACTTTGCTGTACAGTAGAAATTACCACAACATTGTAGAGCAATTATGTGCTTAGTCGCTCAGCTGTGTCTTACCCTTTGTAACGCTATGGACTGTAACCCACCAGGCTCCTCTGTCTCCAGGCAAGAATACTGGAGTGGGTTGCCATGCCCTCCTCCAGGTGATCTTCTCAAAGCAAGGATCGAATATGCCAATAAAAATCAATTTTTAAAGAACCTAACGCATCAGACTTACCCACTAAGAAAAAAAAAGTTCCTGGATTCTAATCTATACTGCTTGGCTAAGGAAAGTTCTCTATCTAAAGTCTTCTTTAAAAAAAATTTTTTAAGTAAATACAACTGTATTTTAATAATCTGCATTATCTTTCATTCACCTCAAGGTCCTAGGAATGTGACTGGAAAATAAGTACTTTTGGTTTCAAACACCACAGACTGAAAACACAGCAGATACTATCATGTGATTAATTTCAGAGTTGACGAGTGAGAATTTGACCCGACTTAGGGAAATTACTTCACACTCATTCCTATAATTCACTTGTCCATTAATCTGGAATTTTAAAAAAACATTTATTTTTAGGGGTGAAACATTTTCAACCAGGCAGTCCACTGTGACTTAAACAACCAAAAACAGTCCTCATGATTGCCTGATGGTTAAGAGAGACTGGGCACAGTTTTGTCCTCTGAAGCACCTGATAAAACCCACAGTCCAAAGCAGGTGCTGGATCTGTGGATCTCACATTCCTTCTGAAATTCCTAGGTCAGATCATGGGAACTGAGTTCCAAGCACCGGTCAGGCCGCTGGGTGGCAGAAGCGGGTGCTAACCCATCGGCTCCAGTTGTGGAGCATGACTGGCTGCCCCGGGAGGATTCCTGAAGGTTCCTGCCTTGAGTATAGACAGGCAGTGTGGGACGGCGGAGAATCTACCAGCCGTGTGACCTTGGGAAAGGACTGTCTGTACCACTTGGGCCTCGGTTTCCTTATCTGTGTAGAACGGAGGGATTAATATGACAGAGCTCTTACACAGGGCAGCTCTGAAGAACGCAGCCACAGAGGGGCTGGGCGAGCTGGCAGAGTTCCCTGCCAAGTGAACAGAATGACCCCAAAGACAGTGACCCTGAGGGTGCTCATGGAGCCAGCCCACACGATGAGGTCCAGCCTGGCTTTGGGAAAGGGGCCACATTCTCGAGATACGAAAACACAAGCATGGCTACTGTAGTCATTAAAAATTAAAATCTTGCTGATATCATTATGGGGACTGCATTAACTTTATATATCAATTTAAGGGAAATTGATACTTTTTTAAAATATTAAGGCTTCCTACTCCTTTCCAACAGACTTTTTTTTCTATTTGTCAAATTATTCATGTATGGTCCTCAAAATTATTTGAGTTTTCTTCACAAAGATCCTGTACATTTTATAAGTTTATTCCTATGTATTTTATGGTTCATATTATACTTAATAATTCATACTATAAAGGAAGGGCTTCCCAGGTAGCTCTAGTGGTAAACAACCCCTCTGCCAATGCAGGAGACGTAAGAGATTTGGGTTTGATCCCTGGGTCAGGGAAGATCCCCTGGAGGAGGAAATGGCAACCCACCTCAGTATTTTTGCCAGGAGAATCCTAGAGACAGAGCAGCCTGGCGGACTACAGTCCATGACGTCACAGTGTTGGACACGACTGAAGAGACTTAGCATATAGGCATTATAAAGGAAATCTCTTCTTCAAATATATAGTCTATGTGATGTTTGCATATAGAAAAGTTACTGATTTTTGTGAGACTTTATATTATTTTAAAGATAGTCTCTTAAGGTTTCTATATGTTTCTCTTGGATGTTCAAGACAGTCTATCATATACAAATAAATGATAAATTTGGCTTCTCAAAAAACAAAACAAAGTGAAACATAAGCACAGGGACCCCCCTGGCAGTCCAGTCGTTAGAACTCCACACTTGCATTGCAGAGGCCCAGGTTCAATCCCTGCTTGGGGAACTAAGATCCCACATGCTATGCAGTACAGCTGAAGAAAAAAAAAAAAAGCATAGGGTCACATTTCTCTTTCACACACACACACACACTGATGTGGACAGGGAACAGCCACGAAGGCAGCTGGTCTTCCTCTGGCCAGCAGACAAGACCGGCTATTCTGAGCAGAAGCCAGTCTCCTCCCCCAAGTTCCTGAAGCCCTGCCCAGTGGGAGAGGCTGCAGGGGAGTGCCGACTCTGGAGACGACAGCGCCTGGATTTGCACATGCTCACCTCTGGGTCAGAGCGATCTTCAGCTTGTCATTCTCGGACTTGAGGTGTGTGTCGGCAGGACCCGCACAAGAGGCCTTCTCATCATCTGTCCCATTGACACTGGATGCCTGAGTGGAAGATGGGGTTACTTTCGCACCTTATCACTTGTCCTGACAGCGGCAGGAGCTGTGTGTTTATGAGTGTGGGAGACCCAGCGCCTCCAACCAGAATGCACAACACAAAGACTAATAACAAGACTGGCCCTGGAAGAGTCCACATAGAGTCCAGAAAGTCTGTGTGTTTTATTCACAAGACAGCATCTGGGGCCGTTAGGCAGAAACTTTTTAAATCAAACTTTACAGATAAACCTACAAGTCAGGATACCTGGTCTCCTTAAATAACACAGGACAGAAGCCACAGATTAAAAAGGCAGTGGGGGTGGGGGTGGTTATAATAAGAAACAGTGACTGAGTTTGGAGAAGGAATGGCAACCCACTCCAGTATTCTTGCCTGGGAAGTCCCATGGACAGAGAAGCCTGGCGGTCTATGTTCATGGGGTCACAAAGGAGTCGGACACTACTTAGCGACCAAATGACAAGAAGAAGCTGAGATAACTTTTTATCCTAAGGCTACAGAAAGATCATTAAAAAAAAAACTACCAGGAATCAGATATGGGTGTCTGCTGTCTCCATTACTATTAGCATTGTTATGAATATTCTGTAATGCTTTCTGTAATAAGACATACCACATGGAGGTCAATCTCATCTGGTCTCGGATAAGGTCTTAGACCTTATTTAGTCTCCCAAGAAGCATAAAGGCAAAGGGAGGAACCATGAAGGGAATGAATTTCTGGCTAAATTTCTGCATCACAAAAAAATGCCAAAAACTATATCAGAATGTAAACAACAATGTGGGGGAAATATTTGAAGTGGATATGAAAAACAAAATGCCAATACTTATATTTAAAATAAACTCTTAGAGTTCTCAGCTCTTAGAGCTACACTCTGAAATATTTTTGGATGAAATTGTGTCTGGGATTGGCTTTAAAACAAAGGTGGAGGGAGAGGATGGGTGTAGATGAAATGTGAAGTGAAGTGAAAGTCGCTCAGTCATGTCCAACTCTTTGTGACCCCATGGACTACACAGTCCATGGAATTCTCCAGGCCATAATACTGGAATGGGTAGCCTTTCCCTTCTCCAGGGGATCTTCCTAACCCAGGGATCAAACCCGGGTCTCTCGCACTGCAGGTGGATTATTTACCAGCTGAGCCACAATGATTGGTCATAAATTCCTAATTGTTAAAACTGACCTATGGGCCCATGGGGTTCAGTTACATAATTCTGCCCAGTATTGTATAGGTTCAAAACTATCCATGCTAAAAAATAAAGTTCTTGGAAATGAACATAAAAAAGGGAAATGATATGCAATTGACATTATACAGACTGAATAAACAAAAAATCTTACTAGTAAAGAAATGCAAAATGAAAAAAAAAACAATAAAATACATTTTTCTTCTGTCAAATCAACAAAGCTCTGTGGGTGAGGGTGTGGGAGGAAAAACTGCTCTCACTCACTCCTGGTGGGAGTCAGAATTGTACATTTCTGCAGGGATGTTTGCAGTATGCGTCAAAAGCTCACAAAACCTCCTACCCTTAGTTCAATAGTTCCATTTCAAGAATTTATCCTGCAGTATATGTATAACTGAATCACTTCGTTGTAGACCTGAAACTAACACAGCATTGTTGTCAACTATATTGACGCTGAAGCTGAAGCTCCAATACTCTGGCCACCTGATGCAAAGAGCCAACTCACTGGAAAAGACCCTGGAACTGGGAAAGACTGAAGGTGGGAGAAGGGGACAATAGAGGATGAGGTGGTTGGATGGCTTCACTGATGTGATGGACCTGAGTTTGAATGGGCTCCGGGAGTTGGTGATGGACAGGGAAGTCTGGTGTGCTGTAGTCTATGGGGTGGCAAAGAGTCAGAGACAACTGAGGGACTGAACTGAACTGAACTGAACTGACACTCCAATATAAAATGAAAAGTTAAAAAAAATTTATCCTGCAGAAACCATCAAATGCACAAAAAGTACCCAAGAATGGCTTTTCACAGTGTTATTTATATTAATGAAAAATTAGAAATAACATAGATGTCCCAAATTACAGGAGTTTGGTGGAATAAGTTCTGATATAAACAAACACTGGAATACAATCTAGACATTAAAATAGTTTTGAAAAGTGATATTTGAAAACACAAGGAAACGATTATAACAAACATAAGTTTAAAACAAAGATGAAAAAGAATAATACAAACATATACTGGAAAACTAAATTAGTAAGAAACAGTTTAAAACATTAACAAAATGTCTTTGGTAAGAATATAGGTAATTTTTATTCCCTCCTTTATAGTATGGCATATTTTAAATTTCTGCAATAAATATGTATTGCTTTTACATTCAGAAAAAACACATTAAAAGTTTTTGTAGTTAGGTTGTTTAAAATCTTCAAGTATTTAGAAAACTTGGCCAAAGTGCTCATTCTCTAAGAAATTCAAAAAACCAAGCAACTGTGTGATTTATAGTAAAAAGAAAAATGGACAATGATCTCCATATCTGGGAAAACATCAGCAAGGGTAAGTAAAAACTAAAGCTTAGAAAAGCCATTTATATTTAATTAATATATATCTATATAATAACATCTTCTCTGTACACTTGACTTTTTTAGGTTTAAAATACTTTAGGGATGAAAATAAACATTAAGGCAAAAACCTTATATAAAGAAATTCAGATATTAAAGATATCACTATAACATGACATTTAGAAAAAGATGGTATATTAGAAATTTTGTACCATAAGTTATCGCTTGTATGTAGAATCTAAGGTAATAGTGCAAATGAACCTATTTGCAAAACAGAAGTTGAGTCACAGAGGTGGAAAACACACTTGTGGTTACCAGGGGGAAAAGGGGTGGGCGGGGGTATAAATTAGGAGATTGGGACTGACATATAGACACTAGTATATATAGAATAAATAGCTAGTAAGAACATAATGCAGGAGACCCCAGTTCCATTCCTGGGTCAGTAAGATCCCCTGGCGAAGGGATAGGTTACCCAATCCAGTATTCTTGGGCTGCCCTTGTGGCTCAGCTGGTGAAGAATCCGCCTGCAGTGTGGGAGATCTGGGTTCAATCCCTGGGTTTGAAAGATCCCCTGCAGAAGGGAAAGGCTACCTACTCCAGTATTCTGGCCTGGAGAATTCCATGGATTGTATAGTCCATGAGGTCGCAATGAGTCAGACATGATTGAGCGACTTTCACAAGAACCTACTGAATAGCACAGGGAATTCTATTCCGTTCTCTGTAAAGAATCTAACTGTGTGTGTGTGTGTATGTATACACAACTAAATCACTTTGCTATACAGCAGAAAGTAACACAACATTGTAAATCAATTATATTCCAATAAAAAATTAATTAAAAGATAGATTTTCCTCTATCTAATGAAATAAAATTTAGCATTCTAAAAAAAAAAAAGAAACTCCTCAGACTATGGACCACTTCAAGTGCCCAATTTTAGAGTGCCTCAGATATTACTCAGTACAGACATTAGTATGCTAAATTAACAGTATCATTTAGATGATATTACAGATTATTTATAAAAATTCAGGAAGGTTCCTGTCCACTTGGAGTCTAACACACATTCATTTCCACAGGGACATCTCTTTTTTTTGGGGGGGCGGCATCTTTTATATGATCCAGGTTCGGCTATGGCTGATGACCAAGCCTAGGGTGTTGACCTTGACCACTCAGGATGCCCGTGCCTCCAGGTTCTCTTCCAGGAGGCAGGTTCTCATCTCTGACCCAGAATCCATCCATGGCCATCCCGGCATGGCCATTCTCCATCCCACAGCCTCCTCGCCAGTCTTCCTGCCCTTGGCTGCTCCCTGACTTCCTCACCACCCACATGCAACCATCGTGTCAATTCCTGACCAGTGGCCATAAAACACCTCAAGTGTCTTCTCACTATCCAATAATACAAAATTAGGTAAGAAGGGATCCACTAATGAAGAAGTCTGGGTCCTTTACGGTCCCTCCAAGTGCATCCCTGGTCCTCCCACCGCACTCTTCTCCCCCAGGCCGGTAGACTCCTGGCTTTCACTTACATCATGTTTATTCCTAACCCCAGATGCTTGCTCCTCATGTCTCTCTTGCCCTGTCTCTCTACACATAACTCTGTCTCGAGGTCAAGGCTTCTGCCTAATACTGCATACCCCACCCTAGACATCAGGAAGGCAGATAGTTTTATTTCAGGTTAAGATAGGTCCCTTTTAGTCAGTGATCACACTTGTCAGTAGACAGATGACTCAGTTCCTGGCAAAGCCACATTTTCGTTGACTAAACTAGAGCTGTTGAAATACCACCTCCCACCCGACTTTGTTATGATAGGGAAACAGACGGGGAGCCTCTGGCATCAACCAAGTTTTCTCTGTCACGGGCACAGGTAGCTGCATTGGTCCATGAGCATGCTTCATGGAGACCTCCCTTCCCAACACAGAAAGAAAACACGTCCTCTTGGCATTGGTATTTAAACAGTGACCAGAGAGAATTCCAGATGAGGGACATGTATTAACTCTTATATCATCAAATGTTTTCCATCCAAAATGTATCACCACATCTTGAAAAATTCAAGTCTCATAAAAACATTTCACATCTTTCTCACTGTGAACAGGCTAATAGTTGAAAAGCCTTCAAAATGCCCTACTGTGAAAATTTGCTCTTTCCTGTCAAAAGTGACAAGGAACAAAGTCCCAATCACTGATCACACTCATTTATTTTACGGGCAAATTACTTACTTGGGAATGATTGCTCGAAGTCTCAATTTTCTCCTGGGATTTGTCTCTGGCTAGTCTGGCAGCTTCTTTCACTTCCTGGAATTTCTCTGCAAACTGAACATCAAGAAGAATTATTAGAGGTATCCTTAACCTTATACATGGCTGATATTCAGAACCCACTTTTATTATTTTGCATTCATTTGAAGTCAATAAATTCTGTATAAATCCAGGAGAGAGACTTTATTTGAGATTTAAAAGAAGTGAATATAAGAAATGCTTTTTCCTGAACAACAACAAAAAACAACAAAAAAGCCA
The DNA here is from genome assembly GCF_019320065.1 of Cervus canadensis. Taxonomy (NCBI): domain Eukaryota; kingdom Metazoa; phylum Chordata; class Mammalia; order Artiodactyla; family Cervidae; genus Cervus; species Cervus canadensis. The sequence continues at coordinate 44,867,384 of NC_057402.1, read as the reverse complement.
CAGTCAGATCTAAATGAGTTTTTAAGATACTGAAGCAAGATTTGATGGTGAAATATTAAAAACACACACCTCTGGTTAAGAGTACCTAGTACAAATGCAACAAAAGAAATTTAGCTATAGCACAAAAGGAATCCCCCCAAAACTTCATAATCTCTCGTGAAAGATACAAGAACTCATCCAAGTCAATGGCATGAATAACAAAAACATCCAAAAAGCTGGGGGGAAGGAACGGTCTAGATTTTAAAAGCCTAAGATGCAAAATGTAACATGTTAGCCTAGGACTAAGTCCTCTTTAAAAAAAAAAGTTTATTTGGCTGCGCCAGGTCTTAGCAGCAGCATGTGGGATCTAGGTCCCTCACCAGGGATTAAACTCAGGCCCTCTTCATTGGTAGCTCAGAGCCTTTAGCCACTGGGCCACCAGGGAAGTCTGAGTCCTCTTTTAAACAGACCAATTATAAGATTTCTGGGCAACAACAAGGGATATGTGAACATGGACTGGATAAGATGACACCAAGGATTTACTGTTTTATTAGTTTTGTTAGAAGTGCTGCTGATGTTGTGGTTATTGGAAGATGTCATCATTTAGAGATAATAATGAAGGATTTGGGCTTCCCAAGTGGCACAGTGGTAAAGAATCCGCCTGTCAATGTGGGAGATGTGGGTTCGATCCCTGGGTTGGGAAGATCCCTTGGAGAAGGAAACAGCAATCCACTCCAGTATTCTTGCCTGGGAAATCCCATGGACAGAGGGGCCTGGCAGGCTATAGTCCATGGGATCGTAAAGGGTTGGACACAACCAAGCGACTAAGCACACACATACACTCTGAAGTATTTAGGCATGAAATGTCTTTATGTCTGTAATTTAAAGTACTTCAACAACAATTAAGAACAGGTGAAAGTGAAAGTCACTCAGTCGTGTCTGACTCTTTGTGACTCCATGGACTATATAGTCCATGGAATTCTCTAGGCCAGAATATTTGTCTTCTCCAGGGGATGTTCCAAACCCAGGTATCCCACATTGCAGGCAGATTCTTTACCAGCTGAGCCACAGGGGGAACCCAAGAATACTTGAGTGGGTAGCCTATCCCTTCTCCAGGGGATCTTCCTGACACAGGAATTGAACTGGGGTCTCTTGCATTGCAGGTGGATGCTTTACCAACTGAGCTACCAGTAAAGCCTGAAAACAGATGAAGAAATGTGGCAAAGTGTTCACTGTTAAATTTATGTAATGCATCTGGGGGTGTTCATTCTACTATGCTCTCTGCTTAAAGGAATGTTTTAATATTTTCTTAAAATTAAAAAATTATTAAAATCCCAGAGCAATCATATCAGTCAGTCACTGCTTTATTGTCACTGACAAAGCAACTGATTTTAATTAGCAAATACACTGAACAGAGAACTGCCTGTGATAGCTAATGCTGACATCACACAGCAAGAGAGCCCAACGTGGTTGCTGAGTAGCAAGAAAAAGCCAGCCAGTGCCAATGCCACCGACAATGCTATGTCTTTCACCAAGAACTCGATTTCTGAGCATAGACTGCCCCCTGAGTGTCTCACAAGGTCAACAACAGCAGTCTGCTTTGGGAAACCCTGCCGGATGACAGCTGTTGGTAAACCAAGCACCTGGTGGAAGCAGAAAAGGTCAGCCTTGCAACGCTGGCTGGCGTTGCTCCTGCAGGCCTGTAAATAAAGCCACTGACACAGGGCTTCATTTAACCAACCCAGAGCTACCAGAGAAAAACCACATTACCTGTTGCTTAAAAGGTCTGAGGTCCAGAGGGGATGGATGAAGCATCCCCCTTTCTTTTAGGGGCCCCGTAAGTAAAAGTATCAAGTCATGAGTTCCTGGATGGCAGGGCCCATGCTTTTCCCCTTTGCACCTTCCCAAGAGACCAGGTGGAAAGCAGGTGTAAGTAAGTTTGTTAAGAGAATGAATGAGCTCTGGGTTTTAGATTTGCACGTTTCCACCGTCTTGGGAAAAAAAACCCAAAACATGTCAAAGTATGGCCGAACCTAAGGACCTGGGGAGGTACCATGGTACTGGAGGTACCCACAGGCATGGGAATACTTCACCAGGCTCCCAAACCAAAGGCATTATTTTTTTTTACAGACTCTTCTTGCACCTTTCAGGGTCTCTTTCTCTTGGGGTCTTATTTGAAGTTGCTTATACACTAGATTAGAAATGTCATCACCAGGGTCATGTTTACTCAGTGGACAAACATGGTCTGAGCAAAAGGACTTCAGCAAACAAATATGGGGCTGTGGCCTAAGCTGGGTGCTGGGGTATGAACACTGTAAGCATCAGAGACAGCGCCAGACTTGGGTAGCAGGAGACAGTGACAAACAAATCAGTAAATAAAGCCCTGCCAGGTTTTGATAAAACAAGCGGCCTCTGGATGGAGCTTGGGGCCTCCATTCTGCTCTTCCAGCCTGACCCTGACCGTCGCGATGACCCTCAGCTCAACTCCTGGAGACTCAGTCCTCTCTCGGTCCCCTGACACCCATCATGCTGGCCCCTCCAGGTGTCCCACAGTTTTGCCTTGGGTGGGCATAACTATCACCCTCTTCCCCTAGACCCTCAGCAGGGCCACATTTACAAGGTAAGGAGTCTAATGGCTTCTTTTATTAAGTTTTGTTTGTTTTTTGGCCATGCCTTGCAGGATGTGGGATCTTGGTTCTCCAACCAGAGATTTAACCTGTACCCCCTGCATTAGAAATATGGAATCTTAACCACTGAACTGCCAGGGAAGTCCCAGAAATTTAATGACTTTCAATACACATTCTCCTGTTTGTTACCCTCTACTGGACAGGAATACTTATTCATAGTTTCCTCATAAGAAAACAGAGTCTTAGAGAGGTTAATATTTGCCCATGGTCACATGGCTAGTAAATAATAAACCTGAACTTGAGCCTAGATCTGATTTCTACATGATCATCTACACATCCAGTTACTTTCGTGTGCCTACACGAATGCCAGAGACTTGCACAACAGTTGTTAAACATTTATCAATTGGATTTTCCATTTGCAAAGAGAACTGTACTTAAAATAGAATTGTACTCACTTCCTCTTTAAAAGAACATTATAAAAGCTTTAATTCCAAGGCAGGTCATGCGAACATTTAAGGCAAAGACAAGGCCTGAGGATCAGAAAATCAGATGCTAATGGAGTGAGTGGCCTGGGCAACAGCTCTATCATTGCTAAAAAAATTTGTGACTTGCTTTAACGCAATATCTGCTTCATTGCAGTGGTCTGGAACCAAATCCACAGTATCTCCGAGGAATGCCTATGAACAGTAACAGCCTATAACATCTCAAAAGGATGTCACCTTGAGGTGACAGCACTACTACACCGGCACACCTCGCTTTATCGTGTTTCACGGATACCGTGTTTCTTACAAATTGAAGCTGGCAGCAACCCTGCACTGAACAAGTCTATCAGCACCATTTTCCCAACAGCATTTTCTCACTTTGTGCCTCTGCGTCACCTTTTGGTAACTCCCACAGTATGTCAAACTTTCATGGTGATCTGTGATAACTGATCTTTGTTGTTACTACATTCACTGAAAGCTCAGATGACAGTTGGCAGTTTCTAGCCATACAGTGCTTTTATTTAAGGTATGGTGATGGTTTAGTCCCTAAGTCATGTCCGACTCTTGCGACCCCATGGACTGTAGCCTGCCAGGCTTCTCTGTCTACGGGATCTCCCAGGCAAGAATACTGGAGTGGTTGCCATCTCCCCCTCCAGGGAATCTTCACGACTCAGAGATCGAACCTGGGTCTCCTGCATTGCAGGAATACGAATACTCTTTACCAACTGAGCTGTGAGGGAAGCCACTATGTATTTAAGGTATATACATTATTATTTTGGACATAATCCTAGTGCACACTTAATGGACTATAGTATAGTGCAAATAAAACTGCTAAAAAATTTGTGACTTGCTTTAACACAGTATCTGCTTCATTGCAGTGGTCTGGAACCAAATCCACAGTACCTCTGAGGGATGCCTGTGAACAGTAACAGCCTAGAACATCTCAAAAAGGGCAAAACAGTACATGTATTCTCGCAGTCAGGATGCACAGTCGTACTATGCACTCACAGCCACTCTGAGGTCCTCTTACTACTGTCAATATACAAATGCAGCACATTTAGGTTTCATAACTGGCCAAGGTCACACTGGGACTGAATACAGGCCACTTGACGCCAGTGCTGGACACTCCAGTGTCCTGTGATTTAACCTACTTAACTGCTACCTTAGCTAAGATGTCCAGCTCTAACCCTTATCCTTCTTTCAAATGCAGGCAAATGAACCACTCTGTACTTTGCTTTCTTCATCTGTGAAAAATGGGTAATAATAATGCAATCTCCATGGATCCCTGGAGGATGAGAGATGGGGCTTTGCAATGGGCATTCAACAAAGGCAAGAACAGCTTCTCATGGCCTTGATTTGACTTAAAACCATGAACTTAGGACTTCCCTGGTGGTCCAGTGGTTAAGACTCTGTGCTTCCAACGTAGGGGACATGAGTGTGATTCCTGATTGGGGAACTAAGATCCCACATGCCATGAGGGGAAAAAAAGCCACAGAGTTTTATTAACAGAGCTCCACAAAAGGGTGAACTCATTCATTCAAAAATATTAACTAGCTATCTCTAGGTACACTGAAATACTTAAGAAGGACTTAGTTCCTGTCTTCAAAGGAATTCTGGGTCTGTAGAGGACTTTATATTCAAATGGGTGATAATCAAAAGAATTTTTATCAGAAAATAAGCTCAAAATGTCATGAAGTAGGATAAGCCCTATCAGATAAATTTTAGGTAAATAAATAATCACTTATTTATTTTTATTTTATTTTTTAAGTTGTGCCATGTGGCATGTAGGATCTTAGCTCCCCGGCCAGGGATCGAGCCTGTGCCCCTTACATTGGGAGAGCAGAGTCTTAACCACTGGACCACCAGGGAAGCCCCTGAATGATCATTTAAAAAACAGTGGCAAAAACCACTACAATATTGTAAAGTAATTAGCCTCCAACTAATAAAAATAAATGGAAAAAAAATAAAAAAATAAAAAACAGTGGCAGGATGGGCCCTACAATTTATATAAAGATTAGCTATGACAAAGGAGGAATCATAAATTAATGAGGAAAATTATTCAAAATATAATTGCAATAATTTTTGTAAACTGATGGGAAATGGATTTAAATCCTTACACAAACCAGTAGCATGATAAATTAATGATGAGTTAAAGGGGTAAGTTGTTTTGTATTTTTAAAACCTGGATGCAAACAGAGTTGAACATTCATCAAACTTCTGCTTGAGGGGTGTGAGGGTAATTTTCTAAACCTGGAAGAAATAAAAGAAAAATCACAAAGTGACAGACTTGACTAACAATTTAAAGCTTTTGTATATAAAAAGAAAGAAAGTAATGCAGAAGGGAAACTACAGCCTGGGGAAAGTATCTATCGCTAGACTAGTACAACAGAAAAAGGGCCATTATCTTTAGTATAGAAAGAGTTTGTACAAATTGAAAAGGAAAATATGAAAATCCCAATAGATAAACGGCAAAACTCACAAATAGAAAAACATAATAAGTATGCAACTTAAAGAAAAGATTGTTCAGCCTTGTTGGAAATGCAAAAGCAAAATAATGGGGCACCATTCTTGGCCTGCTAAATTAGCTAACGCTAAATACAATTATAATACCCTGTGCTGGCAAGGTATTCCTGGCAACGTTGTGACTGTACAGCCCCTTGGAGAAGCAGTTTGGAACTACTGATCATAAGTGAGAAAAAACATTTATACCCACCGACTTAGTGGTATCACTTTTGGGAAACGATCTTACAAAAATAATTGAGAGAATGAAAAAAAGAAAGGTCTTCTATACAAAGATGTTAATCCTAGCATTATCTATCATCATGAAACACTGGAAGCAATTCAGGGAGCCCTGGGAGAAGGATGGAAGAAGGTTTCCACTCAGAGCCTCCAACTGTTGGGACACAGGTAGTCTCACTGTCCTTTGGTGAAAAAGCTCCTCTCTCCAAGTCTTAAGCTTTCTAATATTTCCCCACTTATTATGAAAAAGCACATATGCTTGTACATTTAGTAAGTATAGTTTAGGAAAAATATTTTTTAAAAACATAGAGTGGCATCATCCAGAGATAAGCACTACCCACGTGAATTTCTTTTTTTACTTTTTTCTATCTGTACATATGCATCCACTACACACATATTTAAAAAACAGAATGACATTGTATGGGGTTGGCCAAAAGGTTCGTCTGTGTTTTTCCATAACATCTTACAGAAAATCCAAATGAACTTTTTGGCCAACCCAACACATCTGCTTTTATCGCTACTTTTGATATTAATATGACAATATTTCTATGCAATTATCTTTTATTACATTATCTGAATTGCTGTACAATATTACCCTGAAGGGTATACTGGAGTTTATTTAACTAATTTCTATAGCTGGACATTTAGGCTGGTGTATTATAAATGATGCCATGAAGAAAATTCTTGTAGCTAATTCTCTGTATGCAGTTACAATTATTTCCTTAGAATAGATTCCTATAAATAAAACCCATGGATCAAAGGATATTCAAACTATAAAGATTTCTAAATAGATGTCAAATTCTCATGTCTTGACTCATTAGGATCATTTTCTGTGGTTTTTAAATGTGTGGCAGTAATTTTATAATCAAAATCATCATATGATGATAGAAAGTGAAAGATTATTGTTTTATTTCATTTTTGTTTTTTTGGGGGGGCCCTGGCCATTGAAGACCCTATGGCAGCAGACATCACCTACTTGCTTATTCAAAATCCATTTCTTCTTTTCCTTTAGCTTAAGAGAATCTTGATTTGTCTAGAACAGAAATTTCCTAGATGGTAGAGAATAAGAACAGATCTAAGCTGATCATAACTCATTTCCCTGCCTCTTTTTTTCTCCCTGAAAGTGGGTGTGGGAGGGTGGTCCAGGGACCCAAGACTGATATTGGAATCCCAAAAGAAATCTGCCACAGGAGTTTACAGGGACGCTGTTGTGGTACCATCCTCCTGCACCCTCCCTTTTGCCATAAATGCAGATGTGACGGACAGAGTTTGAGAAGCCATTTTGTCATCATAAGGAAAAAGGATAAGCAAAGAAACAAAACACACAGAGTCCTACACCCAAATCATGGAGCACTGTACTGGCGCTGGCAACCGCTTGCCTCAGGACTTCTTTTCCGTATGAAAAGAATAAGCACCGTGATTAGTTCTTTGCTACTTGTAGCCACCAAACATTCTAACTAAAACCTATCAAAAGAATGGTCAATATCCTCCACTGAAAGAAAAGTGAGCCTTTTAAATCAGAAAGGTAGGAGATCAGGAAACGTTCTTACAAGGACACTGAGTTAATGAAGTAAGCAGCAAGAATGCAAATTTGAATTAGCGAAACTGAAAGGCAAACGCCACTTAGGGGGTCAGGGTTTAGCTGGACCAACTACAGAGCGCTAGCAACTCCATCCAGGATCACTGCCCTTTGTGGCAGAATGTGCTCCAGACAGCTGACAGTAACCCTCAAACCATCCTGGGCTTCCCGTAAGAACCCTTGCTGGAGGAGACCGGGTGACCCAGGGAGACAGGCATTCCTCTTTAATGACAGGATGTTTTCTCCTGCCTGGGAAAAAATTAGAAGCGACCCTCCCCAGCACGTTGAGGTTTCCAGCCTATCACTCTGGATATGAGACACTTGGCAGGGGAGGTATCGCTCCCAGCGCCCGCCTTCTCCCACCAGGCACTTCTTCACAGGGAAAAGGCATGCAATCCCCACTAGTCACTTCAGACAGAAGTTCTGGTTAATTATTCTTTCAACAAAGAATAATGGCTCAATCACAGCACAAGCAACTCCAACCTGATTACTCCCCTTCGTGGCAGGACGAGACGGAGCCAAAAGTATCAAGGTCAGATGCCAGGAACCATCTAAACTTGGATGACTGGCTCATTCTTACAGTTGGTTCTCCTTCCTCTGATCTCTTCAGAAGGCTTTCTAGTTGTCAGAACAGGCAAGTCCCTTTTCAATGCTCTCCAGCGGGCTGAGGCATCACACCCTTTCCAGTGGGTGAACAGCGTTCCAGCTCACCCTTGGGAGTACGCAGCTCCTGTTATTTTGGAAAGCCTGTACAGAGAGTGGAAAGTGTCCCTGTAATACTTTCTGGATTTTGGTGTGAAGTGATCCTTATAACGGGAGCCATGAAGATCAAGATATCTATTTTCCTTCTGGAGGAGTAAAAAGAGAAGTATGTATGAAGTGTTCTTAAATGCTAACATCCACAGTGGAGTTCCTTTTTCCAGGCTAGTTAGAGTATTTGATTATCAATTCCCCAGACTGCCAGCCTCACTTCATGGTAATTTATCAGTGTGTAGTTAATTGTTCCCTTCAATGAGAAAGGGGAGAAGTTGATTTGCAACATTCTGAACAAAGGAGGCATCTCAGGGCTTGTTTGATAAGTCTTTGTGACAATGGCAGGTCACAGTCACAGAGTGGGACTCCAATGCTGCTGGAGGAGACCGGGTGACTCGGGGTGACAGGGCACTCCTCTTCAATGACAGGACGTTTTCTTCCATCTGGGAAAAACTAGAAGTGGCCACGCCTGGATGTAGGCACAGACCAAGGTCTCTTTAGTTCTCAGAGGCACAAAGAATGGAACTTTAACCACTTCTTCTCATTTTTCTTCTGAATTCTCCCTTCTTTCAATTCTTTTCTTTGAAACGTTCCCCCTTTGTCCTTCCTAGCTACTCTGAGTCCTCCGAAGATTGAAGAAGTTATTCTAGGCAGCTGAGGGTAACCCTCAAAGCTTCCGTGGAAAACTCCAGCTCTGGGTGGGATCAGGGGCTGGTGAGCCAAAGAGGAGGGCCCAGACAGGACTCTGTCTCTGACAGAAGCCACCCCATCTGACCCTCCCCAGCAGTGTGAGGTTTCCAGCCCTCTCAGCCCGGATAGGAGACACTCGGCAGGGCAGGTGTTGTTCCGCAACCCCACTTCTCTCCACCAGGCGCTTTTTCAGAGGGAAAAGGCATGCAATCCCTACCAGCCACTTCCGACAGACGTTCTGGTTAATGATTCTTTCAACAAATCACCATCAGACTTGCTTCCACTTTATAGAAATTTTCTCAGATCCTCACAGCACCTGTTCCTCTGCCTCATTTCAGAAAATGGCATCACGTCGTCCATCCATCACCACCCCACAGACTCTGCCTCCCACATCCTCTCACCAAGTTCTGCCACTTTAGCTCCTCAATATTTCTTAAATCTCTCCAGCTCTTATGCAAGCCCTCCTCATCTCTGATCTGGATGAAAACAAGCTAATCTGTCTTAAAGTCAGAAAAAAAAAATCTACCTAAAGTGCAAATCTGATCATTTTCTTTCTTGGCTTAAAGTCTTTCACAGACCGTGAGATAAAGTCCAGAGACTCTGGCATGGCACAGAAGGCCCTTTCAAAAGCTGGCCTCTAGTCAGCCTTGCCCACCCCCCAAACCTGGGTGCCCTGTCAACAGTGGACCGTTTGCAGCTTCCCTCACACAGTGTCAGGATTTTGCTTGTGTTCCTTCTGCTGTGTGGAGGATGGAGGGAAAGGGAAATGCTCCCTGTGGCACGATCTGAACATCTCTTTGCCTGGTGTGCACAGCAGAGGTGGCCTGGAGTTGGGATCTACACTGAGCCCTGGGGACACAGGTGAGGGCCAAGTTGCATGGGAGGGATTGGGAAGAAACCAAGCTGAAGGGTTAGTGACAAAGAGATTTGGGAAATGGCTACAACAGTGGGTCCGAGTGGAGCCAGAAGCTAGAGATATTCACCTTCCTCATGAATGCCTGCAATGAATGGACTGAAAGTCCGTGTTCTCCCTCAAAATCGTAGGTGGAAATCCTAATCGCCAGTGTGATGATTAGGAGGCGGGGCCTTTGAGAGGTGACTGGGGCACAGGATGGAGTCTCCACGAATGGGAAGAGTGCCCTTATAAAAGAGACCTCAGAGAGTGGTCTTGACCACCTTCCAGTGAGAAGCTGAAAGTCTGCAACCCAGAAGAGGGCCTTCACCTCACCCTGACCATGCTGGCACCCTGATCTCAGACTCCAGCCTCTAAGACTGTGAGAGGCTGCTGTTTAAACACCCATCTATAGTGTTTTGTGACAACAGACTGAACAGACTGAGACCATGCTTTTCTGAAGCCCCCGCCCTTCAGCAAAGAGAATCCTGAGAACTAGGGACAGGAAAGCTGCTCTATGGATACCCAGTCATTCTCTTCCCCAGGTACTTACTCAGAAGGTTATGGACACACTGGCCTTGGTGCCAGGGAGAGAACTGTGGCCTTGACAACACCTCCTCCTCCCCATGACCACTCTGACTTCTGGCCTTGCCGAGTATCAACTGCCAACAACAGTGACCCACCCTGAGGCCTGGATTCTGCATCACACTTCGAAGTGACCAGGAAGCTCCCTGGGGAAAGCTGACTGCACCAGGCCCTTCCTCCAGAGCACATAGTGATTTACCCTCAGAAAACAGACATGGACTGTGAACCATCAGGCCTCCTGGCCCCGCCACCCTTAGACTGACTTAATGCCTTCTGTGCCACACAGCACCACCTCCAAACAACCAAACAGCTTCTCTGCAAATGAAATGAAGCAAGGTCTACACACCACAGAATTCTTGATCCTCCCATGAGCCCTATCAGCAGAAGCAGCAGGCCTTCCAGAACTCTGCCGTGCTGCCTGCTAGAACACGGCATCATGCAGGCCCATGGGATGGGATGCGTCTCCCCGGGGCCATGGTCCAGAGACTGAAGGACCAGAGATGGAGACGACACCTCCCATGTTTACGCCCCACGAGCTACCCTTTGGGTTTCTGCTTCCTGCCCCATGATGCTGAGCCCTGGAGATCTGGAGACTTTAGTACCCAGGAGAGAATGCTTCTATGAGGGGCTGGAATAAGAGACTGTGCAGAGTGCTACCAGGCCATCTGGGGTTTGGGTTTCTAGGAGCAGCGTCCTCAGTAGCTGGGACGCAGAGGAACACAGTCTGTGGTGTGCCCTTCGTCAGGGGACTCGTTTGTGGCTGGGTGTAGGTGCTGGGTTTGGAGGCCTCCTTAGAATGTACATGTGTGTATGTGTGGTGTTCACACACACACACACACACGCGCGCGCACACACACACGCACACACACTGGACAAATGAAAGACATTTAGCAAGTCCCTTCACGGTGGCGTCCTGACTCATCTCAGTCCCGCTCTATGAAAGTCACGCTCAGTGTGCATGGGGAACCCAAGCAGCCCAGTCTGCACTAAAAGCTTGTCAGTTCCCCAGGCATCTGGGACTCTAAGGCGCTTGGGGACAGGACCCCCACTCTGCATCCTCGGGGCCCAGCTTGGTGTCGGCACAGAAGGGGCTCCATGAACACCTGCCCAGCAGCCAGTCAGATGGTCAAGGCAATGGGTAAGAAACAAGTTCTGGAGTCGAGCTGCCCAAAGCCAGCCTGGCTCCAGCCCTTTTCAGATTTTCAACTCTCTCTTGGATTCTCTGATATTCTTCCAGTAAATTCTTGTGTCAACACAAACTAAGCAGTCTTGCTTTTTATTTCGTTTTGTTGTTTTTTGGCCATACTGCAGCATGTGGGCTCTTGGTTCCCTGGTCAGGGATAGAACCCGTGTCCCTTGAAGTGGAAGCGGGGAGTCCTAACAAATGGACCACTAGGGAGTCCCTAGGCAGTCTTGCTTTTAACCAGTACATTCTCAACACCTACACAGGGCTCTCCACCATCCTACAGGAAAACCTATTCTAAAACAAGCTGCTGGCCCTTCAATCGGCTAGGGGAGGCCCCTTAGAGGTGGTCAGTTTGTTCCCTCAGTCCTCAGTGTTCTGTCTGTGGTCAGCCTGCTTGGCTCCTCAACACCTTTCTAACCATCCATAGTCAGTGCCCCAGGCCCCTTGGACCATCAAAGCAAAGCTAAGAACCCTTTCCCTAGAAAAAACACCAACACACACACAGAACATTGGGTGACATTTGAAGGGTTGTGGGGACTTCAGGTTAAGAACTTGTGACATTGTGACATATAAGAAATACACATATTGGTCTTCCTCCACGGTTCCTGACTCATAGCTCCTGGGCAGTGAGAGCATCTTTTGTCATAATATTTGGTCTCTTGTCGTCAGTTCTGAGTTCAGAGCCATAGGGGTGAAATGGGTGTCTTGTGATTTAGAACAAGCCCCTTTCCATCAAAACCGGGTTTATATCAATGAGGTGACTTCTGGAAAGGACCTAAGGATGGGGGCCGATTGCCAGGGGAACCAATCATGAATGGAGGTGGGGGTAGGGGGTACTTTTAGTCCCTCTGGGGAGGGGAGAGGGTTGGAGGCTGAACCAACCACCAAAGGTGGATGATGTAATCAATCACGACTAGCTAATAAAGCTTCCATAAAACTCCAAAAGGATGGGGTTTGGAGAGCTTCCGGGTGGGTGAACACGGAGAGACATGGGGAGAGTGGCACATTTCAGAGAAGGTGTGGAAGCTCTGTCCTTCCCCCGCACCTTGCCCTGAACATCTCTTTCAACCAGCTGTTCCTAACATACACCCTTTTATAAACTGGTAACCTGGTAAGCAAAACGCTTCTCTGAGTTCTGTAAGCAGCTCTGGTGCTGGTGCTGGTTTAGTCGCTAAGCCGCGTCTGACTCTTGTGACCGATGGACTGTAGCCCGCCAGGCTCCTCTGTCCATTGGATTCTCTAGCCAAGAATATGGGAGTGGGTTGCCATTTCCTTCTCCGGGGGATTTTACGCACCCAGGAACTGAACCTGAGTCTCCCACACTGCAGGCAGATTCTTTACTGACTGAGCTATGAGGGAATCCCTATAAGCAGCTCTAGCAAATTAATTACACCTTAGGAGGGGGTCATTGGAAGCCCTGACCTATTGCTGGTCAGTCAGAAACACAGGTGACAGTTGGGAGTCTGAAGTGGGGGGGTTCTTGTAGGACTGAGTCCTAAACCTGTGGGAGCAGGCACTACTTCCAGGTAAACAGTGTCGGAATTAAGGTGCACTGCAGGACACCCCACGGGGGTCTGAGAACTGCTTGGTGCTATAGGAAACACCCCTGCCACCTGCATGCATGTTGGAAATTGGGAGCAGAAACCTTTCAAAACTCTTACTGAGCATCACCTTGCTCCCTTTCTCTGTGGGCTCCAACCATACAGTCACTGACATTGCTGGCTGTCAGACACACCCTGGATGCAGGGAGCTGGGGTGGTGGGGGGTTGTGGACACCAGGCAAGGCTAGTCCTGAGGCTGGGATGCAGCATTTTTAGAGATGTTTTCCCTCTCCAAACTACATCTCCATTTTTAAGGAATCTGGTGATTTCTAACACCTGGTCTGGGCCTGGTCTGGCAGCCCTGTGGTGCCACAAGGGGAGAGGCTGAAGGCCACAGAGGAACCTGCTCATCAGTGGCAGTGCCAGATCCCTTGACAGGCATCAAGTTAAGAAGAGCGCATTGGACAGCGGCACTCATGGTGCTGCAGGGAGGACCACCTGATTACCTTTGTCAGCTGCTGCTCCGAGGAAAACCCCAAACCAAACACCGTGTTGGCTCTGCTGTCCGCCCACTGCCCGAACTTCTGTGACGTTTTGGTGAAAGTCATGTTGGGCGTGATTGTGCTGTTGATGATCACCTGCAGCGAAATAGCCCAAAGAGTCGACGCTGAAACATCAAATTAGACACCCAAGGGAGTCCTTAAAAACACCCTCTGTTGGCAAAGCTCGTATGTAAAGCCTACCTCCCCCATTGTTACATGTGGTCCTGAGTTCTTCCTCTTCTGGCTCATCCCACACTGAGTCATACACACACCACCATGATAAGGGGCAATTTTAGAGACTTAAAAACAGGCAGTTGGCCTAAAATAAGATTTCACAAGTTATCAGTGGGAGAGAGTCTTTCCTAAGGAGAGAATAGTTTCCAGAGCTGCTATTTATTATCCCAAAGTTGTTGTGCATCCGATTGTCCTTAATGGCTAGCCGTGTCACATATCCTCTGAAGAACCCAGCTGCTAACCTTTCTAAGTGCCTGGAGCCCCGGGGCCTACCTCAAACCATTTAAAATCTTCACAAGCAGTCGTGGCTTGCTGCTTTCCCACAGGAAAGTAAAGGTACACTCCGATTGGGATAATTGGTGGAGAGTTGATTGACAGATTAATTAGGCAGGTGTGAGCTGGGTGCATAGAGATTGTAAGGACAGTGCAGGGACCTGGGGCTAGCTGTTGCCGCTGCCCCTTGGCTTTAAAGGATGAGGAGGTGTGGGAATTTCCTCGTGGTCCGGTGGTGAAGACCATGCTTCCACTGTAGGGGGCATGGGTTCCATCCCTGGTCAGGGAACCAATATCCCACATGCCTCGCAGTGCACTCCCAAAATTAAAAATAAATTAATTAAAAAAATAAAGGATGAGGGAGTGAAGAGGCTGTGGGATGTGGAAGGAGACAGTCACGGAGCACAGGCTGTATTAACAAGAGAGGTGACCTTCTGCTGAGGGCCCCACCAGCACATGGTGAGCACCCCCAGGAGAGGAAGCCCACAGGACAAATGCCCTCAACTCTGCCATTCTGATTTCCCGCCACCCACCAGAGCCAACCAGAAGCCAGTGGCCCCGCAAGCCTTCCAATGTCATCAACAGGGCAGCCCCCCGGGGACCAGAGCAGAGTGAAGAAGAGCAGAGGATGAATGCGGAGGTGAAAAGATGATCCAGAACACGGTGCTCTCACTCATGCAACAAGCACTCACTGAATATTCACCGTGTGCCTGGGATCCTGTTGGCCAAAGGTACAAAAAGGAAGGAGTCAAGAGTCCTGGCTTTGGGACTTCCCTGGTGGTCCAGTGGCTAAGGCTCTGCACTTTCACTGCAGGCAATCAGGGTTCAATCCCTAGTGAGGGGAACAAGATTCCACGTGCCTTGCAGTGTGGCCAAAAAAGAGAAAAAAAAAGATTAAAGCATAACCTTTAATGTGGACTTCCGACCCCTATGCCTACTCCTTTCTTTTTCTGTGAATTCTCTCTGAAACTTTCATGGAGGAAAAAAAGAGACTCCTTGGTAAAGACTCAATTCCTGCAGAGCCCTGAAATCAACTTTTCAGGAAATGCATAGAACACGTGCCATTAAGAGGTACTTGGAAGAAGCAAAAAGCTAAGTGCCTCCAGTCTCCTGTCTGGCTCCAGATTTTAGAGGAGGCTGCTTGTCGCAAAATGTGAGGCAGGTCCCCTGGATTCCTTTTCAAGGCAAGTTTTCCTCAATCCAAGGAGAGAGAAGCTGGAAGGACTTAGAAATTTTCCACAAGAGGCTGGGAGTGACTTATAACAATTAAAAGACCTGGTGCCTGCTTCCAGAAAAGGTATCAATAGACTATTTTAAAAAACATTAAAAAAATATTTTGGCCATGGTGCATGGCATGTGGGATCTTAGTTCCCTGACCAGGGATCAAAACCGTGCACCCTACATTTAGAAGCATAGAGTCTTAACCACTGGACCACCAGGGAAATCCTGTCAATAGATGCTTTTATTCTTTTTTATTTTAAACCACAGTCAGGGAAAAAAAGAAACCAACATTCACTGAAATCCTACTATGTGTTGAGAACCTTTCCTATGTTTGCTCCCTTAATAGAAAGTGGTCTACATTGATTCAAAAGAGGAAACTATAATGTGAGAGTTGGACCATAAAGAAGGCTGAGCACCCAAGAATTGATGTTTTTAAATTGTGGTGCTGGAGAGGACTCTTGAGAGTCCCTTGGACTGCAAGGAGATCATATAAGTCAATCCTATAGTAAATCAACTCTGAATATTCATTCGAAGGACTGATGCTGAAGCGGAGGCTCCAATACTTTGGTCACCTGATGTGAAGAGCCAACTCATTGGAAAAGACCCTGATGCTGGGAAAGATTGAGGGCAAGAGGAAAAGGGGGTGACAGAGGATGAGATGGTTGGATGGCACCATTGACTCAATGGACATGAGCTTGAGCAAACTCTGGGAGATAGTGAAAGACAGGGGAGCCTGGCATGCTGTGGTCCATGGGGTTGCAAAGAGTCGGACATGACTTAGTGACTGAACAACAACAACAATCTTAATAATGAGTGGTGAAGGGGACCCTGACTGTGTTCTTGAAAGCAATTTCCATTCCTAGAAGAAAACACCAAACAAGTCAGGGTTTCAGGGCTTGTATCTTCTGAACCTTGGCGATCAGGCAGAACACAGCAGGTGCTGCTAAATATTTCTAGACTGGATGACCTCTATCGTCTCTTCCGATACAGGCTTCTGTGATCCTATAAATAACTGAGAACCAAGGGCAGGAGAGCCATCCAGAGCCCCTGGGAGAAACACCTGCTCCAGGCAGATCCTGTCTACGGGTGCAGGCAATTTCTCATAAGGATGGCAATGATTAACGCTGTCTGCAAAGAGTGCCAACAGCACAATGAAATCAAGCGCTGCGATGGCTCAATTAACAAATGCTCTGGGAACGGAGTTCCTCTATAATGGAGTTGGCGGTTTTGCGCAGAAACTTGCCATCACTCACACAGCTGTTGGTTGTGGCTGTGGGTGATATGATGGCTCGTATCAGGGCTCTGGGAAGCTGGGAGGTGGGAGGTAGCCTCACATGGCTCCCATCTGTCCACGCACAGGGCCGACCTGGGGTGACATGCTGAGGTTTCCGCCCTGGCTCCGTCTTGGTGGTGACCCTCCTCTTGTTCTCCTGTGGACGTGGCACACCTCCAGCAGGCCTGACCCCATCCCCCACCCACGTCTATGGCATCACCCACTCTAGCTTGGTGCTGGGACCCCACAGGTAAGCTAGGCCTGCTCCTCCAAGAGCACAGTCTTCTGGCAGCCCTCCCTCCCCAGAAATGGTTCCACAGAGACTCCAGGCAACGCTGGAACTATGTATTCCCACCCACATATGCCTTGAGGGGCAGCTGTGACTGAGGTGTGAAACACACTCCCTGGAAGAAGCAAGCACCATAGTGTTTCAGGAAGGAGGAGATACAGGCCTGACCACAGGTTTCTCCTATGATGAGCAGCACCCACGGCTCTCAGGGGAAGGAGAGGGTCTCCTGGCAGCCTTCCCCAAGGATAGCACAGCGGGTGTTGGGACAGGGCAGAGGGGCCGCTGTACCCGCTGCGAACAACAGCCGTGACAGCTGCTGCTGCACCTCCTCCCCTCATGGGGAGCCCTGCTCTGCAGGCTGCCCATGGTAGGCTCCGCGGCTGTGGCCTTTGCTCACCACAACCTCAGAGTCCTGTCCACACCGGCAGCCTGTCCCTGAAGCATATGTACTCCTTCATCTGGGAGGGGTGGAGCAGGCTTCCCCTCCAGCCCGCAGCAGCGGAGGGACAGCTGGCCCAGCAGCATCAAGCACAAGACCTGATATGGCCAGGCCAGGAGAGAGAGGCAGGACAGGAGGCCCAAGGTCAGAGCTGCAGCCCGTGGGCCAAGACACAGCCCCTGAGGCTCCAAGCACCTGACCATCTGTCATCTCAGTTCAGATGACACTTGGAAGCAAAGGCCTAAAACAAAGTGGAGTTGTCCCGACGTGGTGGGACACAGAGATGGGGAGCCGGAAGCAGGAGTGGGCTGCAGAGGGGCAGTGGACGAGAGTGGCACGACCCTGGCTCAGGTCAGCATACTGTGCCTGGCTCCAGTCCCCGGGAAGAAAGGAGATCCATCTGGATCACTGGGGCAGGGCGGAGGCTGGGGCTGTGGAGCTAAGGAATTCAGCCACGGGTGGGGAGGAGGAAGGTGCAGAAGACTGGGTGGTGGCCATCGCCATGCTGGGTCCTTCTCCATGTCTCACCTGATGTGTGGAGCAGCTGGAGGCACAAGAGCTGACCTAGAACTGGCCTAGCAGCTCCAGGAAAAGTCCGGCAGGGCTGAGGAGGCCTGGGGATTCCTGTCTGGTATCCTGTGCTCCAGTTCTCAGGACGCTCGTCCCCTACCCTCAGCCCCAAGTGCCATTCACAGTTCCTGAACAACTAAGGCCGGCCCCTCCCACTACCCGGACCTTCTGCTCCATCACAGGACTCTCCCTTTTGCAGAACAAGGCCCAGTCACAGTGCATGTGCCCTGCTGCTTAGGCAGAAGCTCTAGGTGGGCCCCTGGAACTCCAGATGGTCAGGCATCATAGGAGGGGTGGCTGGAGATCCTTGGGCTCCAGTGCTAGATTCCAGGGGCACCCCACAGCCTGAGTTCCCCATTCTCACTTTCTTTTTGGCTGCACTGTGTCTTAGCTGTGGCACTCGGGATCTTCGATCTTCACTGGGGCACGTGAAGAGGGGATCTCCATTAGTTCCATGACCAGGGATCAAACTCAGGAGTGTTCAGTGCAGCATCCTAGCCACTGGACCATGAGGGAAGTGCCCCCTTTCCCACTTTTTAAGTGACTCCTAACTTGATGGAGGCCCCACATTGAGCCTGAACCAGCTCTGTCCTGTAGTGGGGGCCCTCCACCCATCCGATTGCCCGAAGCTGGCTCCGACCTCACCACTGTCACAGCTTCAGGAGCTGGAGAGCTGTGCGCCGCAGTGGCTGACACACTGACACATTACTCAGAGCCCAGCTAATAGGACTAAAACACTTTCTCTAGGAAAGTCATTTGATCTGTATTTAAGCCCACTCTATCCTTGGATAACTCAGCTGACAAAAGTGCAAACCCATCTCAAGGGAGGGAGGATGAACTGACAGGATCTACAGATAAAAGAAAGCAAGACAGCTTGACTCACCACCCTGAGCAGAACATCCTGGCAAGAGTCTATGGGATTCCAGTCCAAAAGCACAGAGAAGGAAAGTGGTAACACAACGGCATTATCACCATGTTTCCCAGAGGAAAAAAAAATAATAAAAGCACCTTCCAGATCCTCAATCATCAGACACAAGGTGCCTACCTACTATGCGCCAGGCACTTGCACACTCCCTGAGTGCTCACCAGATCCCTGCCACACCTGATCACCCAGCTTGCAGGGGGAAGTGTGCCCTAACTTAGAGAGCTGGGAGCTGGTATCTGAGGACCTGGGCACAGGCAGCAGCCTGTCAAGCCTCAACAGCAGCGTGAACTCAGCCAGTCACGGCCTGTCTTTGACTTTAGCCGTAAAATAGGAGTAAGGGCTGTGGCAACCTGAAGGAAGAGAGAGGATTGCGAGGCCAAGCTCCTCTATCTGCAACCTCAGCAATGCTGACAGTACAAAGGAGGCCTTTAGAGAACTTAAGCTGAAGGGAGAATTTGCCTGAAGACGGGAGCCTCATCAAAAGATCTGGGGCACCACGAGCTCTCACACCGTTCCTGGGGGGCCCTCAATGGAGGCTTCCTGTGCCTCCTGCTCCGTGGTCGTGGGGGTCACTGAGGGAGGAGCCCACAGCCAGGCCCCATTCTGCCAACCAGCCCGCACCCAAAACTTCCCTGCTTCCAACTGCCTAGGAGCACTGACCAGACACACTGTAGGCAGGAGGAGGCCAGTCAGAAGGCTACTGCAACAGTCTGAGCAAGACTGTACCAGGACAAGAGTTATGGCCTTGAAATCTAGAACGAGGCATAAACGTGAGACCGACTTTCATTTGATCAACTAAAAGGGAACTGACTCTGTGCTTTTCCATTTGCTTTCTTTTTAAAAATATTTTCTGGCAACAAATGACTGGGAAATGAAAATGGAGAGGTGGTTTAGAGGACAAATAAGGGTATTCAGCTTCAGATACACTGAGTTTCTGGTGACAGCAGATAATCCATGTGAAAATGTCCATCAGGATGAACACAGATTAAAGACACAGAAGAAATTATGAAGCATCGAGTCTAGCTTTTTTCTTTTGTAAACTTGATGATATGTCTATTGATAACCCTTCTTTATTCTGCTCCCATAATAATATGGCAAAATACTGAGGAAGGGATTTCCCTGGGGGCCCACTGGCTAAGACTCTGAGCTCCCAACATAAGAGGCTTGGGCTCAATCACTGGTCAGGGAACTAGAACCTAAATGCCACAACTAAGACCTGGTACAGTGAAATAAATAAATAAATAAATATCTTTTAAAATATTGAGGAAGAGAGCAGAATAATGAAAACACCAGGAAAAAAATATTTCAAGAAATACTCCAAAACCACTTAATAAAATTCAACTCCCATGGCTAATAACACCAAAACCAAACAGGATCTAATACCTAAGGCTGGCGAGGATGCAATAAACTGGCATTCTCATACATGCTGGAGGACAGAACTCTTTGGAAAGCCACTTGGCAATAATCATATCAAGAGCCATAAAGTGTTAATATCTTGACCTATAACATTACTTCCAGGAATCTCTTCTAAGGAATTATACAAAAGAAAGCAATAGGCATGGGACTTCCGTGGTGGTCCAGTGGCTAAGACTCAATGCTCCCAATACAGGGGGCCCGGGTTTGATCCCTGGTCAGGGAACTAGATCCCATGGCTGCAATGAAGAGTTCACATGCAGAAACTAAGACCCGGAGCAGCCAAATTATTTATTTATTTAAAAAAGCAATAAGCACGATGAACAAACAGGGTTATCTATTTCATGAAGATGCTCATCATCTATAATAGTGAAAAAACTGAAAGCTACTTCAGTATCTAACCATAATGGGAGAGATTAAGGACATTATAGGTCCTTGGTAGAATTATCAAAATGGCATTAAAATGCTACTTATGAAGACAATGTGCTAACAAGGAAATCTATTCTTTTAAATGTCATACAGAATGAAGTAAGTCAGAAAGAGAAAAACAAATATCATATATTAATGCATATATGTGGAATCTAGAAAAATGGTACAGATGAACTTATCTGCAGGGCACAAATAGAGACACAGGTAGAGAGATGTATGGACACCAAGAGGGGAGAGGCGGGGTGGCATGAATTGGGAGACTGGGATTGACACACACATATTACTATGTATAAAATACAGAACCTTCTGTACAGCACAGGGGGAAAAAGAAGGTACAATCTGTCTGTAAGATATATTACTGGAGAAGGGAAAGGCTACCCACTCCAGTATTCTTGCCTGGAGAATTTCACAGGCAGAGGAGCCTGGCGGCTACAGCCCACTGGGGTCACAAAGAGTTGGATATGTTTGCAGCACATACAGTAAGTGAACCTTAAAAATGTATCATATTGCTTTTGATGAAAAATAAGTGACTGGGAAGGTTCAAGGGAAGGTTCAAATGAGCCGGTGAAATGGTACCTTGGCTCCATCCACACTGATGATCCGATAGCTGTTTCTTGTGACATCGTAGAAGTAGGAGACGGTGACAGCTTGCTTGCTTGCAGGCACCCAGTTCTTCTTGGTGCTGGGGTCGATCTGGAAGACATGTGCTCGGGTGGTGAAGATGGGCTGTTCTCTGCAAGAGGAGAGACGGGCCCATGAGTGGAAGGAACATGGCTTCATGTATAATTTATGATTTCTAAGCCACCTAAGATTTTAATCATTTATGGGGAAAGATGCATATGCATGAGAACAATGAAAACAAGAAAAGGGAAGAGACGAGGAAAAAAACAGACACCTGAGGAGAGGTTACTGAAACCCAACACCCTGAGGCTGAGGGGCAATTGGCTTAATGGGCAATTTGCTTAAAAGGCAACTCCAGGTGCAGTGTTTTCGCATCCCGGTCAAGGGTCCTGCTCTTTTTCTGATATCCTCTTAGCAGTTTTTAGGGCTTTGCAACAAATGTATTGGCAGGTATGGATTCTGCAACAGTTTTAAGATTTTACAAACCATTTGTGACTTCATACTATATTTCTATGGGCTTCCCAGGTGGCTCAGTGGTAAAGAATCCATCTGCCAAGCAAGAGACGCGGGTTCAATCCCTGGGTTGGGAAGATCCCCTGGAGGGGCAGATGGCAGCCCACTCCAGTATTCTTGCCTGGAAAATCCCATGGACAGAGGAGCCTGGTGGGCTACAGTCCATGTAATTGTGTCCCCTACAGTTATGGGGACACGACTTAGCAACTAAGCAACAACAACTTATTTCTACTAAATACTTCTCATATTTGCAGCATTTTATGAACAATGCATTCATTCATAATTGACTGAGCCTTAAAGTTTTATGTTTCCAACTTACAAATCTTTGGGTTTTATGCAGTATTCATCAAATCTCTTTTGCTATTCTTGTCTCTGCATTGTTGCTTTTTCACTCACACGCCTGTAAACTCTTAATGTGATTATTAACCAAATTAGCACAGTGTCTATGTTTCTATTAAGTGAGGAATTAATTAGATCTTGACAATAGCATTAATAAGGCAGATGAATAAAAATTATAATGGATTTCTCTGCATTTCATATTTTAAGGTGTCTGCTTCACAAAGTAGCACAAAATAAATCACAGACTCATTACAAAATATAATTTCTTAAAATATAATTATTTTTGAAGAAAGGTAATTCAGGTTAACTGGCTGGAAAATCCTTTCCAAATAAGACAAGATGGGGGTGGGGGGAAGCCACCACACCAGGAAGTAAAAATAATCCTCTCATTCATAAAATGCTATCGATTTAGTAAGCACTTATGAGAGACAAAAAATTAAATCAAAATTAGAAAAATTAATTTTTTCAATCCTCACAATTCAAAGAGATGACGTAAAAGAATGGGACACCCAAGTGGAAAGTGAAGATAAAATCAAAAGGAAAAAGTGAATTTTAAGTGCTCTGGTCACTGAAAGGAGTGGTTTTAGGTAAAGTCGTCTCTGAAGCCGTCCTGACTAAACAAGGCTCATTACTGGAAAGGAAACCCTTTCTTAAGAGAGAAACTGTATCCTAGAAAAGCAATTTACTAGACATTTGCACCCCACGCAAGAGATACTGAGTAACACCACGAATACCAGCATTAGCCATCAACTGTGACTGTAGATAATGCAGAAACTTCCTCATGACTATTTCTCTGAATGAATAAAAGCCAAGGGCACACTCTTCCTGCTACTTCAATGCAGCTGTTTCTAGAGTTCAGCTTTCCAGAAGGGACAGCACTCAGCACTCCTAGCCCCCCGAAACCTTCCCCTGTAGGTCCCAGGAGCAGGTTAAGAGCCTCCGGGGTGGGGATCATAAGGACGCTTGTCTTCCTGCCACGGTGACCAGGTTCACCCACCCACTCAGTCCCAAACTGACAGCTTCTGTCCACAGGCTGACAGCTGTGGAAGCAAAGGAATATTCTCACTGTAGTGTTCTGCATCTGTCGTTGAGAGGGGGACCAGCCGTTGGGGAGCATGTGTGTGCCCGTGAATACCAGCCCGCCTAATCAATCCACACGGGAAAGCCTTGCATCTGTATACTCGGTGCCATGTTTTGCTAACCATCCAAGTACAACACCAGAAAGGAAAACACTTGCTCACCTGGAGTTCTTCTGTATGTTTAAGAGGAGGGAGCGACTGAAAGGGCAGGAATACAGAAAATCTTTTTAAAAGGATCGAATTACACAAGGTATACAAATACCAAATCATTGTTGTCTACTGAAACTAACAATGTTACATGTCAATTATACCTCAATTTAAAAAAGAGAATTAAGCTAACATCTCTGCTTCCTCTACACAGAGCACTAACAAGCTGGGCAGGGACCCACCGTCAGGCAGGAGCCCTCCCAGGGGAGGGGGTCAGGCTTTCCCTTGTGTCCTCCACACTAGGGAAGATGGATTGGGTCTGGGTTTAGCACCCTCAGACTAGTGTTTCCTAAATCTCTGATAGGAATTAGCTGTGGCACTCAGTAAAAATACAAGTTCCTGGGCCCCAACTTAGCCCCATAGGAACCTGGCTGTGCAGGGAAGGGGCCTTCATAGTTCTATCTTTTAAATTAATTAATTTTTGGTTGTGGGTCTTTGTTGCTGCACATGGGCTTTTCTCAAGTTGCAGCGAGCAGGGGCTACTCTCCAGTTTCCATGCATGGGCTTCTCGTTGTGGCGGTTTCTCTTGTTGTGGAGCACGGGCTCTAGAGTCAGGGATCAGTGGTTGTGGCGGAGCACTGGCTTAGTTGCCCCATGGCATGTGGCATCTTCCAGGACGAGGGATTGAACCCACATTCCCTGCATTGGAAGGCAGATTCTTTTTTTTTTTTTTTTTCACTGATTAAGGAATTTTTATTAAAGCAAGAATTTTATAATCCAAATTACGTTTCCTTGCTCAGTTATCAATTCTGTTACTTAAAACAGAAGTGACATTCTGAGCAAGGAAGGCAGATTCTTAACCGCTGGATAACCAGGGAAGTCCTAGCTCTATTTTTTAACAAGAGCTCTAGGTGATTTTTATCCTTAGGAAGCTCGCAGTAGGCATTATCGGATGATCTAGAAACAATGGTAGAAGTGGCCACTACAGCCAGCACCTCTCCTCCAGAATGACAAAAACAACTCTGAAACACCCTCCCACAGCTTGAAGAGGACAACAGAGGGGCCAAGAACAGGATCTTTGGTTGCAAAGGATGGGATAGGGGCATGGAGAGGCGGAGGTGCTCTGGTCAGAACAGAGGGCAGTCTCTGGCGGTCAAGCTGTGACCTTCTGAGAGTGACTGAACAACAACCAACCAGAGATGCAGGGATGTTGGGAAGGCACGGTGGGAAGGCCCTGGTCTCCACGGTCAGGCCTCTGCCGGGGAAGCTCTGTTTCGGTGCAGAGGGAGCACGGTGACCCGGGAAGGGAGCTGCAGGGAGACCCACTGACCCTATTCTGAGGGTGGGCCCCAAAGGAGTTGCCACGGCTCTTCAAAGACCTGCGATCTCGGGCCTGGGGACCTGGGCTAGACAGGGCCAGTGTGGCACAGCTTTGAGCCCAGGAAACTACCCACAGTACTGAGATTTCTACATGAATAGTGTTTGGCTGCTGGGGGAGTTCTGTTTTATTTTCCTAAAATTAAAAAAACTAATGGTATTTAGGGACTTCCCTGGTGGTCCAG
Source organism: Cervus canadensis (assembly GCF_019320065.1). Lineage (NCBI taxonomy): Eukaryota > Metazoa > Chordata > Mammalia > Artiodactyla > Cervidae > Cervus > Cervus canadensis. The sequence continues at coordinate 44,842,462 of NC_057402.1, read as the reverse complement.
TGGCTAAGACTCTGTGCTGCCAATGCAGGGCACCCAGGATCTATCCCTGGTCAGGGAGCTAGATCCCACATGCCTCAACTAAGACCTGGCACAGACAAATAAATAAATAAATAAAAGTTATATTTTTTTAAGGTATAAGAAAAAATCTAATGGTATTTAAAGAAAAAGAAGAAAAAGACAGGATGGAAAGAAAAGTCAGGTTAATATTTAGCTGGTATACATATACAACATATATGTTCTCATTCAACCCTTTGGACAGAGCTGTGAATGGGTAACATTCTCTACATAGAAAAGTGAAGGTAGGGACTTCCCTGGAGGTCCAGTGGCTAAGACTCTGTGTTCCTACTGCAGGCAACCTGGGTTTTATCCCTGGTCACTGAACTAGATCCCACAGGCCACAACTAAGACCCAATAAAGTCAAATAAATACTTAAAAGAAAAAAAAAATGAAATTGAGAGTTGCAGGATGATTTCAGGCAACATGGACAGCAAACCTTTACATCTTCATCGGCAAAATCAGAGTACAAACCTCACCACAAAATCCAGAAAAGCAGACCCCAACTCTGAAAGAGCACCGTGCCCTACCAGAGAAAGTAAGAGCTGGAATTAGGACACAGAAGTCAGTTCCTGTAAGTGTGCAAATCAGTATAAATAGAAAAACTCAAAGGAAACACAACTGTCCATGCCAGAAGGCCACCTTTCCTTCCCAGCAGGGAAACGCCGAAGAGTGTCTATCAGAGAACAGAAACTACCTTCATACCCAATTTTATTCTCCTTTCTTTGGTGTTTGATGCTTAGGGAGTATATTTGAAATATACTCCCATTCCTTCTTCAGTGCTTTAAATAGAAAGCAGATGTTTCCAGATGGCAAACCGTTCCTTTAGGCAGACAATATAACCTACTGTTCCCTTGCACAGTCTTTTTAGAGCTGAATAAACACCAATTGCTGCTCATTGAACACATTTGGGAACCTGACAGTAATTGTCCCCAAGAATAATTAGACACTGCGAAACATATGTATGTTTGGAATATGAAAACTGCTCGGCAGAAAGGCCACTCCTGCAATGAACGATTTCTGGCTCCATGCGAAATGATTCTGCAAAGAATTGGCATGACTACTTTGTGCAGAAAAAAAAAGTAAAATGATATTTTATTACAATCTTTCACTTGCAATGCTCACTAGGCTTTTCCTGATATGAACTTGTAAAACCTCATGATTCTTATTATTCTGACTTCTGTCTGATGTGAATGAAAACAAACCATTCAGTCATTATCTTACAGCCCTTTAAACATGTTCCAAAGTCTCCTAGGATGCCCTCATTAGTTTATCTCCCTCGGGTCTTAGATCCTTGTGCACATCATTCACATAGCTCCAAGAGAAGTGTTCAGCCCAAACCTCGATGTGTGTGGCACTGTCCACCCAGCTTCGAGGACCCTCCCTGGCTCCGTGCCCCACAGGACCAGCTCCAGAGGCATCAGAGCGATCCACGGGTGCTGAGCACCTGGCCGTGCCCCTCACCAGACAGGCTCTGTGCTTTTCTGCTAGCACCTCCAAACCAAAGCACCTGCATTTTCACAGGACCATGCACGTGCCCTTCACTGGGGCTACAACATCCTCCCCCTTGACTGGCCTTCCACTAGTACTTTGAGTCCTACTATAGCATATTTTTTTTTAAAGTTTTTTTTAACTTAAAAAAATATTTATTTATTTTTGGTTGTGCTGGGTCTTCACTGCTGTGCTGGCTTTCTCTAGCTGGGGCGAGCAGGGGCTTCTCTTTGCGACAGTGCGTAGGCTTCTCACTGTGGTGACTTTTCTTGTTGGGGCTCGGTAGTTGTGGTGCACGGGCTTTAGTTGTTCACCAGCATGTGGGATCTTATGGGACCAGGGATCTGAATCTGTTTCCCCTGCCTTGGCGGGCAGATTCTTAACCACTGGATAACCAGGGAAGTCCCCACGACAACATCATGAGACATCTAACTTGTGCTCTGAGGATACAGGCCCTGGACTGAGCACCTGGCATGTGGGAACAGAAGCATGTCTCACCAAGCTCTCCAGCCTTGATCTACGTCTAGGCCAACAGGCTCCTGCTGGCAGGGTCACGTCCCCAAGCCTAGGAAAAAGATCTGGTGGAAAAAGGAAATAATGGACCAAAGGTTCTAGCACATTCTTTCATAAAAAGAACCTACCAAGCTGACGAGTATCTTGTAATTCTACTTTCATACAAAATCCCCATAATAAAGTTATCATTATTTGCAGATAACAGGATCACACATCTGGAACACCCCAAAAAATCAACTGAAAAAGTGACTATGAATAATAAAATCCAGTGAGGTGACTAAGTATAAAATTACCAAAGAAAAATAAAATCAATAGCCTTTCCAGATAGACAATATAATAGATTTTAAAAGATCCCATTTAGGACTTCCCTGGTGGTCCAGTAGTTAAGATTCACCTTCCAATGTAGGGAGTGCAGGTTCCATCCCTGGTCAGGGAACCAGGATCCCACATGCTGAATGGTATGGCCAAAAAATAAAAATAAATAAAAGATTCCATTTACAGTAGCAGTCAAAAAGATCCAATTTCTAGGAATCTATTTTAGAAGTAAGCCAGATATGTTCTGAAAAAACAAAGATAACTTCTCAGGCAAACAAAAAAAAAAACCTTAATAAGTAAGACATCCTGTTCTTACAAGGAAAAAGTCAATATGAAGATGTCAATTACCCCTAAATTATATATACATCTTAAAAATGCCAGTATCAACAGAATTATTTTTAGAACTAGACAGAGTTATTCATGTGGAAGACTTAATATGAGAGGATAGCCAAGAAAATTCTGAAGATGAAGAGCAACGAGGAGGTTTAGCCATAATTTAGCCAGATATTGAAATATATTACTATACGGTTCCAGCAAATGAAATAAGAGGTATGAGCAAATAAACAGACAGACTAATGGAACAGAACAGAATCTAGAAACAGAAGTCCAGGGAATTAAGTATACAATGCAGGCAGTACTACCCATCAGTGGGGACATGGAAATCATTCCCTAAACCCTCCGAGAACAACAGAGCGGCCCCTCCCCGGAGAAAACTTGCACCTGGACCGGCCTTAGCCAGAATCCGTCTCCTTGCCCGGTCTGAGCCCCTTCAAATGGGTCACAGCAGACCCATTCTGTTAAAGGGATTTCCACCTGCCCCCAAACTGCCCAGATTAACAAACCTGATAAATGAGAGTGATCACATAGGTCACATTTGTCACAAAACTTCCTACTCCACTGACTGGGGATCCCCTTTTCGGGTCACATTTACATCAGGGAACAGAATGAGGCAAGCATCCTGATGAATGCTGACAGGCTTCCATGATGACACTAGCTTTACGGTAGAGGGTTTGACAGTTTCTCAGGAGCTCTCAGCCCACATCCTCCTGTGGGTCTCCTGTGATGTGGGTCTGACAGAGTTCTGGGGCTGGTTCGCAGGCTGAGGGCTGCCCGGGAGGGCCCACAGGTCCCTACCCTGTGCTCTGGGAAAGGCTCTGCACCATCCGAAAGGGGTGGTTGATCCAGAGCAGTGGGAGAGGATCCCAATCATCGGGAGGGGGAGAGGCAGAATCTCAGAAAAGCAAATCTATGATGGAAGGCGAATATCTGCATGGGGGGAGCGGAGCTTCTCTGAAGGATGCTGGATAGGTAAACATATGATGGGAGGATGAGACCAAGGACAGGATCAAGGGAGAAAATAAAACAAAACTCACCAACAACACTGCAATACCAGGACTTCCCCAGTATTCCAGCGGTTAAGACTCCACCCTCCCCAGGAATACTCACTCAGAGGACGGTCTTGTGGACACAGTGGGGAAAGGATAGGGTGAGATGAGCTGAGAGAGCAGCACTGACATATATACGCTACCGTGTGTAAGACAGGTAGCTGGTGGGAAGCTGCTGCAAAGCTCAGGGTTCTCTGACGATCTAAAGGGGTAGGAAGGGGTAGGGGTGGGAGGGAGGTCTAAGAGGAAGGGGACATATGTGTACATATGGCTGATTCATGGTGCTATACAGCAGAAACTAACACAACATTGTAATTATCCTCCAGTTTTTTTAAAGAAAGACCCAATTCTCAAGATACTTTTTATTTAAAATGTCAACTATCACAACCATTGCAGAATAAATAAAGACCTTAGAGTCACACACTCATACACGCACATACACAAAAGACTCTGCCCTCCCAATGCAGGGGGCCCAGTTCGATCCCTGGTTGGGGAACTAGACCCCATATGCCACAACCAAGACCCGGCAAAGTCAAACAAATAAATACTTAAAACAAAAAAACCAGAAACACTACAATCCCATCTTGTGTTTAAATGGCATCCTTCTACTCCTGCATAGAAACCCCTCTCCCTCCTCCAAACCCTGCCTCTAACCCAGCCCAGAACCCAGGAAATCATCGGGGTTTAGCATGTGAGGGGGACATGACTCTGCAGATGTGACAGGTGTGCTCAGAGACTGGCAAGTGCCACTCAGGGGTACAGGAAGGGGAGGCAAGAGACGAGGCCCTGAGGGTGGGCTGAAGTCAGGGGAACACTGAATGACCCACTAAGGAAATCGGTTTTTCTCTTAGGGGCCACCATCTCCAACTGTGCTCCATGGCCAATTTATGTCAAAGCTATTTTCTCTTCCAAATACATTCCAAGAAATATATATGTAGGAAAAATGTTAAATGCACTTGGATAGTTGTTCTCACAGTTATGGGATATCATCGTTTAGAGATTGTGTTCTCCACCCAAGGCTTCAGAGAAATCACCAACGCCTATCTTTTGAGCCTCACACACGTGTGTGAGCTGCACTTATAAAGCAGCCGCTGCACCAACAGGCACCTTCTATGCATGATATTTCATCTGTGAAAGGCATCTTATTTTCAGGATTTCAACATATATTTGTGATGTATTCTATATGCGGCATATTGAACAGTTACACTAAAGAACTCACTCCCCTGGAATCTATGGTGAAAGATGGGAGTTTTAAACCTCAAAGCAGAGTTTTATGACTCACGTGCTGTGAACCCCAAAGGCCAGGAATCAGAAAACATCCAAGGGATGATTTCTAAAAAGCCAGGTGGCGAGCTGCCAAGCCATAATGATTAATGATTCCTGGGACAGCTAATTCAAGACAGTGCAAAACACTGCCCAAGAAGCAGTCGGCGTTGTTCCTTGTGCTGTAACGTGTCTGTGCATGGAGGTTTTCCTGTTACATTAGATGAAAACAAAATACAGAAGGCTTCATGCCATGTCTGTTTTGAAGACATGACTCGTCAACATCATTCCTAATACTAAGCAGATAATATTTTCTTACAGGACTGGACAAATAATGTTCTCAATTTTAAGTGTTGAGGGCTTTTGTATTCATCTATAGTAAACATAAAATGGGGAGAATGGGGAGTGACTAATAATACTAAGTTCTGGGTTTCTTGGAGGAGGAAAAATGTTCTAGAGTAAGATGGTGTTGATGATTGTACAAGCTCTGAACATAGGGTAAAAAACAATGAATTGTATATTTTATATAAGTAAACTGTATGGTGTATAAATTACAGCTCAGTAAAGCTGTTTTTGTTTGTTTGTTAGTAAGATCAAGTGTGGAAAAGGATAAGAGAGAAAAAAGACCCACATTTTCTGGCTTGGGCAGTTGAGAGGAAATATGAGTACTGAACAGAGGACCTTGTTTATGAACCCTCTAGAAGAGATGTTAGAAGGCAACTGGGACCCCTACTTTGAGTGACTTCAAGGTTAGGAGACTAGACTGTGAAACCCACTGCAACAGTTGAATAAAAATCAGGGGTGGGGGACGTCCCTGGTGGTCCAGTGGCTAAGACTCCATGCTCCCAATGCAGGGACCCTGGGTTTGATCCCTGGTCGGGGAACTAGATCCCACATGCCACAACTAAAGATCCTGCATGCCACAAGGAAGACTGAAGATCCTGCATGTGTCACAACTAAAGACATGGAGCAGCCAAATATATAAATAAATTAAAAAAAATAATCACAGGTAAATGAAACCACCCAGGGAGAGAGGAGAAAATGGACCACCCAGCTGAGAGGCACCCAAGACAGGGGCAGGAAGGGGAGCCATCCTCAGAGTGGAAGGACCGGGCAGGAATACAGCAGGGGGGCAGGGAAGAGCATTGGAGCAGGGTCCTGCAGGCTGACTGAGCTTTGCAAAAATCCACTTGGTTCCACATCATCCTGAGAGCCCAACACATAACAGTCCAACCTTTATCAGGAAACGAAAACAGAGTGATGGGCATTTGAAATATATACTGAAATGACTTGACAGTGCCCATTTTGTGTCAAGAACAAAACAGGGTTTGGGTTTGTTTTTTTTTACTGTATGTTTTTAATTGGATATAATTGTTGTACAATTGGTTTCTCCTGTACAGCTATGTGAGTCAGCTCTATGTATACATATGACCTCTCCCTCTTGGACCGTCCTCCCACTCACCCCCCATCCCACACCTCTAGATCCTCACAGAGCACTGGGCTGAGCTCCCTGAGTTATACATCAATTTCCCACTAGCTATCTATTTTACACATGATAGTGTGTGTATATCAACACTACTCTTTCAATTTGTCCCACCCTCACCTTCCCCCTCTGTGTCCACAAGACCATGCTCTACGCCTGTGTCTCTATTCCTGCCCTGCAAATAAGCTCATCAGCACTATCTTTCTAGATTCTAGATTCTGTGTGTATAATATATGATATGTGCTTTTCTCTTTCTGACTTACTTCACTCTGTATAATAGGATCTAGGTTCACCCACCTCACTACAACTGACTCAAATCCATTCCTTTTTATGGGTTGGGTTTTAATTCTAGCTCCTTTCATGGCTCTGTCTACCTGTCAGAGACACAGCTTGAGAGGAGGAGGGCTGCTTCTCTTCATTAAAAATAAGGGGATAATCGTAAAAATAAATGAAAAAAAATAAAAATAAATAAAAAATAAAATAAAAAAAGAATAAGGGGAAAATCGGTTCAGGAACAGCACATGCACCCAAGAAGGACCTGATCACCTGTATGACCTTGGTCAAGTCACTTCCCTTGACCTTAACAGAAGCCCAGTCTGCTCTCAGATTAAATGTGATAATGTCTGCAAAGCACTTTTTTGTTAGTAATAGCAGCCTGTTAAAGGAATATTGTGATACATTAATTACAGGCGTGAGACATCACTGTGGGGAAGATAATCCCGTTCTCCACCTTTAATAGCTCCACACCACCAAAGAGAACTAACGCGTTCTCCCTGTTATTATCGGCAAATTAAACAGAAAAGAGTCTTCAAAAAGAATACCTGTGTACTTTCATAATTAACAAAAATTTTTTCATAGCTTAAAAAATTTGTTTCTAAGCCTTTGTTTTTGTTGTTTAGTCAATAGTTGTGTCTAACTCTTTGTGACCCCCTTGACTGCAGCACACCAGGCTCCCGTGTCCTTCACCACCTCCGGGAGTTTGCTCAGAGTCATGTCCATCGGAGTCTTGATGCCATCTAACCATCTCATCCTCTGTCACCCCCTTCTCCTCCTGCCCTTGTTCTTTCCCAGCATCTGGGTCTTTTCCAGTGTTGGCTCTTTGCATCAGGTGGCCAAAGTATTGGAGCTTCAGCATGAGTCCTTCCAATGAACGTTCAGGGTTCATTTCCTCCTGGGACTTGTTTTTTCCTCTCCTGGCAAAGTGTACTATGGCAAACTGGTTTTGCGTTCTTTTTTTTCTTCTGGGTTCCCCAGGCAGCAGAAACAGGGATCCTGGTGCCACCTCTAGAAGCCATGTGTGTGTGCTAAGTCACTTTAGTCATGTCCGACTGTGTGACTCTATGGCCTGTAGCCTGCCAGACTCCTCTATCCATGGGATTCTCCAGGCAAGAATAGTGGAGTGGGTTGCCATTTCCTTCTCCAGGTGTTCTTCCCAACCCAGGGGTCGAACCCAAGTCTCTTACCTCTCCTGCACTGGCAGGCACATTCTTTACTGCTAGCACCATCTGGGAAGCCAACCCTGGTTAAATATACCCCTTACCACTCTGAATTTGGGTTCAGGGGGGAAAGTTCTTTTTGTTTTCCTAGGAACCTCTTGTTTAAAATTAGACTCACACGGTGTGAACAGGTTGGTAACTTGCCAAGTCAACTGCAAAAGTGTAAAATACAAAACCAAAGGTGCAGACATACCTCAAAAGAGCATTTGTGTTGTATTCATTACACTATCTGCCTGTCTCTCAGACTAGTAGATATTTCATGTGGGTACTACAATAAAACGTTATCTACAAAAGGTAGGTGGCAAGGATAGAGCTGCCAGATTTGCCACACGCACACATACACACACACAAATACAGAACTGGCAAAACTTTAATTTTATGGATATTTTCAAATTATTTTTATTGAGCTGTAAAATCAGATAACAAAACTCATCCTGTACAGTTCAGGGACTTCCCTGGTTAAGACTCTGTGCTCCCAATGTAGGGGATCTGGGTTCAATCCCTGGTCAGGGAACGAGATCCTGCATGATGCAGCTAAGACCTGGTGCAGCCAAATAAATTTTTTTTTTTTGAAGTATACAGTTCTGTGCTTTGTAGTTATTCAGAGAATTGTACAACCATCACCACGATTTAATTTCAGAGCATTTTCATCACCCCTAAACCCCATGCTCATTAGCAATCACTCCCATTCTTCCCTCCTTTAGCCCCAGGCAACCCTGATCTACCTTCCATCTCTATGGATTTGCCTGTTCTAGATATTTCATATACATAGAATCACAATATGTGGCTTTCTGTGTGTCTGGCTTTTTTCACTGAGCACAAGGTCTTCAAGGTTTATCCATGATGTAGCATGTATCAGTACTCCATTCCTTTCTATGGCTGAGCTATTAGTCCACTGTATGGATACACTACATTCTGTCTCTCCATTCATCAGCTGATGGACATTTGTACTGTATCCATCTTTTGGCTGTTATAAATAATGCTGCTCTGACTCTCTGTGTGCTAGATTTATGTGGACCTGTTTTCTTGGCTCTTGGGGTTTATACCTAGGCGTGGAATAGTCATATGGTCATATGGTGACTCTATGTGTAACTTTTTCAGGAACTGCCAGGCTTATTTCCAAAGAGGCTGCACCATTCTGTCCCCTCACCAGTGCTGGATGAGTGTTCCAATGTGCTGCATCCTTGCCAGTGTCTGTTACTGTCGTTTTTATTACAGCCCTCTCAGTGGGCATGCAATGGAGAGTAATGGATACTTAGCATATCTCCAGGGGAACAGTGGTGCACCTGACTGAAGGTGACCTACTCCCCAGGCAGACACAATGCGTGCCCACTCTGGGCCTCCATTGTCTTTCCTGGGTCACTGCTGTCCCAGGGAGGAACCCACCTCATGCTAGGCTGCCTGTTTTACCGACTCTTTTCTTTCTTTCTTCCTATTGATCAATTGATAGATTGATTGATTGATCACACCATGCAGACTGCAGGATCTTAGTTCTCCAACGAGGGACTGAACCCACGCCCCCTGCAGTGGAAGCACAGAGTCTTAACCACTTGGACCACCAGGGAAGTCCTTCTCAGGGTCTTTTATTAACAGGAGGATTTTTTTTTAATGTTTTCAGAAATACTGAAAACACAGAAAATGGGGGGTTTAGAAAGGGGCAAGAAAGGAGTTCAGTAAATACCAAAGCAAATGGTTTTTTAACAGAAGGTAACCTTGAGATATACAAGCAAACCTGCAGATTTGGTGGGTGGGCCATATTTCAAAGACTAGGAAGATGCTCTACGGGGCTCTGCCGTGCTCCACATGTGTGGAGTGGCCTGGGCAGAGCTGAAGCTCAGCACCCTTGTGGCTGGGGGAGAGGTGGTCACAGAAGTGCCTTGTGCCTCAGGAGCATGTCCACAGTTCTTACTTTGCTTCCAGGCCACCGTGACCATCTCATAGAGGCTTGAGTTACAAGAAGAGAGCACTAGATCCTTCCAACATTTCTTGCATGACGCTGGAAGCCCCCTGGCCTCTCCTGGCCAGTGGTACCTGCTGGTAGAGATGGAGCGCCTGATCTGGTACCGACAGCCCAAGGAACCCCACCTTCCTGCCTGCCTTGTCTCAGTCCCTGTTCTTGCTTCTGTGGTTTCACCCGAATAGCAGCCCTCTCTCTGGGTACCTACCTTAAAGCTGCAGAAGCCACTGCTTGGAAGAGTAAACTATTAACACCACAGGCGGATGGCGATCACACAGCCAAGCTCTGCACGCCTTAGGAAATTGTTCTCATCACACTCTGCTTGGACCCTTTTCTCTGGACTCCTAGGTCCAGGCTCCGTGTACAGTAGGATCCCTCAGCCTGCAGAGCCTCTCGTGCCACCTCTTTTGGTCACTTATTCAAAAACTGTGCTGGGATTGTGTGTAGCAGTTTGGCAGTTACTCAAAAAGTTAAACACAATTACTGTATGATCTGGCTATTCAATTTTTAGGTATATACCACAAAAGAACTGAAATTCAAGGCTCAAATAAATACTTATCCATTAATCTTCATAGCAGCATTATGCACAATGGCCAAAAGACAGAAACAACTCAAATGTCCACCAACAGGTGAATGGATAAACAGAATGTGTTACACACATATAATGAAATGTACTATTCAGACATTAAAAGGAATGGAATTTTGACATATACTACAATACAGATGAAAACTGAAAATTATGATGCTGTGAAATAAGCCAGACACAAAAGGATAAATACTGTATGATTCCACATATGGGAATCAAACAGTCAAAGGCAGAGACTGAGAGTAGAATGGTGATTCCAGGGGTTGAGGGCAGGAGAGAATGAGTGTTACTGCTTAATGAGTTCAGAGCCTCTGTTTGGGTGAATGAAAAAGTTCTGGAGACAGGCGGCAGTGACAGGTACACAACACGGTGAATGGTCTACATGCTGATGAATCGTGAAAACACTTAGAAGTGGTTCAAGTGCTAAACTTACATTCTATATATTTTCCAACAACAGTAGCAGAGTGTGCTGCTGAAATGGGAGGGAAGAGGGCAGGGCACAATCTTTAAAAGAATGACCTGGCCACAGGACATGACAAAGACTGGTGAGAACCAACTGGATCCAAGATGGCAGAAGAGTCAACTTTCGGTGGACCCTGAGCCTCATCACGCTCACCATAACACACCAGCATAAGCTAGGTGACACGCCCACCAGCTCCATGACAGTTCTGAGGTCAGCCATCAAAGACCAAAACGTGGGCACTGGCCCAATCCCTAGAAATCCTCACCCCTTCCCCAAAATAACTGGAATAATCCTCCCACACGTTAGCCTATGAAATGATCCAGCCCATAAAAACTAACTGCGTCATATTTCAGGGCCTCTTGCCTTCTGAGATGGCCCATACTCTGCCTGTGGAATGTGTCTCTAAATAAATCCAATTCTTACTATCACTTTGTCTCCTAATTATTTTGGGACGAGGCAAGAACCTTAAACTCACCGGGAACAGCTCCTAGGGAGTATTGATGGAGAGGGCCTAAGGTGGATGAAGCAGGAAAGGGCAACCTTGAAGAACAGCTCAAAGGAATGGGAGAGAAAACTGCAAATGGTGAGCACTGAAAAGGCAGGTGGAGCAGAGGTGGGCAAGTTGGGCAAAAGGGGGCAGCGAAGCCGGCCAGTACCAAGGCTGGGGGCGCAGAGCTTCATGCAGGGAGCTGTCTGGAGCCTCAAGCAGCTCTGACTATGCGGAGGACTGCAGTGCCGAGACACCCAGTGTCCACAGCACTTGACCACAAGCTGCACCTTCTCAGTAGAAAAAGAACTGTGAGATAAAACAGTGAGAAGCTTTCCAGTATCAAATTGCACAGACTAAAAAACAAAAAAAAAACCCCACTTTTCTGCTGAAAAAGTTGCGGAGATGGACGCGGTGATGGCTGCACACAATGTGAAAGCACCCAACGCCAGTGAGGTGCACACTTAAAAGTGGTCAAGGTGGTACATCATACGTTGTGTACATTTTACCGCAATAACAAAAAAGGTTAAAAAAATATCCAGCCTGCTAGAGTGGAACGCATCTGTCTCTTTTACACTACTAATGGGGTGTGACTTGAGAGAATGCTCTGGGAGGCAATTTATTATTGTGAATCAAAAGCCTTACAACTGCATTCTCCTGGGACTTCTAGTGGTCCAGGGATTAAGACTCTGTGCTTCCACTGTAGGCAGCACAGGTTTGAATCCTGGTCAGGGAACTAAGATCTCACATGCCGCGTGGTCCAGCCAAAAAATAAAAAACATGACTGTATTCTCTTAAAGCCAGCAACTGCACTTCTAGTAATCTATTCAAGGGCAATAAATGAGGATGTGCAAAGCATACAGGCAAATGGACAGTCACTGAAGAGCTGTTTATTACACACACACATACCCCTTGTAAATAATCTAAATGTTTCAAAGTGAGGGATTGTTTAAATCAAGTATAATAGACCCATCAAGACATACCATTCATCCTTTAAAAACTGTAGTATTTAGTAAGATGGAAAGGTGTTTTTTCTTTCTTTACCCATTGTGATATACTCTCAACTTCATTAAATTATAGTTCAATGACTTACATCCAGAAGCTACTGAATAAGGAGGCCAACAGGTGTTGCTGAGTCCAGTCTGTGTCCTCTATCCTTCTGAACAGAGCTAGCTAGACCCTGAAGGGCCCTGGTGTCACTCAAAACCTCTTTATTAGGAGAAAACAAAACAAAAAGAACTCAGATGTTCCAGAATTCTGACCAAAGCCAGCCAATACTAACACTATAGATGTTAATAAGAATATACAGTATTAAAGTGAAAAGAGATTACAGGAAAGCATCATTCTATGATCTCATTCTTATAAATGCATATACTAGTATATATATTAAGTTAGCAAACATCCACTCTGCAGTTCCATAGGAACACCCCAGGAACAAGACCCCCATGGCCTCTGCCTCAGAATCCAGGGCGCTCTGGACCTACCTGAGTGACCATGAAAGACCATGGAATGGTGACCACAGCGCCGGGGTTGTCTCCGGCAAGAGAGACACTAGGGTTACTGAATACATGCGAGGTAAAGACAGTGAGCCTTGCTACAACCTGAAATCGTGTCTGGGCAAGAGAGGCCAGTCACTTGCTTTCCAACCTAGAGGTCAAGTGTAGAACTGCCCAGACGAAATAAGACAGGTGTGACAGGACCCCAAACACCATGGTTGACAGAGGAGGAGGGATAGGTGATCTTAGAACTTCAGACAGGGACTTCCCTGGTGGTCAGCCAAAAAAAAAAAAAACTCTGACCAGCATGGTACTGGCAATTAATACTATATTGTATACTTACGATTTTGCAAAAAGAGTAGATCTTCTGTTAAGTGTTCTTATCACAAATACACAAATAATAAGCAAGAAGGCCATGAGGAAGCTTTTGAAGGAATGGGTGTCTTTACGGCATAGGCTGTGGTGATGGTTTCACAGGGTGTTCTTATCTCCAAACTCACTTAAGTTGTGCACATCAATTATGTACAGGCTTTGGTATGCTATCTCAGGTGGCTCAGTGGTAAAGAATCTGCCTGCCAATGCAGGAGACGCAGGTTCGATCCCTGGGTCAGGAAGATCCCCTGGAGGAGGAAATGGCAACCCACTCCAGTATTCTTGCCTGGGAAACCCCATGGACAGAGGAGCCTGGAGGACTACAGTCCATGGGGTTGCAAAGAGTTGGACGCAATTGAGCACTCAAGAGTATACCTCAATAAACTGTTTTTCCTTAAAAAGTTTAGATCACAAGGGAACAGAAATGACAGAGATCCCAAGGGGCCCTCTGAGCTTGGCTGGGTATTTCCAAACCACCAGCTGCCCCAGAAAGAGTCAGAACCCTTGGGTTTAGTGGTTGTTTGGGCTTGTTTCTAACTCACAGTTAATCCACCACCCTAGTGAACCAAGAAGTGTCACTTATTCATATCGTCCCTGTGGACCCCATTTATGGAAAGATTTTAACCTTCCAGGCAATATTCATAAAGAGTAATTTGTTTTCTCACTTCTTTATGGACTGAAGTCACATATAACTGCCAAAGAGCTTTCTAATCATCAGGATTTCACAAAGGCGCTCTCAAGAATTGTTAGGATTCCAGCCAAAAAGGAAAGTACATTAGTTACCTGCCCAAGGAGCCTAAAGCAGAACAACTGCCCTTTATCTTGGGGAAATAATGAAATAGCTGGAGCATGGTTCCTACCCTCCCAGGCCCCTGGGTGGGAATTGCTGGAGAGTTCTTTGCACCCAAGGACACTGCACGTGACACCAAAGACACAAGCAGGGAGGACATGTCCCCGTGGGGACAGCAACAAATCCCAGCACCAAGTAAGGGAGAAGTGACATGTTTAGTGTATTATTATGAGGCTGAAACACTGTGTGTCTTAAGAGAAGTAAATAATAATAAATCCATTGTTCTTAAGCCATAGTGAGTTCACTCTGACATGCACAAGTAATGCACCTCTCTCCTATGTGCACAATTGTGGTTGTTGTTCAGTTTGCTAAGTCATATCCAACTGTTTGTGACCCCATGGACTGTAGCACTACAGGCTTCTCTGTCCTTCACTATCTCACAGAGTTTGTTCAGATTCATGTCCATTGAGTCCTTGATGCTATCTAACCATCTCATCCTCTGCCTCCCTCTTCTCCTTTCAATATTTCCCAGTATCAGGGTGTTTTCCAGTGAGTCAGCTCTTCGCATCAGGTGGCCAAAGTATTGGAGCTTCAGCATCAGTCCTTTCAGTGAATATTCAGGGTTGATTTCCTTTAGGATTGACTAGTTTGATCTCCTTGCTGTCCAATGGACTCTTAAGAGTCTTCTCCAGCACCACAGTTCGAAAGCACCATTTCTTTGGTGCTCAGCCTCCTTTATGGTCCAACTCTCACATCCATACATGAGTAATGGAAAAAAACCATAGCTTTGACTACATGGACCTTTGTTGGCAAAGTGATGTCTCTGCTTTTTAATAGGCTGTCTAGGTTTGTCAGAGCTTTCCTTCCAAGGAGCAAGCATCTTTTAATTTCAAGGCTGCACTCACCATGAAACTGGTTTGGATGCACAATGTAAGTCCAAAATATTTGCTAAACTAAATTATTTGGCTTTTATGCAATGTGGAAATCATATGAGATGTGCCCAACAAAGCAAAAGTTCCTTTCTAGTATTTCCCATAATGTCAACAGCAAAACTATAACCAGCTCATCCTGTCCAAGAGCTCAGATGTGGGGGCCCCAAAGCAGGCCTCCTTCAGTTCCGGGGAGTGTTCCTGGGACAACTGCCGAGGCCAGAGCTCTACAGGACTGGACTCTACACTCCTCAGAGCTGCTCAGAGTCGGGGTTGTGGAGAACACCTGGTCAGTGGATTCCCAAGGCCACCCGGGGCAGAGAGCAGGCAGGGTTGCTGGAGCCCTTCATCACCGAAGCACCCAAGTCCAGACCTCTATCTGCACTCTTAAAAGTCCTTCAAAAATCTAACGCTTGGGGGACTTCCCTGGTTGCTCAGTAGTTAAGAATCTGCTTTGTAATGCACGGGACATGGGTTCAATCCCTGGTCAGGGAACTAAGATCCCATATGCCGTAGGGCAACTAACACTGCACGCTGCAACTACTGAGCCTGCATGCCTAGAGCTTGTGCTCTGAAACAAGAAAAGCCACTGCAATGAGATGCCCACATATGGCAACAAAGAGTAGTCCCCACCTATTGCAATTAGAGAAAGCCCAAGACCAGCACCAAAGACCTAGTGCAGCAAAAAAAAAAAAAAAATTAAAAATAAATCACATAAAATTATTTTTAAAAATCTAACTGTGGCCCTAGGGACAGATAGACAGATAAATGAAACACTGTCCCGGATAGCACACCCCGGCAGTGACACCGAGTGAGCACTGGTGGAGAACGCCAGCACCCGAGGGTGCAGAGCTGAGGGCTCAGAGGTCACTGCCTGGGATCCCTGACCAGGTTGGGTCGTTGCCCATGAGCCACGGGACAGGATATCACAGTGCGCGATTCCCCTCCTACGGGAGGCTCGTTTCTATGTTTTACTTGAATATCAGGCCCTATCTTAGCAGAAGCGTGGGATGGACCACAGGTCCTTACTTGCTTGTCCCTGACTTCTCTGTGGAGCTCTCACACACACTCACATCCACATCTTCAAGCGCCACTGCTGTATGACGATGCCCAGATGTCTGCCCCCAGATGCTCCCCCGGGCATCTCTCCCGGGCTTGGCGCCCACATCTGACCTCCCTGCAGCCCTATTTCAGGTGCTCCCACCTTCAGATCTGTCAGAACAGCAGAACCCAGGGAGTCTCATGCCAGCAGATGGCAAGAACATCTCCGGCCTCCATCCGCCCCCCAGCAGTTCAGGCCCTTAGCCTTCTTCCTAGCAGCGTCCTCAATCGGGCCACAGGTATGCTGAGCCACAGGTCCACACAGCACAGAACCCAGAGGGCATCTGTTCATCACCGTGCTCATAAAAGGCCGGCACACTGACTCTGTCTACTGCCTGGCAGAGCTGGTGTCCGGAAGCTGTCTTGAAAAAGAAGTGCCTTCCTTCTCATTTGTACAAAGATGTCACTGGGTTGGGAGGAAGCGGCTTGTTGACAAGGAGATCTCCTCAGCCCTTGGGGTCAGAGCAGAACCTGGGGTGCCTGGAGGTCCTGGATGGGTCACTTCTGACTGTGAACAGTCTTATGCATTTATCAGTGAGCTGTACAAATATTTTCTATGTGTGCATGACATCAAGAAGATTGGGCAATTCTGACCTTGCTGATAACAATAGCTCTCTTTGTTTCTGGAGCCTTTCTGTCGGCATATAAACAAGCTCAGGTTTCTCCCACAGGCACCAAACCTGTAAGGCCATGTACCTGCCCCGGCTTCTTCCCATGGGCTGCTGTTCAGAAGCAGCACCAGGCTGCTCGCCAGGACAGGATCCAGGAGGACCAAGGCCCAGTTGTGGGGACAGTCTCGATGAGTCCAATAACCACCTCCCTCCGGAATCTCGCAGTCACCCTTACACCCAGGATACCTCTCCCCATTGTATGTAACTACACATTACTTCACAATTCAGTTCTTCAATCTCCCCACAAAGAGGCTTCACGGGTCAAACTGACCACAGACTCCAGCATTAGTTACCAAAAAAATAGTCAGAGGCAAGCAGGAATTAAATGGAATGTCCAGCACCAGGAAGAGTACAGTCAACATGTGAACACAATAGAGCACTACATCACTGTTTAAAAAGAGAGCGTGACTGTGACTATATAAATACTGCTCCCTTCAGAGCCAAGAAATGCACTGGGATTCTATTTCCTTCTGTACAGTTCAAAGTCAGGAGTCAAGCACTCCTCAGAGGGAAAAGTTCCCAGCATCCAGGTCAAAGAGCAGCTTCTTGGGACTTCCCTGGTGGTCCAGGGACTAAGACTGTGTGCTCCCAATGCACGGGGCTTGGGTTCGATCCCTGGTTGGGGAACTAAGATCCTGCCTGCCACAACTAAGAGTTTGCACATGTGTTCGTTCGTTCATTCATGCTAAGTTGCTTCAGTCGTGTCAGACTCTTTGTGACCCTATGGACTGTAGCCTGCTGGGCTCCTTTGTCCTTGGGATTCTTCAGGCAAGAATACTGGAGTGGGTTGCCATTTCCTCCTCCAGGGGATCTGCCTGACCCAGGGAACAAACCCACGTCTCCTGTGGCTCCTGCATTGCAGGCAGATTCTTTGCTGCAGAGCTACCGAGGAAGCCCCAACTAAGAGTTCACATGCTGCAGCTAAAGATCCTAAAGCTAAGGCTGGGTACAGCCAAATAAATAAGTAAATTTATTTTTTAAAGAGAAGCTTTTCCTTGCCAGCATGCTCCCCACTGTTCAAGGCAGGTGGTATCTCAGTGTGCTTCACATTTGGATCACAACATGCTCGCAATTGTTTTTTATTTTTTGTGGAGTTTTTCTACTGCCTTCTTTTTCCTATTGAGAAAAGAAACAGCCCACCTTCCTATAACCCTCGTGTCTTCCAGCTTCTTGTTCTCTCTGAACGTTTCCTGGAATCCATTCCAGTCTCTGTCCTGGAGATATTATTCTTGGAGCCAAAGGCTTCCAGTTCTAATTTGGACTGGGTGCTTCTGAGGCCCACTCACAGCCGTCTGTCTGGAAGTTCTTTTCTTCAGACTCCCGGAAGCCACCCATTCTCCTTCTGCCCCCAGCTGCCTCCTTACTAGGCTTCACCCTTGTATGGCTGGCACAGACCATCAGAATGAATGGGAATAGATCTTAAGTCCTTGTATACCCATAACTGACTTCACTCTCCCCTGACACTGGATGAGGCTGGCTCAGTGCATTTGCTTCCTGGGGTTGCAAACGACAACTAACTGGGTGGCTTAAAAGTACGGGGTCTTGGGACTTCGCTAGTGGCACAATAGATAAGAATCCGCCTGTCAATACAGGGGACACGGGTTTGATCCCTGGTTCAGGAAGATTCCACATGCTGAGGAGCAACTAAACCTGTGTGCCACAACTACTGAAGCCCACTTGCCCTAGAGCCTGTGCTCCACAACAAGGGAAGCCACCGCAATGAGAAGCCCGTACCCTGCAACAAAGAGTAGCCCCCACTTGCCGCAACTAGAGAAAGCCTGCACGCAGCAACAAAGACCAAACACCACCAAAAATAAATAAAATAAATAAACATTAAAAAGAAAAAACTACAGGATTTTGGAACTTCTCTGGGGGTCCAGTGGCTGGGACTGTGTGCTCCCAATGCAGGGGTCTGGGGGTTCGATCCCTGGTCAGGGCACTAGATTCCACTAGATTGCTGCAACTAAGAGTTTGCATGCTGCAACTAAAGATCGAAGATCCTGCATGCCACAACTAAGACCCAGTGCAGCCAAATAAATAAATAAATATTTCCTAAAAACTAAAGGATCTTATCATCTCCCAGCTTGGAGATCAGAAGTCCAAAATCAGCTTCACTGCTAAAGCCAAGGTGTGAGGAAGCTCTCTCCACAGGCTCCATGGGAGAATCGACCACCTGGCCTCCTCTAGCTGCTCAGGCTGCTCCACGACCTGTCCCTCCGCCTTCAGATCTCCCTCTGCTGAGCTCGCGTCCCCATCTCTCTTCTGGGTCCAGTAAAATCTCTTTCGGCCTCTCCCTCATACAGATGCATGTGATTGCATCAGGCTCACAGGGATAATCCACACACTGAGCTCCTCATCTCAAGATCCTTCCCTTAATTGCCTCCAGAGACCCTTTTATCAGATAACACTACAGGTTCCAGTGATTAGGGCCTGACATCTTCGGGAGACAGTTTTCAGTCTACCACACTGTATACAAAATTTTTTTTCAATGGTTAAAAAATTATTCTCCCTCAGAGCCTTGGAGGCCCGGGTTTACTATCTATTGTCCTGTGCCCACGTTGTCTGATTAGACGTTTATTTTGCTGGCTCTTCCTCTTCCTGGCTCCTTGGTGTGAGAGCACTCCACGTTCCCTCCCTAGCTGACCTAACCAAGCAGGCACCAGGGCTTCAAATGCCATCCATTGACCCCAGATCCACGCGGGACCAAGGAAGGCTTTATTCTTTTTTTTTTTTAATTGGAGGATAAATGCTTTACAGTGTTGTGTTGGTTTCTGCCATACAACAACGTGAACCAGCCATAAGTTACACATACGTCCGTCCCCTCTCTCTGGAGCCTCCATCCCAACCCTACCCATCCCACCCCTCCAGGTGCAAGGCTTTATTCCATTGATAGAATGCCAATACCCACATCCCAGCCTTGCCTCTGCCAACCAAGTCCACCTGTCCTCATCTTCTCCTGAGACCGTCCATTAAAGTTCTAGCTTTTAGGACTTCCCTGGTGGTCCAGTGATTAAGACTCTGTGCTTCCAATGCAGGAGGTGCAGGTTCGATCCTTGGTTGAGGAACTGAGTTTCCAAATGCCTTGAGGCCAAAAAAACCCAAAACACTAAAAAAAATTTTTTTAAAGCAATACTGTAACAAATTCAATAAAGACATTAAAAATGGTCTATATGAAAAAAAAAATCAAAAGAAAAAAAAAGAAAAACATCCCAGCTTTCAACACCACGTCTCGTTTCTGCTCTGGGATGGACTCAGGCTTGGTCAGGAGGCTCTCTGGGGTTCTGCGGGGCAGATCGGCCCCTCTTCTTGGGCCCACTGGGCTCTGGATGTCTCTACAACATTTCTGACATGGCCATGCCTCTACCTGCCTTCTATCATCCAGAAATTTGTTCCAGTCTCTCAGCTGCTGATAATTCCCTCCCATTCACTTTGCTGTCATAGGATTATACTTTTAATAATCTCTTTATTATCATTTTAATGGGTTCCGGGGAGGAAAGGTAGAAAGAAGCACTGTGCTGAGTCCTCCATCTTGAACTCTATGTTAATCTCATTAATTTTTCAGTTATAACTTGCATATGCTTAAAAGATAACAGACGGTCTCTTCTAAGCCCCTTGTCCGCAGGCTGTCATGGGTGGTAAGTGGGGGTGGTGATGGCAGGGGTCAGGCTGGCGTTGCAGCTTGTCACCTCCTGCCCACCTCCGACACACACAGACCCTCCTTGTCGGAGCACCACTGCGCCTGACACAGATCTGCCAGTGCGAGTTATAGGACTGGCGACCTGCATGCGGGTTTCCTCTTTCCAGGATTTTTTTTTTTTAAAGCAAATTACTTCCAGGGCCTTCCCTGTAAGGCCTGCATACATATGCTGGGACACGAAATGAAGAGAAGGGACAGCTTTAGATGGGGATCATCTTTTGCAGGTTCCATCAGCCCAAGGGGACCTTTTTTACTCAAAAGCAGAGCTGGCATGATACATCTCTGCCTTACAAAGGCTCAAGTTTAAAAATAAACACGGGCATTTGAAGGAGCACAGAAATAGTTTGTGCCCGCAGCTCCACAGACCCCCCCAGCCCTAGGTGTCTGCTGGCCCAGGAGGAGCTGAGGCCATGTTCAAAGTGAGCCCCGAGGACCTCAAACGAGCAATACGTGAGTCAAGAAAGCCTTTTCGTGCTGGATTCTCTTGTACTACACGGAGTCAGCTGCACTCCATTCAGACTGACCACAGGTGGCCGCCCTGCCTGGCTCTTCACACAGGGGCTGTGAAGGCAGTGCGCCGTGCCCCACCGGAGCCCAAACCCAAAACCTCAGCTGGCCTCTGTCTCCTCCTCCCCATCAGTCCCTGCACCAGCCTACAGGATTAACGAAACAGAAGCTTCTGCTTGTCCCTCCCTGTGCCTTCTCCCTGGAATGCCTCTTATTCATGGCCATCCCTCTACCACTTAGGCCACCCCCACTGGTCAGAACCCTACCACCTTTCAAAGCAAAGTGCAAACTGGCCACCTCTTCCATCAGAGGCACCCGGGCCCATCACCAGCCCAGATTCGCTCCCTGGAGCCCAGCTTTCTGTGTCTCCCTTGTGGCCCTCACGTGGTTCTGCTATGTCTCTGGTAGCTGCAGGTGTGCTGTACCCCCCACTTTGGACTGTGAGCCCCCTTGACCAGGAATCAGGTTATTTCCAGAACCCCTGCAGACCCTGGTAGAGGAAGTACCTGAAGTTGTGGCCCAAGTTTTCAGTGAACCCATGTCACAGAGGGCCCGCGGCGTCTGGCCGCTGGCTGGCAAGCATGACCCTATGAAATTCCACAGGGCAGAGAAGCAGACCTCTGCGGACAGCAGTGACACCCCCTCCCCACAGGAGGACTGCTAGGGACTGTCTTCCTCCCAGCACACATACACACACACACAGAGGTATGCAGCGAGGTATTGACCCTCTCAGCTCCAGGCTGCACCAGGTCAGCAGAAGGCCCAGCCTGTGGCTCCCACCAGCAACTCCGTCCTTTATCCCAGGTGCTGTGCAGATGACCTTTCCCAGGGCACCCTGCCTGGCCAGAAAGCACAGCTCTACTGGGGTAAGTGCAAGGGCCAGGACCACGTCTGATGTGCCGTGTCACAGCCAGAGCCTGGCACCCAGAAGACATGCCTTAACTCATTACTGACCAGGGGAAACTAAAGCCTATGCCTGGTGAGTTTTATTTTGGCCAGCCAAAAAATTAATTCTGTTATTTCACCAACACTTTGTAGGCTGTTACATTCAATAGTTATACCTGAGACACCTGTAAGGTCTAATTTTTGTGAAATGTTGTCTTCAATTGTAGAGGCAAAGGAGCCTTCTCCAGCACTGTTTCATGTTCACTGTCCATATCAGAATCAATCGCTAAGGTAATTTTTGTCTTTTTGTTGGTCTAATATTCACATCATCTGAATAATTATATTCTGAAGAACTATCATCTTCTGAGACACTAGAATATACATCACTTGGACAATCAGAGAAAATATCTGCATAAAATTCACTGAAAAATTTTCTTCACCCAAAATTTCATGATGTGTCATTTTTGAAAACTTTATGCTAATAAACTCGCATTTTTACCTATATGAGGTTGGAACAAAAACCTGATGGAACAAAATGTGAATGATAATGACAATCATGAGATGTATGATGAACCCTTGATCAATTTTAAGCTCTAACAAGTTCACACAGTGATGTTAATTGTATCACTCTCTAAAAACATATTAATATGTCTCTGGTCAATAATGTTTGGGTAACAAAGAAACATTAATATATCTCTGGTCAATAATGTGTTAATGAAGGGATGAGGGACTTCCCTGACAGTCCAGTGGTTAGGACTTAGCATTTTCACTGCCATAGCCCAGGTTCTATCCCTGGCCAGGGGACTAAGATCCTACAAGCCAAAGAACAAACAAAAAACCAGAAAGAGCTGAGAGAGAAGGTACACAGAGACAGAGAACAAAAGTGTTAGAGCAAACAGTCAAGTTCCACTTATACTTCTTCAGGTTTGGAAGGGAATATACAGAGCATTGGTGGGTCTTCAGTAGACAGAAAGAAGTGACTATTAGAAGAACGACGTGTTTTCCTATCCCTCTGTGCTCTGCTGCTGATGAATCAGATGGGCGCTATTTATCAGACTGGATCTTCTACAGGATCCTCCCCCTTTTGGAAAAGGTCTGATACTCGACTTCCAGCAGAAACAGGCAGCCAGCAGGTGTCTAGACAGTTGGGGCCTACGTGTGCCCAGAGTCTGGCTCGGAACAGCCGTACTACTTCCCAAGTGCCAAGGACACACTGCCCGTCCCCTCTGGAAGCTCAGATGTCCTGTGCGTAGACCTCTCTCTGCTCCATTTTTATCCGCTTCAAGATTCCATCCTCAGATTTGCAGGCTTCCATGCATACTCATGGGCATCCCAGGTGGTAAAGAACCCGTCTGCCAATGCAGGAGACATAAGACACACGGGTTCGATCCCTGGGTCAGGAAGATCTCCTGGAGGAGGGCATGGCAACCCACTTCAGTATTGTTGCCTGGGAAATCCCATGGACAGAGGAGCCTGGCAGTCTACAGTCCATGGGGTTGCAAAGAGTCGGACATGACTGAAATGACTTAGCACAGCACACAAACACATTGATA
This sequence comes from Cervus canadensis, assembly GCF_019320065.1. Taxonomy (NCBI): domain Eukaryota; kingdom Metazoa; phylum Chordata; class Mammalia; order Artiodactyla; family Cervidae; genus Cervus; species Cervus canadensis. The sequence goes on along the minus strand of NC_057402.1, from coordinate 44,818,968 downwards.
TCTTCTGTGCAATTCATGTTCCTCTTCTAAAGGATTTGGCTTTTAAATAGGAGATGCCTTTCCGTGTCCTACAGCAATGCTGAGATCCACACCACCAGCAGTGTCAGCAGTACCTCGGAAAAGGTATTTCCCAGAGGTTCTGGCGTGTATTGATCATCTGTGGTTGTCTGGCACTGTTCTGGGCATTGACAAACACAGCTCACCTCGTTTTCCCAACAACCTTGACAGTCAGTGTCTGTGTCTTCATTTTAACAGAGGAAAACAGAAGGAAAAGATGAAGTAACTCACTCAAGGGCACATACAGCTATAAGCTGGGAGTCACCTGGAACACCTAGGCCCAACACGCATCTCTGGATCCCTTCCCGAGTGCGTGCCCAGTGGGGTCCTGCACCTGTGTTCCCTGACCCTCCTCCCCAGGCCACCATGTTAAGGCAGAAGCCTTCTTGAGGACCTTGACGGGCCTCTGGGCAAATACATTCATCCTTATACAACTCTCTTTTTAAAAAATATTTATGTATGTATGTATTGTTCCTTGGAAGAAAAGCTATGACAAAACTAGACAGCGTATTAAAAAGCAGAGACATTACTTTTCTAACAAAGGTCCCTAGAGTCAAAGCTATGATTTTTCCATTTGTCATGTACGGATATGAGAGTTGGACCATAAAGAAGGCTGAGCACTGAAGAATTGGTGCTTTCGAACTGTGGTGCTAGAGAAGACTCTCGAGAGTCCTCTGGACGGCAAGGAGATGAAACCAGCCCATCCTAAAGGAGCTCAACCCTGAGCATTCCCTGGAAGGACTGAGGCTGCAGCTGAAGCTCCAATCCTTTGACCACCTGATGTGAATAGCCGACTCGTTGGAAAAGACCCTGATGCTGCGAAAGACTGAGGGCAGGAGGAAAAGAGAACAACAGAGGATGAGATGGTTGGATGGCATCAATGACTCAATGGACATGAGTTTGAGCAGACTCCGGGAGTTGGTGAAGGACAGGGAAGCCTGGGGTGCTGCAGTCAGTGGGGTTGCAAAGAGTCAGACATGACTGAGCAACTGAATGACAACAATCACATAGTTGGGTCCCCATACTTAGGTGCTTTCTAAAAGTCACCTCCTCAACCTAACAAGACACTTTTAGAGCTCTCTTCACAGGAAATTCCAAGGGTTTCAGGAGCTCTGTGCCAGGAACAGGATGAAGACCAATTATCTACTTCTTATTATAAATCACATTATCACAGGAGCCTTGCTGAGCCTCTCTCTTCCTGGCCAGACACCCCTTTAATCCATCCTCAGGGGACCCTGCACCTCTCCTGCAGGCATTTTTCACAGCTGATCACCAAGCTCCTTGCTGCCTACTCCAGGTGATTCTCTTCCCTCTTCCCTCCAACTCCCCAGTCTTCAATCTCTTGTCATCAGGCCCTGTCATCCTCTACCCCTCATTGCTGCTGTCAAGCACCAACCTCCGTGTCACTCCCCCTCATTTCTTGATGATTTTAGCTCCTGGATAATGGGCCATCTCTCCTACACGACTCCCGTCCTGATTCTCAGTCACTTCAATACACACACACACACACACACACACACACATTTTAGCTTCTGGATCATAGGTCCTCTCTCTTATATGACTCCCGTCCTGATTCTCAGTCACTTCAATACACACACACATACATATGATCCCTCCAACTGGCCTGCCAGTTGCTTGCACTGCCTTCAGCCCCTCTAACTCCTTGTCAAGACCTGACAGTTATCACTAACTCCAAACCCATCTATAATCTTCATTTCATGCAACCGACTCTGCAACTGGCACCCACTCACCCACCCCACCCAGTTACTACTCCCAATCATCTTTACCTGCTCTATTGCTCACAGTATTTATCACCTCTAATATACTATATAATTTACTTGTTTTCATTTGATTTATCGTGCATCTCATTCGAATGTAAGAGCCAGTAAGACAGAGACTTTTGTCTTTCTGGTTCCTGCCTGTAGCACCATGAGTAGCACCTGGTACACCAGAAACTCAACAAACCTATTGAATGAATTTTAATCATTTGTGTAATTATTCAATATCCATTTCCTCTGCTATACTGTAAGCTTTACAAGGACAGAGGCCAAGATCCATCTTAGTCACCCCTGGAAGAACTCAGTAAATATTACTTAATTGAGGGAATGGAGGACCAAAGTTCAGATTTAAGAAATGCACTGCTGGGCTAAACTGAATGCTTGCAAGGGTCACCTCCTCCCAGCCTGCCTGGATCTGGCTCTGTCCCCACTGACTGGCACCTGAATACATGTGACCTAAATAAAGCTGTTGATTCTGATAAGCCCAAGCACGAAGCACAAGAAGCCCTCAGACATGGAGATCTGAGCACATACAGCACTTTCTGATGCCACTGTGCAAATATTTGATCCCGTGGATAGAAGGAGGGGAACTAATTTTACCTGTCATCAAGAATAGTTTCAGTGGCTACCTGAAAAAATTCATCCTAAAAGCATGATGGAGAGGACCTTCAATCATGAACTTCCTCTCAGGAAAAAACACTTAACAAGATCCTAACTGGGTTTTTTTTTAAGTATTTTTATTTATTTTGGCTGCCCTGCGTCTTACCTGCGGCATGCAGGGTATTTTAGTTGCAGCATGCAAACTCTTAGTTGTGGCATGCAGACTCTTAGTTGCAGCATATGGGATCTAGTTCCATGACCAGGGATCAAATCTGGGACCCATGCATTGGGAGCGCAGAGTCTTAAGTCTCTGGACTACCAGAGAAGTGTCCTATCTGGGTGTCAGATTATAAGTTCAGTTTGTGACTTCCTCTTCAAACTGTACTCACGGCTCACTAGGTTAGTTTTGCCATTCATGGGTAAGAGATTTGCTCCAGGAAAAAAAGACACATAAATAAACCAAACACTTTTTGTAAGAGGCACAAAGAGAACCAAATTTCACTACTTCAGACTTAGTCTGACCTCTCACCCAAGATGGAGGAGCTTGAAAATCCCCCTCTTCTACAGAGATAAAGTGCTGCTGGGGAAACCAGTCCTGAAAATCACATCATTCAAGTACCTTGCTTCTCAGGTTCCTGACAGGTGAGTCCTTCTAGTCCAGCCAGGAGAACCTCAGTTGCAACAAATCAGCCACAACACTTGGGGAGACAAAAGTTATTGTGCGTCTCTGAGACAAGCAATGCAGGCAATCAACTAAAACTTGAACCCCTGGCAAGTATGAGAAAGATCCTGATTCACAGCCAAAAAGCAGGTGAGAACAGTGTGGGCTTTGGTGATCTTACCACCCTGCCCTGTGTCAAGATTAATATCGAAGTAAGTCATCAGATACAGACCTAGCCTAACAGGTTTACTTATTGGGGACTTGGACTCCTATTACGTGATCTGAACAACGTCTTAATAGATGTCGATTGCAACATACAACTCAACAAGGGTGAAGAATTAAGTCATTCTGAGAACCTCTAATTAGATCTGAGGAAAAGGGCCGAGAGAAACTGGGAGAGAGAAGGATGAGAAGAGGAAGAACAAGGAATTGCTCAGTAGATTCAGGGTGAAAGAAATCTGTAGAAAACTTGTCTGTGTTCTGGTGGTGACGACTTCCCCACCAGAACATGCCTCTCACAAACGATCCCCTCCATCCCTCTCCAGAAGAGGAAAAGAGGACACACAAGAAGAAGCGCCTGGTATGGAGCCCCAGTTCCCATCTCACGGATGTGAAATGCCCAGGATACTACAACCATCTCTGCTGCTGCTGCTACTAAGTCGCTTCAGTCGTGTCTGACTCTGGGCAACCCCATAGACGGCAGCCGACCAGGCTCCCCATCTCTAGCCAGGCACAAACTTAGCTTTGTGTGTTGGCTGCTCTACTGTCCTCTGCCAGCCTACAAGAGGAAAAGCCAGGCTTGCAGACGGATGCTCTTTCAGATAGAAGCAGCATGATAAGCACCCTGAATCCAGATGAATGGGAAACCATCACAATAAACACATTTTGGATTTAAAAAAGAATGAAAGAAAGAAAGAAAGAAAGAGAAGGACTTTCCTGGTGGCCCAGTGGTTAAGAATCCACCAATACAGGGACACAGGTTTGATTCCTGGTCCAGGGAGATCCTACATGTGGCGAAGCAACTAAGCCCATTAACAACTACTGAGCCCGAGGGCCTGGACCCTGTGCTCCACAAGAAGAGAAGCCACTGCAATGAGAAGCCTGCAGACCACAACCAGAGAGTAGCCCCCCACCTGCCTCAACTAGAGAAGAGCCCACACACAGCAATGAAGACCCAGTGCAGCTATAAATAAATAAATGTTTTAAAAAAAAAAAGAAAAGAAAACTCAGCTGTGTGAATGGCTGTGTGCTCATACCAGACTAAAGATACCTGCTTTTAACCCCTGCTGTTTGGAAGGTGTGCTAACAGAGCTTCCTTAAACACATCTTTTCTTTTAGACCTCAAGATGTACTTTTGAAACAAAGAGTGTTTTCCTTTTCTCCTGAACTGTACAAGTCTCAGAGTCAGACAACATACATAACTATCAGCCCACTCAATGTGCTGGCTGTGTGACATTAGCCAAGTAACTTAACCTCTCTGAAATCATTTCCTTACCCATAAAACATGAAGCTTAAATGAAATAATACCTATAGACAATCAACAAATATTCCTTCCTTTCCTCCCAGCAAAACTCAATCTTCCACAGAATTCAAGGAAGACACCACAGTGACCATCTGGCATGACCTCTGGCTGTCCAGCACACCATTCTGTGGCCTCACAGATAAAGAGCCTGTGTAATCATGGAACAGGAAGACAGCCAGGAAACAATCAGCGGTTCCGAGATGCCACCATGGCTCCTGATGGGAGGGTCACCTGCCAGAAGATAAAATAGCCTTCTCTTGCCCTCACAGAGTCTCCAGAAATTTCCACCAAGTGCACAGAGAAACCAATGCCAATACTACAGTGGCTGGGAGATCAGGGATATGGCCCAAGACCATGGACACCTTATGTGGGCAGTCACGCAGCAGTGAAGGGACAAGAAAGACCAACTAAGACTTCACAGGGCTGCTCTGCAAACAGCTGCTGGATGGCGGTATCTCAGGGGAAAAAACATGCACCATGTAATGTGACACCTTCATCCGCTTCCGTGACACTGCCAGGGTTGTGCCAACCTCAGCCACTGTGGCTGTTTGCAGCTGCATCCATCTCTCTGCGAGGAGGACCTCCTTGGGCTACCGCCTGAGCTCCCCACTTGAGAAGGAGGCTCCCAGAGGAACGGTGTGCCTGGGCCTATGCCGTCCTGCCATCCCCAGTGTGCTCTACTTAATTATTCAAGGGATGAGGCATTGTGGCCTTTGTGAGCAAAGCTTTCAGAATATTTAAAATTCATGGGCGAAGCCAAGGAGTGACTTTTTAAAGCTCCCTTCCTTGAAGCAAGTGATACGGCTTTCAATCAGGTGGTGGGATTCCAATTTTCCAGAATTTTCCATCCTTGGTGAAACATGCCTGCTTTAAAAAAGAAAAGAAAACTGAAAGAAGGAAAATAAAAGAGAGAGGGAGAGGAAGCTCTGACAAAAGTCAAACTTGATTAATCATCAGTTTTGTCCCAGGGGAGTCGCTTTCAGATTTAGCAGATCAAATGCTGTGGGTGCCAAAGTCAGGTGGGAGGCCAGGAACCTCTTGGAAGCACGCTGGCTGTGGGGAGGGATGGGGCCCCTGAGCAAGCACACTGCTCCACCCCAGGCCCGATTCAGTGCTCGTCTCACCCAATTCCACATCCTGGAAGAGATGCCACAGGCCACCAAGGTGGGCGCCTGAGGGCCCACGAAGGTGGGCTCACAGCCCTGGCTGAGATGTGGGCAAGGGCTAGGCACCCCTCAAGTCTGTACCCAGGGAACACCCACCACACCACACAGAGGGGTCCACTGAGGCCCCAGGATGGGCGAGGGGCCCACACCCTGAGAGGACACTGTCTGAGGAAAGGCAGGCTGGCAGGCTTCCGGGGGGCCTCAGCATTCAATGAGCTGCAACCCTGAGCCCCTACAGGGGCTTCACATCTCCCAGCGAAGCTCAGCCCATGATACCATGTCCTCACCTTAGAGGAAAGCCTGGCAGAGCCCAGAGCTTTTTGCTTCTCAGAACAAGAAGGTCTGGACAATGGTTTCACAGCCATCACAGGCCACCTCTTTCTGTCCCTGCCCTGTGTACTCCCTACCTGTGTACACCCCACCTGTGTACACCCAGGTGCACTCAGGTCCCCTCAGCCACCCACAGAGCCAAACCCTCTGCCTGCGCCTCTCTCCCTCTAATCCCAGTTCCCCCAGACGTGTCCACAGGAGCAAACTGCCTCCTCCAAATGGCAGTGGTCCTCTACGTGAAAGCCACTCTCTCCTGTCCCTGCCTCTTGGCCCAAGTTCTCTCGTCTCTCAGCTGAACATGCCCAAACCCTTTTAACAGGCAATTCTCATCTCTTTAGGGTCAAGGACTACTTTGAAAATCTGATAAAAAACTACAGCTATCCTCCCTAGAAAAGAACATATACATATACAGTGCTCCATACAGTTTGTGGGGAGGGGTGTTCACAGACCTCTGAATTGCATATAGGGACTTCATTTTTAAAAAGTGTGTGTTTACTTATTTCTGAGTGTGCTGGGTCTTTATTGCTGTGCACAAGTTTTCTCTACTTGCAGCAAGTAGGGGCTGCTCTCTAGTTGCAGTACGTGGGGTTTCCCATTGTGGTGGGTTCTCTTGTTTCAGAGAACACCCTCTAGGCATGCAGGCAGGCTTCACTAGTTGTAGCTCATGGGTTTAGTTGCCCTGTGGAATCTTCCCTGACCGGGCATCAAACCCATGTCCCCTGCTTTGGCAGGCAGATTCCTATCCACTGGACCACCAAGGAAGGCCCTAGAAACTTCATTTTAAGAAACCTTCCTTCAGGGAACTGCCCTGGTAGGCAGTGGTTAAGACTCCACACTCTCAACACAGGGGGCCTGGGTCTGATCCCTGGTCAGGTCACTGGATCCTGCATGTTGCAACAAAGATCCCATGTGCTGCAACTAAGACAAACAGATAAAGAAAAAGAAACCTTCCTCTGTGTCACCCTCATGAAACATGTGGCAAGACCCCTCCAGCTCTGCTCTCCTTCCTAAATCAGGTGAACTTCAGCGTCCAGAACTAAACACAACATTCTAGATGTCACGTGCAGCAGACCCCTCGCCTCCACCTATTTCATACTTCGGCTAAGAGCTTCAAAGTTTTAGCCAGCCTTTGAGATGACCACATCACTGGGACTGACTCACAGGGAACTCACCACCAACTCAAATCCCCAAGTCTTTCACATGCTCGGAAAGATCCGTCTCACTTCTCATCTCTCTACCTGGTGGACAGCCACTGGACTACACTCTCCCAGTCATCCAGCATCATCCAGGCTCTTGGTCCTCCCTGATAAACTAGAGCCAGTCCTTCCTTCCTCCCTACACTCTCAAATCTCCTGAAGTCCTTGAAACCTGCAGGACCAGCTGTCCAGCCAGACTACCCACTTCACCTTCACACTGTGACTGACACAAAGCTAGTCCGTGAGGACAGCGTTGCCCCACCACACACAGCCGGTCCGCTCCTCTCACCCGCCACAAAAGCAGAACACAAGGGGAGACGGGTGGTGGGTGTCCTCATGGCCCCCAGAATGTGGCTCTCTCTGTGCCCTTGGAGGTGAGGCCATTCCAGCCACCTGCCCCCTGCCACACCCGTGCCAGCCTCCAAGTGTTTCCTGCCACTGATGGGGCTTCAGCTCCGAACCTACCTCATCCTCCGTCCAGCTCCTATCACCACCCCCATCCACAGGACAAACCCCTCGGCCTGGGCTCAGCTCCTACCATCCAGCGCCTTCTTCCCCATGCCCCTCAGTGAGTTCACTTTCTTCCCTGAATGGCCCATGCCCTGCCCACAGACCGCCACTGTTCCCCACCTTGTGGGAATTCCTTGCCTCCCAACCTGATGCACTCTGCCATCTGCCTCCTTCGTGTCCACACCCAAGCAACCGGGTGGACAAAACTGGGTGGACCGTGTTTCATTTTAAATGCATGTTCTCTGACCTCAAACTGTTGCTCTACAATGGCCCACAAAGCCTAGGTTTCTCTGGGAGGCTGGCCACCTGGTCCCAGACAATTTCACTCTTTTCTTCTCCTCAGATTCCCATCCCTGGTCCTCCACCTTTGCTCTGAGTTAATGAGCCTGCCTCATACACCCTGGAGAGAAACAAGAGCCCTGGACTAGAACTCAAGCACCTTCCACCACACCCAGACCTGCCTCCATCTGTTCCCACTGTGGCCTCCTTCCCTCCTTCCCTCTCTCTGCCCCAAGGGACAATCTTTCTCTGATGTCCTAAACCCATTCCTGTCACCGTAAGGCCTGGGCTCCTGGATCACCCTGCTTTTCTTGGGCAGCATTCCCGCCAGCATCCACACATGCTGGAGTTCTCCTATCTTAAATACCTTCTCCCTTTACCCACAGCCTCTCATGTGACTGTCTCAGTACTCCATTCCCTCAACCGTCAACTCCATTCATTCGTTCATTCGTTTGGCTGCACTGGGTCTTAGTTGCGGCATGCAGGATCTTTTAGTTGCAGCATGCGAACTCTTAGGTACTTCCCTGGTGGCTCAGACGTAAACAGTCTGCCTGCCATGTGGGAGACCTGAGTTCAATCCCTGGGTCGGGAAGACCTGGAGGAGGAACCCACTTCAGTATTCTTGCCTGGAGAATCCCATGGACAGAGGAGCCTGGTGAGCTATGGTGCGTGGGGTTGCAGAGAGTCGGACACGACTGAGTGACTAACACAGACAGGAAAATTCTTAGTTGCAGCATGTGGGATCTAGTTCCCTGACCAGTGATCAAACCTGGGTCCCCTGCATTGGGAGTATGGAGTCTAAGCCACTGGACCAGTAGGGAAGTTCCAATCAACTTCTTGAAAAAGTGGTCCACACATCCCCCACACAACCCTCATCCCAGCCTCCCATTCATCTTCTAGTCCATCTGGTGCCTGGCCCCACCTGACTCACCGCTGTCTGGATTCAGGTCAGGGCTACCAGCAGCCACCATGCCACTCAGTCCTAGGTCACCTGTGCAACACTCAACACTGACACCCAACCCCCGACTGAGACACAGCCCCAGTCCTTCCTCCCTCCCTGGGCTCTCCTCCTCTGTCTTTCTTGCTGGCTCCTTCTGCTCTACCGCCCCCTTGAAAACGGACAGTTCTGAGCCCTCTCCTCCTCTGCCTTCCCTCTCAATCCATCATGAAGTCGCCCAGTCTCTTCCAGTCTGATCTCTGCTGAACCCAAGCTACATTAACTCCCTGTCTTCTGCCCAGCTCCACACACTCCCTCAAGCTTAACATGATGTGACCATTTGACACTGAGTCTCCCACTCCACCCCTCACCTTCTGCTCCTCCAGGCTTCCCTACACCTTATTATTGTTTAGTCACTTAGTTTCGTCCAACTCTTTGCAACCCCATGGACTGCAGCACACCAGGCTTCCCTGTCCATCACCAACTCCCAAAGCTTGCTCAAATTCATGTCCATTGAGTTGGTGATGCCATCCAACCATTTCATCCTCTGTTGTCCCCTTCTCCTGCCCTCAATCTTTCCCAGCATCAGGGTTTTTCCCAAAGAGTCAGCTCTTCGCATCAAGTGGCCACCACTTGCTTAAACCCCAAACCAAAGGGGTCCTCCTCATTCCCTCCCTCCTTGTTATTCCTACCTTATAACCAAGCTCTAACAAATCTGCCCCCAAACCATCTGCAGAGTCTGCTCACTTCTCTCCTTCCCTCTGTGACCTTCTCAGGCTCAGCCAGCATCCTCTTTGAACTAGAACACAGGAACCCTGTCACTTCTCCTCGCTTCAGGTCTTATCCCCTTTCATCCATTTTGCATAGAGCACCGGAGAAGTCTTCTTAACAGGCAGGAAGGGCTGTGTCACAGGCCTATTAACACCTTTCTGTCTTTGTTTCTTTGTTTGTTTGTTTTTGGCAGCATCCCTTGGCATGTGGGATCTTGGTTCCCTGACCAGGGATCAAACCCACATCCACTGCACTGGAAGTACAGAATCTTAACCACCCACAGGTCTGTCCTAACCCTTCAGTCTTTTTTTTTTTTCCTAACCCTTCAGTCTTATCTACTCTCACAGCATTTCAAATGTAATCCATCGTCCATGCCACAGCCTCTGAGATCTGGTCTGCCCTCATGCCTACCTACCCTCCAGCCCCAGCCTGGGTGCCCCTCCCTCCCTCGCTGCCAGCCAGTCCCGCAGGTCTGATTTCAGTTTCTGAAACATTCTGGGCAGCCCCTTCCCACACTGGGTCTTTACCCCCGCCCCTCCCTCCACCTAGAACGATCTGCTCCTGCTCTTCACGTGATACAGCAGCTTAAATGTCACCTCTTCGGAGGCAGCCCATAAGCATACGGCCCAAAGCTGGGCTCAGCCCCTGCTTCCTTCCCTCATGGCACTGAGCACAACTTGCAGCTATTTTATTTGCGGATGCTTGTGGGGGGAAGAGAGGGCTGGGAGTGGGCAGAGACAGGTGGAATCTGTCTCCCTCACTAGAATGAGAATTCCATGGAAATAAGAGGGGCCATGTCTGACTTAAATTGTTAAATGTTAAAAATAATAATATTTTTTATACATTTGGTTAAAATATGTTAGAATTAACAAATGTAGTATATTAATGCATATAGGTGGAACCTAGAAAAATGATGCGGATCAACCTATTTGCAGGGCAGGAATAGAGATGCAGATGTAGAGAATGGACATGTGGACACGGAGGGTGGGGGAGGGGAGAGTGGGACGAACTGGGAGATTAGGATTGATGAGATATACGCTACTGGGGCTTCCCAGGTGGCTCAGTGGTAAAGAATCCACCTGCCAATGCAGGAGAAACAGGAGACACAGGTTTAATCCCTGGATCACAAAGATCCCCTGGAAAAGGAAATGGCAACCTCCTCCAGTATTCTTGCCTGGAAAAATCCCATGGACAGAGCAACCTGGGGGGCTGCAGTCCATGGGGTCACAAGAGTCAGACACGACTTAGTGACTAAACAACAACATATACACCACCATGTGTAAAACAGCATGGGGACCTGTTGTATAGCACAGGGAGCTCAGCTCAGTACTCTGTGGTGACCTAGATGGGTAGGATGGGGTGGGAGGAAGTCCAGGAGGGAGGGGATACACGTATACATATACCTGATTCACTTTGTTGTAGAGCAGTAACTAACACAACATTTTGAAGCAATTATACTCCAATAAATAAATAAATAAAACACATTAAAATTCATTTCACTTGTTTCTTTTGCTTTTTTTACTGGACACTAGAACATGTAAAATTACATATGTGGCTTCATATTTCTATGGGACTGTGCTGGTCTAGTTAGCAAGGGTGGGAAGAAGCAGATTATCACATGCTGTTGATATAACACTGTATTATAATCAACTATTTTATGTGATAAACAGTATAGAGAGGCACAGGCCAACCATTCAGGTACACAGAAGGCAGGTAGGTCAGACTAGGATAGAACAGACTTGAAACACCAAACTAATGAGGATGAAGTCATGGATCACTGCGACTTAGCTGAATGCCCTGAAAGTAGCTTACGCCAACTATCCAATACATGTGCAGATTTGAAGGCTGCCACTGGAACAACAGAGGGTGTGTTTCAACATGGCCACATAGCACATGTCCTAAAGCCCTTCCTAACTCCAATGGGTTCCTGGGCCTCTATGAACAGACCTACTGTCTAGATATTCTTGTCTGCATACAACTCAATGCTCTCATGCCCAGCCTTCTCCTCCTCATACTTAAAGAACTAGACTCATCAAAAGAAACAAGGGGACTTCCCTGGTGGTTCAGGGTTAAGAATCTGCTTTCCAGTGCAGGGGATGCAGGTTTGATATCCGGTTGGGAAACCAGGATCCCACATGCTGCAGGGCAGCTGAGACTGAGCGCCACAACTAGAGAAGCCCACACACCACAAGGAAGACCCAGCACAGCAAAACATGGAAGGAAGGAAGGAAAGAAATGAGGTTTTGCTATGTTGGTTTCCCTGACTGTCTCAACTTCGGGCCACTGCAAGACTCAGAGCAGGACCAAGGAGAGGGCTATGCAGAAGCACCCAGCCCATCTTCCATGGGGCATGTGCCACGTCAGCTGATGGGGGCGAGGGCACAAGATGAGCCATCCCCACAGAAAAGCCTGTGCCCTCAGGTGTTGAGCTGACCCTCTGGATCACCACATTAACGTTCATTCCCTCCAAGAGATTATCTGCTCCCATGGAGCAAGAAAATCTACTTCTCACAGAGGTTAATAAACTTACAGATCTCATTACTCAAAGAGGTCATTGTGGCAAAAATTTTAATGCATTTTTTAGAAAAGGTCTGGAAGATTATTAACAACAGAACAATGGCTGGCTATTCAGAGAAGCAAGGGCAGACAGGTGACTGATAGAGATGAAGCAGGCTCTCTCCTCCTCCACACAGCATCCCCCAGGACTGTGGAAGGTAAAGCACTTGGAGCCCAACTGGGCTGGCCATCTCTGACTGCCCACCCTCTGGGGCTGGGGCTGCTTGCCTCTGCTCCTGCCCCTCGGTCACCTCACATGTTGGCAACTAGCACATTTACCAACACATTCCTCAGTCTTCAATGAGCACTGCAAGGCTGCTCACAAATCTGTATTTGCCCCAGCTAACTCTCTAGCCCAATGCCCACAGTCAGCTGTATCAAACCATTTCTTCTCTTTCTAATCTACCCCCTGGTTCTCAGATCAATTCCTGAGCTCACACAGAGAAGGAAAAGCCAGGCAACCCAGCTCCCTCATTCCCTTTTCCACCTCAGCCTCAAAATGCCACCATACCTGCACCTTGCCTGGTCTCTAAGGGTGATCCTCCCAGCATAAAGCTCTTATTCTAGTTCCTTCCTGCCATCCACTTCCTTGTGCCAACCACACTGCCTGCCATCTTTCTTGAATATCTTTAATCTCCGTTCCTGTTTCCCCCTCAGCCTTCCAACATGCTCAACTGATGAAATGAAAATCAGCCTTCCTTCTACCCTGACTCACCCTCAAGCTCAGCCTGACTTCTTTATTCCCCTGCCGTACACTCACTCCTTAAACCACTGCAGATGGATTTGTGCCTTCACACTTGGCTGAAGCTGCTCTTAAAATCCATCAGTGCCCTAACTCTCCCACCCCCACGGCAGGATTTAACAGCACGCACGTTGGGTCCCCACCCAGCTTCCCAAGGCCTTCACCCATGTTGAGTACACCTCCCTTTCGGCCGCCTCTCCCCTGGCTTTCACAACACCTCTCTCCTCCAGCCTGCCTCCAATATCATCACCTCTAAGTCTCACCCACTGGCTTCTTTTCCTTCTCTTCAACTGGTGTCCTTTCCCAGAGTTCCATCTTCATCTTTTTAAAGTATTTTTCTAAAAAAATATTTTATTATTCTTATTGTTATTTTATTTATTTTTATTTTTTGGATGTGCTGTGCAGCATGTGGGATCTTAGTTTCCCATACCCCCTACACTGGAAGCGCAGAGTCTTAACCACTGGATGGCCAGGGAAGCCTCCCATCTTCATCTTCTTGATCCACTCTCTCCTTGGATGATCAAGTCCATCTCAGAGGTGATGGCTCTCAAATCTGTACCTCTGATTGTACCCTAATTGCTGAGTGCTAGAGTTGAATTTCTATTGATAGAGGCCACTCCACATGACCCACTACAAGTGGAAATTCACCCAGACTAAACTCTCATCAACTCTCTCCCCTAAACTGCATCTCCTCTTGTGTTCTTAATCTCAGTCAATGGCACCACCATCCACTCAAACAGTCTAGAAACACCTGAATTGCTGGCAGCTCCGCCTCTCCCTTCCTCTCATTACAACAATCAAGAGCTGTGGGTCCACCTCCCACGTGACTCTCGGGGGAGCCTTTTGCCTCCAGAAGATGCATCTTAAGAACATGAATTCTGCTCTCAAATGGGCATGAGCTTGGTTTCCTAGCTGCGAGCTTGAACAGATTACTGAACCTCTCAAGCCCAGTTTCTCCAACTATGAAAGTGAGGGTTGTTGTGAGAATTAAACGAGATATTGTATAGACACACTCTGCATACTAACTCAAACCCACTGAGTTCTCATTAAGTAATAGCTTAATTTGTGTCCTGATTTGGCAACTCTACAGGAAAGACATTCAAGCTTTCACTCTCTCATCTCTGGCAAGGTGCCTTACATACATTTTTATGCTTTATTGTATTATATCTATTCCTAGAAGCTGCCACAGATCCAGTACAGAACAGGGCATGGTCTACATTATATAAATCTGTGCCATATATGCTCTGCGCTCTCAACACTTCTTGCCTGGATTGTGCCTAGTTCCTATGAGGTATCTTTCCTCTGCTCTCTCAACTTTCTGTGCTACCCTTCATTATCATCTCTGGGATACTTTTCCTAACACAAGTAATGTTCTTCTCTTCAAAACTGAGTGCTCCCTCATTACCTATAGACTGAAGTCAAAATTCCATAGGATATAGCATGTTTCTGCCTTCTAACCCGTTACCTCATCCTCTCTGAGCCCACTGCCTGCCACTGCCTGGGACTCAGGCCTCATTCTTAGGTACCAAGATGAACTGCTCCTCCCACCTCCAGCCTCACCCATGGCTGGCTCCCCCTGCCACCTATGGGATAAAGTCCCAAACACGTAGCACAAAGGCCTTTCCTTCATGTCTGTACCTTCCTGACCCCCTTCTCCACGCCCACCATGCACTGCACATTCTTTCTCACCTCCCTGCCCACTACTAAGCTAACGCACGTCACAGGGTGTGCTTAACTTAATCCTCACAACCACACTCTGATGGTGGTACTATCATCAGTCCCATTTCACACATAATGTGAAGCTCACAAAGGTCAGTATCTTGCTCCAAGCCATACAGCCAGCAAATGGCCAGCCCAGGCCTGAGTCCAAGGTCTCTGCTCTTGACCTGAACACTCCACTGCCTCCTGTGGGCCGCTCTCTCCATCTCAATGCTTCCCTTTGCCCTGCAGTTCTGTTTACCTCAGAAACTCCTTCTTATCCTTCAAGACTCAGTTCCAAAGTCACCTTCTTCAAGAAGCCTTCTGCAACTTCTCAAAGAGTTAGGAATTTTATCCTAAGTCATATTTCAATAAAAGGCTATTTCATTGTCCTAATTAGCTACCCACCATCCCTCTCCTTTGGGAGGGCAGGAACCCAGTCCCAACAGGCTTTGTCATCCTGTCACCTGGCCCAGAGAAGGTGCTCAAGAGCTAAGGGATGGCCAAGAAAGCTACAGGAGGGACTTCCTGGTGGTCCACTGGTTTAGACTCTGTGCTTTCAATGCAGGGGACACGGGTTCAATCCCTGGCTGGGGAAGTAAGGTCCCACATGCCCTGTGGTGCAGCCAAAAAAATTGAAAATAAATAAATAACTATTAAAAATAAAGTTATCAGAGCTGATGAACAGATGAAGGGTGATCAGAGAGGGGTTCAGATCCATATAAGTGGGTGGGAATCAGAGATATGAGACCCTGAAACCAATTACTGTCTAGACCACATAGGCCCTGGTCCCATATCAATATCTCCCATGTTAGTCCATTAGGTGATGTTTGTTTGATGTCTAGCTCCCCTACTAGGCTGAAAGCATCATGGGGCCATCACTGTGATTGTTCACAGTACATAGGTAGATGGCCATGAATTGTTGAATGAATAAGTGAATGAATATACAACAAAGGGTTCCCTAACTTGCAGCACAAATCACTAGTCTGACGCCCACAATGGGGAGACACTGATTTTTGTTTTTTGTTTTTGGTTCACTCTTGCACCTTCCCATGAAAGGAACTGGCTGACAGACTGGTTTTCTTGTGAAGATAGGTGGGTCAGCTTCCTTACCTTTCTTCTCTGCTAGCTAGTAACATTTCTCTACCAACATGAACTGAGAGGCTTAGTGATATGAGCAGAAGCTTCAGAAGGCAAACTGCATATCCTCTGGGTCACATGATGACAGGGAACCAATTCTGACAATACTCAGGACTGGGAGAGAGCAGCTGAGGACTTGAGGAGCACCCAAGAATGGACCGTGTCTAATCATGTATCCCAGAAAGGTACATCGGGAGCCACCTGTAGACCTTCCACCCAAGGCAGAAATGATCATGATGATCTTAGTGAACTTGCCCACCACTGATGAAATATTTATGTCAGTGAAGTATATATGTATGCTCAGTCGTGTCTGACTCTTTGCAACCCCATGGACAGTAGCCCACCAGGCTTCTCTGTCCATGGGATTTCCCAGGTAAGAATACTGGAGTGGGTTGCCATTTCCTTCTCCAGGGGATCAACCCAGGAATCAAATCCTCATCTCTTGTATCTCCTGCATTGGCAAATGAATTCTTTACCACTAGGAAGAATGCCATCTGGGAAGCCATTTATGTGTCAAAACAGTGTGTTAAATGTTATGTACACATTTTTCTCATCAGTTTCTCAGTCGTTTGATAGATGTAGATGGTGAAGCTAAAGAGATAAAATGACTTGTCCAAGCTCACACAGCCAGCCAGGAAGGCTGGAATCTGTACTCAGCATCCTCTCCAGTTCCCAGACAGGTGGACTTTCATGACAACAGACTCATTTGCTGAGATAGCCAGTTCTAGTTTCTGTCTGCCTGGACGGGTTAGAGAGCTCGTCCTCAGACCAACTGAGCTGAAATCAGCCATGTCTACCAGGAGCTCCTTCTCCTGCCCTTCAGAGCGTCCCAGCACAGGCTCTGTTCCTCGTCCCCAGGAGGACCTTCTCCATCACCCCTCTCCCCCAGGACAACAGACACCAAAGCAACCCTCCTGTTCTCCATTTATCTGAACAACTCCAATTAAAAGCTTTCCCAATTAAAAATCCCAAAAGGGATCCAATGCCAGGGTAGCAGGGACTGCAATATACCTCACTAATTAGATCCCTGTGGACAACCCCTACCCTGTAACCCACAGACAAGACATCCCCCAGTGCATAAGGGGAGGAAGGAGGACAAAGGCTGGTTGGATGGTCCTGCTCATCACCCGAGAGCTGGACCAAGACCTCCCAGGACAAGGCAACTGAAGAGGACTGGTCAGAGCCCTGCCGGCAGCTGGGATGCAGCCTCCACTTGGCTGGGAGGTACCTGCGTATTTAGAACCCTTTAGGAAGTCTGTTAGGCTTCCCAGGTGGCTCTGTGGTGAAGAATCTGCCTGCCAGTGCAGGAGACTTGGTTGGAGCCTTGGGTCGGGAAGATCCCCTGATGGAGGGCAATGCAACCCACCCCAGTGTTCTTGCCTGGAGAATCCCATGGACAGAGGAGTCTGGTGGACTACAGTCCATGTGGTTGCAAAACAGTCAGATATGACTTAGCCACTAAACAGCAACAACTACCAGGGTCTCTTAATGCACGGCTCTTAAGCTAACTGCTTCGGCTGGTGGCAATGCTTTATCCTAAGCTTTTCTGAACAGGGTGGGGGATACCATGGTCCCCAATTCCTCAGAAGGAGAAAACGACTATCAACCAGGCTTGTGAATAAAAAATTAAAAAAAAAAAAATCTCCAGTCGTTGACAAATGTCTAAATGTGTTCCCCACATGCATATTTTTATTCTAACAAGCTAATTTGAAATATAATTTAAATAAATTCTACCAGAATGATACCATATGACTAACAGCCCCCGGCGGCAGAACTACTGGAGGGAGGCTTCATCGTACATTCAGCAGAGGTTCCCAACCTGACACTCTTCCCACACAACGCACACCCCGCTAGGAAACCGGCTCCGGCTGCCAACACGCACCTCCAAGCCTATAAATACGACTGGGGGTGGGGGGGCAGGCCGAGTGCGCAATACCTAGAAGTGCAGGCAGAGAACATGTGGGGTTCGGGGACCCAAGGATCCAAGCCTATGCAAATCAGCAGCTCTTGGCCCCAACTCCTCTCGAGGCTCCTTTGTGCTTAATTTATTTTCATGTTAGGAAAAAAAAAAAAAAGTCTAACTCTCAAGATCCATAAGGTCGGGACCCAGCACACCTGAGAGTTCTAATATTCTGAAGAATGCTTTTTCTCTATTGTAACTCTGTTTGGGGGTGCTGTTCACTTTTGACAAAGGTGCAGGGAGTTTTTCTTTTCAAAGGCAAAAGGAGCTCCCATCCCCACTCCATATACCAAAAGAAGTCTTTTCCCAAAGGTTTTAGGTGCCAGTGCTGGCACAGGTAATCTGTCACAGGATTTATCCAGATTTTTTTTTTCATTTTCATATTTTTTTTTAATTGCCTGACAACTGAAGCAGGGACTGTACCGACCTCCCTGACTGTGTGTTCCTGTCAATCCCCTCGCCAAGGGAAGCCTCTCTGCAGGAGGGGCCTGATGCCCAGAAGACACAGGGCTTTGCAGAGGAAGACGTCTAAGGGGTGGGCATGGGTGCTTTTGGCTTGTAGGCAGCCTTCTCTTCTAGGTCTTACAGCAGAATTACTCTGCCCTAATATTTCCAAACAAGCAGAGATAGTTTGAGCAGCTGGGTCCTCGTCCACCAGCCACCCTTAGCAACCACGAAGGATCCTCAGTGTTCTTACCAGGATTCACTAAGGAGTGGTGACTCATCCAAAATTACACAGTCTCCACAAATTACCCAATGTTAATTGTGATCTTGGTCTCCTCTACCATTTCTTTCCTTCAGTAATTCATTTAAAAGATTATCAAAATGTGACTTTTATTTTTTAATTTATACCCTGCCTTGCTCTAGAAAGGATTTCAGCAGGTTTGCAGAGATGTATAAAATTCAGCAAAATGATAAATCAGAAATAGGTTTGGAGTTGAATGATGGTGTATATTTATAGTAATTGGCAAGGAAAGATGTCCATTCAAGGTATTTTAAGTTGAAAAACAGGTTACAAAAGAGACGTGTGACATGATTCAATTTTGATAAAAATATCCAATTTTTTTATATTGCTTGCTCTATGTAAACGTCTATCTAGACACTGAGACATGTATACATGGAAAAGAGTCTGCAAAGACGGACATCTGATTGCTAATGGAGGTTATCCTTGTGAGGTGGGATGACAAGTAATTTTCACTTCCTTCTTTACACTGTTATTTTTTAGTATGAACATATAATACTTTTATAATTAGAAAAAAGCAAAGCTATTTCCATTTTTGTTTTTTAAGTAGTGAAAGAGCGAAGGCAAAACAAGGACAGGGTCAAAAAACTGAGCGAGGAATAGAAGTAAACAATGAGATCTCATCAATGTGATAAGGTCACCACACATCTGTCTCCTAAGCTCCCCAGAAGCCACTGCAGAAAGGAAACCCAATAATTTACACAAACCACTGAGCCCATCAGACAAAAAACAAACCCCCTTTCTGTTCTGGGTCCTCCTTCAGGGAACTGTGCACAAGCAGCAAAAGTGCCCTCAAGTCGATCCTGAATCCAAGTCAGGAGTTTCAGGACTGTTTCCAATAAGCATGATGGCATTTTCCCAAAGTGAAAGTCAACCCAAAATGAGTCATTCATTCATTCAGCACATATCTACTTGTTATCTACCCCATGCCAAGCACTGTGTATTTTTCCAACTCTGACACTAAGGGTGACACTGAGGACTGTCTGAACAATGAGGATGATCCCACATGTTAAGGGTCTCCCTAAGCATTTCTGCCGAGTGCACTGGGGAATCTTTCTTATGTTTCCCTGATAGTTCCTCTGACACCTTATGTATTACAGCATTTTGTTTAAACTCACACATATAGTTGGCACCTGTGTATGTGGCTTATGTTTTCCTTCTAAAATACAAACTCCACAAGGGCAGGAACTAACTGGTAGGTCTGCTAATGCTGGATCCTCAACAGATTCTCCAGTTGCCTAACAAATGACGAGCTTGAGACCTCAGTAAGTCAAGTTTAAAAAACCCACAAGGCATTCCTGGTGGTCCAGTGGTTAAGAATATGCCTGCTAAAGCAGACAACACAGGTTTGATCCCTGGTCTGGAAAGATCCCAAATGCCGTGAGGCAGCTAAGCCTGTGCACCCCAACTACTGAAGCCTGTGCACCATGGAGCCTATGCTTCACAGTCAGAGAAGCCACTATAATGCAAAGTCCGTGCCTGGCAACTAGAGAGTAGCCCCTGCTGGCCACAACTAGAGAAAGCCCTAGAGCAGCAACAGTTACTAGCCAAAGATATATTTAAAAAATTAAAACAAAAACAAAAAAATCCACAACAGAGGAATTCCCTGGTGGTCTACTGGTTAGGATTCTGCACTTGCATTGCCATGGGCTGGGGTTCAATCCCTGGTCAGGGAAGTAAGATCCTGCAAGCCATGGTCTGTGGCCAACACACACACACACACGCACGCACGCACGCACGCACACACACACACACACACACACACACGAAACCCATAACAGAACCAAAAGAAGACAAGTTTCCTCAATATATTCAAGAGCCTGTTATTTATTTTAGTCAACACGAACCTCCCCCCGCAAAAGTCTCTAACTTGCAAGAACTATGAAATTAGGTGTGATTCAGGAGGAGTGGAAAATTAAATGAGAAGGAATGATCATCAGAAGAAAGCAAACCAGTATAGATTACCAAGCGAAGGCCCCTGGTGTTAGATAACCAAGTGCAACATAATCTTGGCTGAAGAAAACAAATGAGTGTAAACTGAAGCCAAACAGAAATACAGTAGATGTTGTTTGTAAACACTGACAAAAGCATCCCAAAGTCACAACAGCACACAAGCTGGCTTTTCTCTTAGCCTTCTGCAGGCGGGTAGAAAGACAATTTACAACCCCAATGCTCGGGTGACAGCCGACAGCCTGAAAATTAACCCAAGTCACAATAAAAGCTAAACAGCATGCTTCAGCATTAAAAGAAAACTGCCTCCAAATGTGATTTCCTTCTTTCTTGGCCCTTGAAACTCTCAATTAAACATGCTATATAAAAAGTAATCCAGAAATGATCACGACTTCCAGGCTGGCGTCCAGGCAAGGCTGCCCACCACTTCAAGCATTGACTCAATCAAAAAATTTATTGGAAGCCTATTAGGTGCAAGACATGGTGCTAGGTGTTGGGATTCACTGGTGAAGAACGTAATACTTTATCCTCTCGGGATGCTATTGGGGAAGGCAGATGATAAACAAGCACAAAAGAATCCAAACAACGGCAGGTGTGGTGAACAATGGTGGGAACAAAGTGTGGCCATCTCAGCAAGCAGGTGATCTCTATGTCCAAATGCCAAGGATGAGAAGGAGGAAGGTTTTTGCAGAGCCAGGACAAAAGCATTCCAGGTGGAGGGAAGAACGAATTCCAAGACCTCCCAAGCAGGGCAAGAAAATAAAGGAGGCCAAGGTCAGCAGAAGGCAGGGAGGGAGGCCAGAGGGGCTGGGAGGACGGGGCACAGGACAACCCCTTGTCGGCTGGCAGGGATTTAAGGCAAAGAGTGGTGTGACCTGATTGAAAAGTGGTGTGACCCAACACTTGGGCTCCTGTGTGTGGAGAGTGGACCAGAGACACCCCAGAGTGGATGCTGGGGGTGCCTATTAGGAAGTTAGTCCAGGATGGAGGCAAATGGCCAGGAGTAGGGTAGGAGCTGTGATTCTAGGGAGAGGTGAATGCACCCCCAGATAATATCCCAGGAGCAGAACCCTGGGGACCCACTGACAGCCTGTATATTGGGGGTGAGAAAGAGAAGAATCAAGGATGACTCTTACAAGTGGGTGGATGGTGGGGCCAAGGACTGGGGATGGAGGAAGACAGAGGGAAGGAGAGGTTTGGGGAGCTCTGTGCATGAACAAGAGCAGGAAGCCCTGGGAAAGTACTGTGTTAAAAATACAGTGGCCTGGACTGCACTTCCCTGGTGGTCCAGTGGTTAAGACTCTGAGCTCCCAATGCAAGGGGCCTGGGTTCAACCCCTAGTCAGGAAACTAGATCCCTGATCTAGTGCCGCAACTAAAAATCCTACATGCTGCAGCAAAGATGGAGGATCACAAGAGCTGTAACTAAGACCCGGCACAACCAAATAAATAAACTAAACATTAAAAAAAAAGAAAGAAATATAAATATGGGAGTTGCCAGCATATAGATAGTACTTAAAGCCATGGAGGGATGGGATAACATTACTAAGGAAGAGAGTGTTGACAGCAAAAAGGAACCAGGACTAGTCCCTAAGTAACCCCATCACTCTGAGGTCAGACAGAGGAGCAACCAGCAGGCAGACTGAAGAGGAGCCATTGGGAAGAGAAGAGGAAACCCAGGAGAGTGTGGAGGCGAGGGGGAGGGAGTGGCCACAGGGGAGCAGCACTGCTGAGGAGGGGAGGAAGACATGGACAGAGGTCTGACAACATGCAGGTCATCAGTGACCCAGCAGTTCTGGGGACGAGGTGGGGACAGAAGCCAGACTATAGGCTGTGAAGGGCTGACAAATGACAGGCAGAGGAAATGAATAGAGATGGTGGTTTCAGGCTTCTCTTTTGAGATGTTCTCGGGTAAAGGGGAACAAAGAAGTGGAACAGAAGGAGGACAGGGATGTATCGGGTTGGCCAAGAATTTCGTTCAGGTTTTTCCATGAGATGGTGTAGAAAAACCCAAATGAACTTTCTGGTCAACCCAATAAAATGAGAGACGCTAAAGCTGTGCTGTCTAACATGGCGGCTCCACTAGCCACTTGTGGCTATTCAAACTTAAAAAAATTAGGTCTCAGTCACCCTAGCCACATTTCAAGTGCCCCACAGGAACAGGTAGCTGGTGGCCACCTTACTGGACCACGCAGATAAGAATGTTTCCATCAGTGTGGAAAGTTCCACGGGACAGCACTGAACCAAAGCATGTTTGTACACTGATGGGAAAGACCCTAGAGACAGATGGAGGGGAGAAAATAAGAAATGTTCCCTGACAAGGTGAAAGGGGATGTGATGGCTGGTCCTCCAGGAGGGGCGAGCCTCTGGCAGGACAACAGGTAGGAAGGAAAACATGGGGGTGGCCACACACAGGACTGTAGGCGTGGGGGTGGTGGTGAGGCACCTCCTTGACTGTGGCTGTCTTTTGTCAATGAAAAGGGAGGCAAGATGTGTGTAGGGGGAGAAGAGGGAGACCTGAGGAAGGAAGCAAGTAGGAAACAACTTCCTTGGGGAGTGAAAACACAACTTTACTGGAGAAACCAGACATACAACGCACAACACTTCTCAGAAGAGAAGCGGGAAATAGCAGTGAACTTCTGAATGAGGAAAAGCATCTTAAGTGGGGGAGAGAGAAATTCAGGCTTGATTTTTTTTTTTTTTCCTTTTAAATTTTGGTCATGTCTACACAGTAGCACTGTGACAAAGCTGTAGGATCACAGCAAGCTCTTCTACTGGCTGCCCTTTCTTAGTTCATCTCCCTCCATCCTACTCAACTCTCGGAAAGGATGACATTGGTTCTATTTTCGGTGAAAATGGCTCCCTCCTCTGTGTGAACAGCTTACCCAGCCCTTAGCTCCATCTCAATTTACAGCCATGGTTTGTATGTTCACATAAATTATAGAAGAGGTGGATATATTAAAAATGGCAGAAGTAGGTAGGAGTTACCAACCACCCCTTACCTATGAGAAGTGAGTAACAGACATTTATCAGATGATGTTAAAATTACATGAAAGACATATTCAGTGTTTAAACAAAATCCCCAAGCTACTCCTCCCTGCTTCTCTACAAACAAAAATTATTTTCTGACATTTTCTTTAAGCTTTTATGAGTAAACATTTTCATTTCCACAGAATCATTTGATCTCAACCACGGAGCTTCAATATTTGTTTTTGATCCTGCCAGTGTGTTGGGTTGGTTTTGTGTTGGCTGGGAGTTGCGGGGGGTGGTGTACAGAAAGAGTTAAAATCACCAGGTTCCTTTTATCTTCCATCTTGAGACCTACATTTGCCAACTCCTTCTTTCTATACATTTTTTTTTAAAGTATGAAATCTGAGAACCTCAAAGGTTCCCACTGCACAAAGAGCAGCGTTTCATAGCCAACCAAGAGGTCACTGGAAATGTTACAGGAAAACAGCTTCCTGGCCAGGGTGCCTCTGGTAGAAACCACTCACAGCTTTGTCCGTGTGAAATCTGGATCAGCACCAGTGTCTTCAGCAAATCTCCAGGCTCCTCTCTGTCCCCCCTGACCTGCTCACGTCAGTCTGGAGTTCTCACACTTCCCTTCTCAAAATTCATTTCAGCCTCTCTCTGGTTCCTCCAAACACTTTACAGACAGACCCCAGAGATAAAAATTCACTGGGTAAAATGACTCCACAAACTGGTAAGGACTAAGGCACAACAAAGCCACCATGGGAGCCCTGTCAGACCACCAGAGGACCCTTCCCCTTTCCACTGCTCACCAATCCTGCCTAGAAAAGCAAGTGCTCTAGACCTACCACCCCGCAGAAGTCTTTGGGTCTTGAGGAATGTGTGAAGGGCGCTCAGCTCAGCAGCAGGGGACACAGAGATTCAGGAACTCCCCTTCAGGTACCCACCACCAACCCACCCCACGGCCACTGTCAGGCTGCGCTGGTGGCTCTGCCCCTGCGCTCAGGGGTCATTCTACAAACACTCATCAGCTGCCTGCTCAACCTGGGAGAAGTCACCCAACCACTTCAGGCCTCTGCTACCTTATCTGTAAAATGGGAATAATAACCACTCCCAGAACCTGCACAGCACATCATCAATATGTGCTCACATCGGGTGAGCAGATGCACGGAGTTAATTGTGTTATTAGCGCAGCAGCTCCCTGACTCACAGCGCCTACTGCTCAGAGAGACGCCAAGGAGAAATCAATCCTGCTTTTTAAATTACTTTATATACTCGGATGCATTAGTCACTTCGACAGAGTGCTTCAACTTCTCTCCTGAGCATCCACTCAGTTGTTTCAAAGACTGAAGCCTTACCTACACATCCTCAGTCACCTCAAAGCATAAAGTCCACTATTCCTATGCGGGGGGTTATTATTATCTGGTGAGTTCCCTTTCCAGGAAAACTTCGATTTCCATTTTGTATGTAATAAATCCAACCGTGGAGACAAACTGCTTCTTAGACTCCCAAACACAGGCCCTGGAGTTGATCGCGCCTGGAGCAAAGGGACCGCGGCAGAATGGCCGAAGCAGGGAGGCCGGCCAGTGTGCTTGTCCCCGCCCGGTGCCCCCGCGCCCGGGCTGCCTTAGAGGGCGAAGGCCACGCGCGCTGCGCTTAAAGTCCAGGCCGGGGTGCCCCTGCCCGGTGTCCGCGCTCCGGAGCGGAGAGCGCGGGGTCGGGCGGCCCCAGTCTCTCC
Organism: Cervus canadensis; assembly: GCF_019320065.1. Taxonomy (NCBI): domain Eukaryota; kingdom Metazoa; phylum Chordata; class Mammalia; order Artiodactyla; family Cervidae; genus Cervus; species Cervus canadensis. The sequence goes on along the minus strand of NC_057402.1, from coordinate 44,793,666 downwards.
GGAGCCGGTTGCGCGCTGGCTCAGGCTCCCGGCGCTGGGCGTAGAGGCCGGTTCGCTCAGGGGGACTTCGAGCCTAGGGACGCGAGCCGGGCCACCGCAGCCCCTCGGGGTGCCGCGCGGGGCGCGCGCGGCGCGGGCTCACTCACCCCATCTCCGGCGCTGCTCCGGCGGCCGCTCCGACGGGGCCTCTCGCGTTCGCTCTCCGCCGGCTCTGCAGCCGCTCCCCGCGCGGCACATGCGGCGGCCCCTGCGCGCCCGGCTCAGCCCCGGCGCCGCTCCATTCCGTGGGGCTGCGCGGCTGCCACTACCGCCGCCGCCGCCAACAGGCGCGGGCGGGCGGGAGGGCGGGGGCTGGGCCGCCGGGGGCTGGGCGGTCGCGCTCGGGCGGCGCCCGCCCCGCCCCGCTCCCCCCCGCCCGGCTCCTTACGTAACCTTGTGGCCCCCGGGACTCGGCGCCCGGCCAAGGGGTGGGGGGCGCAGCGGGGCGTGCGGCGTCCCGCGCGCCGCCCTGCGGTCGCCACCCGCCTCCCCCCGCCTTTCCCTTGGAGACCCGGCACTGGCACTCCCCCGCCCCGTGCCCACCGCGGGGCTTGGCGCAGTGCCAGAGCAAGCATTCAGCCTGTGGGACTGCGGGGACTTGGGCGACCCTTCGTTTGCAGTTGCAGGAAGGAGCCCTCAGAAGAGGAAGTGACTTGCCCAAGGACATACGTTCAGCTTTGAGCCCAAAGTCTTCAGAATCTGCGATGGGCACGGCCGTGTGCCGCCCTGAAGCCCCCTTTCATCTTGCAGGTCCACTCCAGGGTGTTGGCTCAGGGTACCCCCACCATGAAATTCCGGATCCTACACCCGCCGCAGGTGTTCTATGGGCAAAGATGGGTTGGGGTCTCCCGACTAGAACATAATCGCTTTTCAGGAGGCTTAATCAACTTGGCTTAGAGCAAAGGAAATTGGGAGGGTAAGGGTGGAGCTTCAAGAAGAGCGATCGCTGAGTCCTCTTTCCACGCATCAGGTCCTCTTTCTACGCGTCAGGTCCTCTTTCTACGCATCACGTCCCGATCCCCTACTAAAGGCCGGCACGGGACTAAACTAATCTTCATCTCCACTCTGGGCCCTTCACAGGATCATTTTCTCCTGAGAACATGCTGCCCACCTAAGCCTGGGCAGTATTTCTTTACTCAGGACAGTAAACAAAAGTCTAGGCACAAGCATATGAAGCAGGGCCACCACCCCAAGCCTACCCGCATGTTTCCTGGGACCACAGCTTTACCTGGGAACCCTCAAGGTCTCCTCCTGGGGCTGGTGACCCGCTATGAGTAATTGTCTCAATTACAGACCTGATCCTATCTCCTTCCCACCATCCTTAGGATGAACACAAGATATTGAACGTGCTCACAAGGGCCGGCCTCATGGTGCCTCCACCTCCCTCTCCAGACTCTCCATGCATTCTCTCCCCTTGCTTCCTGTGCAGCAGCCAACTGGCCATCCTCCCTTCAGCACCTGCTGTTCTCAGTCTGGGGAGATACTTTCCTCTCTTGTCTCTGACACCCCAACCCCTTTGCTCGTCAATTCCTACGCATTTTCAGATCTCAGTTAAACTGTCCCTTCCTTGTGGAATCTTTATCTGATGCCCCAGACAAGACTGTGAACCCCTGTACTTTTTCTTCATTGCACTCACTGTATGTAATGTCTGTGAAATTAATAATTTAACCATCTCTCAGGCACATCTGCACACTCTATGAAGCTGTTATAAATTTTGCTTATCACTGCGTCTCCAGTGCCTAGAACAGTGCCTGAAAGTCTTCTGTCAAACATTTGTTGAATGAATGAATGAGCGAATAGGCTAGGCCACAGATAAACAGAATTGGCCAGGGTCTGTAAGCACAGGTAAGTCTGTTCCCAGGTGGCGCTAGTAGTAAAGAACCCGCTACAGATGCAGGAGACATAAGAGACCCAGGTTCGATCCCTGGGTCAGGAAGATCCCCTGGAGGTGGGCATGGCAACCCACACCAGTATTCTTGCTTGGAGAATCCTATGGACAGAGGAGCCTGGTGGGCTACAGTCCATAGTCAGACACAACTGAAGCAACTTAGCACACACCACACAGAGCCAGGACTGGATAAGCATTTGATCCTGGAGGAAACTCATCACCAGCTGAATTCCGAAGGCCAGGTGAAGCTGGTTGGGGTGGGGGTGGGGGGGTGGAGGTTCCCAGCAGTATCAAAAGGAGGAGTCAGGAAAGAAGACTAGAAGAACCCGGCTCAGCTGGAGTAGGAGGATCGGGGAATAGACTCACGGTGCACTTGGACCAAGCAGCGTCCCCAACCCTGAGAGGGAGTTTCCTTTGGCTCCACTGGTGGAAAGGGCAACACCCAAGTTACCTTGGGAAGAGGTACTGAAGCCACACAGGTGGGGCTGCTGAATCACCTGGGCTGCTTCACACAGTCAGCAAAAAGCAGGGCGGTGCGGGAGGTATAAGCCCGGTAAGGTTAAATACGCTGGGATTAAAGTGACCGTGACCAAAGCTTCCCTACAGGAAAGGGTGGATCAGACAAGAGTGGGAAATGGATGTCCCTCCTTTCCCCCAGTTTCAGGCTGCTGTCCCTGGGGGTAGGGGTAACCGCCACTCCTCTCCTTCACCCCCAACTCCAGGCCCAGGTTGGGTGCTGCCTCTCAGGAGCTTTCCCAGATGCCCAGAGCCTTGTCTAAGCTTCCAGTTCTTGCCAGCAGTACTTCATCTTGGAGTTTTCCCTAGAAAGAGGCCACTTAACTTCCCTATTAGTGCCTCCTCCCTCTATTGAAGCCAACACAGTAACCCTTTTTCTGTGAAATATCGCCCATCAACATGGTCTTCATGGCCCCAATTGCCAAGGGAAATGATGGGTGAAGTCGTTCCTGTTCAAGAGTCTCACAGTTGAGGCTTGCCTGGAGGTCCAGTGACTGAGACTCTGAGTTCCCTATGCATGGGGCCCAGGTTCCATCCCTGATCATGGAATTAGATCCCATATGCCTCAAGAATTCACAACAAAGACTTGGTGCAGCCAAATAAATAAATGAATATAAAAAAAAAAAAAGTCCCATAGTCAAAGGGAGAGACTCCATGCTGACTGGACATTGAGGTGAGGCCAAGGAGAGTCTTTTTTGGCCAAAAGACTTCAGGATCCTTTTAGGTTGACCAAGAGAAGTCAGTGATGTGGGACAAGACTGAAGATGTGAAAAGGAAGGGGTAATCCTGGGGAAAGCAGGAGAGGATGGGGTCCAGGCCAGGCAGAGGTGCTGGCCCTGGAGAGAGGTGGAGGGTCTAGAGGGGAAGATGAGAGAGGTAGAGGGAACCCTTGCCTGGTGGGCTCCTTTTTCTTTTTTTAGATTTTGTTTTAAAAAATGTGGACCATTTGTAAAGTCTTTATTGAATTTGTTACAATATTGCTTCTGTTTTATGTTTTGTTTCTTTGGCCAGGAGGCACCTGGGATCTTAGCTCCCCCACCAAGGACCAAACCTGCACACCCCTCACTGGAAGGTGAAGTCTGAATCACTGTCCGTCCCATGCGCTCTTTTTCCTAAGGAAAGAAACGACACTTACTGAATGTGCACAAGAGAGAGGAGATGGGGCAGAAGCCAAACTTGATAGCATTGGGAAAATAAAAACTAGTGTTTGAACAGACCCAGAGTTGGAAATGAGCAGGGCAGAGATGTCCCAGAAGTCTGGGAGGCCATGTCTTGACCAGAACCACCTCAGGGACCTGGAATTCCTGCCATTCTCTGCAGGCAGCAGAGGCTCTGGAACCTGATAGGTGGCACGGGAAGGACACCCTGGGCTCCAACAGGGGCAAACTGGTAACTGTGGATGGCTCACCAGAGAGCTACATGAACCTGCGAAATTAAGGAAAACAGCAGCTCCACGTGTGCCCTCCCTCTGTACTGCAAATGAATTCTCCCAGGCATCCTGGGCAGAAGAGCACTGTGCACCCCCTGTGCCTAAGAGGTTTGTGGTCCACACCACTGGCTTCTTGTCTCCCAAAAGCTAGCTTCTGGAGAAATGGCTGATAGTAGTCTAAGGCAGGAAAAGTGCAAACCAGCACAGAGTATCTTGTAATACCACAAAGTAAGGAGATACTAAAAAACAACAACAACACAAGGGCTGGGCGTCTGCTGAAGGGATACAGGAGCTAACTGAAAGAGCTTCCAATGGCCAAAGCTGGAACAATTTGGGCAATATGATAAATAACACTGTATAGGATTATAACACAAAATATAACAAATACACACAAATCCATACGGATGTAAATTATTACATAAGTGGGAAGAAACAAACCTTCTCTACAGAAGAATCTCAAACAACATGTGCAGGTGCTCTCCCCTCCTCCACCTCCTGGACAGTAAGCTGGTCTTAGCATCTTAGTACTTTGTTTCTAAAGAAGAGAGAATGGGAAGGGAAAAACAGGAACTTTACAGTGGAGAAACCGGACAGACACTACCTTGGCCAGGTGATCCGGGTTACCATCACCAGTTGTAAGCCATGTTGGAATCACATACCCTCTGATGCGATGGAAGAGAAGCAGACCTCACCTGTACGTTATTTTTCCCTAAGCCCATAACCTAGTCGTGAAAGGGGCACTTCCTGGTGGCTCAGTGGGAAAGAGTCCACCCGCCAAGGCAAGAGATTCAGGTTCAATCACTGGGTCAGGAAGATCCCTTGGAGAAGGGAATGGCAACTCACTCCAGTATTTTTGTCTGGGAAATCTCATGGATGGAGGAGCCTGGCAGGCTGCAGGGGTCTCGAAAGAATAGGACACGACTTAGCAACTGAACAACACAATCATGATAAACACACCAGACAAATCCACATTGAGGGACATTGTACAAAATTCCTGATCAGTACTCTGTCAAACTGTCAAGGTTATGATAAGCAAGAAAAGACTGAGAAACTGTCACAGACCAGAGGAAACTAAGGTGATATGAGTTATTATTTGGCTGCTGAGTGTTAGTCACTCAGTTGTGTCCGACTCTGCAACCCCACGGGGGTCATAGCCCGCCAGGCTCCTCTGTCCATGGGATTTCCCAGGCAGGAATACTGGAGTGGGTTGCCAGTCCCTTCTCTAGGGGATCTTCCAGTTTTTCCTGACCCAGGGATCGAACCCGGGTCTCCTGCATTGCAGGCAGATTCTTTACCGTCCTGGCTACGAGGTAAGCCCCAAGGTGATGACACGATGATTTACTAAATACTGTATTTAGATCCTGGAAGATAGAGAAGAAAAAATTTTGAAATCTAAATAAAATCTGGGTTCCATGTTGTGGGTTTGATCTCTGGTTGGGAAACTAAGATCCCACATGCTGTGCAGTGCAGCCAAATTTAAAAAAAAAAAATTTTCAATGGGGGAAAACTGGGTGGGGATAGATAGGAACTCCCTGTACTGTCTTTGCAACCTTTCTGTAAATCTAAAATTGGTCCCAAATAAAAGAAAGTAGCCTTGGGAGTTTCCTGTATACTAGAATCCTCCAAGTAGTCCAATCACTGGTCGTCTCAGAAAGGTGAATGTGTGGAACACTGAACAAGAACCTCACCAGGGAATGTCTAGGACTTCAAATTGTCTGCATAGCTCCAAAAGCAATGAATCAAAATCTTGCTTTTCCATTTTTTTTAAACAATTGCAACCTACAGTAAGAAACAGATTTTACACTGTGGCTGGGTACATACTTCTACTTTATCTACAGTTATACCTAGACAAAATGGAAACAAAAATTATATATATAAGTGAAAGTTACACAAAGCAATTCTCACCTGCAAAGCATTAAGACATTTTCCATTCTGTTCTATTTTTAAAAGCAATGCTGTTCACAATCCACTAAATTGATTTCAAAACCTGTAATCCATGTATGTTTCTTCTTTCAACAGCAAAATTAGGCTCACAGTGTATATGTATATTATTAGTGTGTTCAGATTTCTGGTATTGCTAGTCCAGGGACTTCAACTTTTTTGTCTTCTAACCTTCTCTCCACTACATATGAAACAAGTATCTTACTAAAGTCATTAATTAAACAGGTAACAATCAGGTATATTTTGCAGCTATTAAGATATCTGTGGTATAATTTGTACTATATTTCTAGATAGTAACATAGAAAAATATTCTTTCAAGAAATATTAATCATCTCCTATGTGCCTGGTACTGTGCTGAGTTTTAGGGATAAAGTGCTCAGCAAAAGAGACAAAGTGCTTCTATAATGTCATGGAACTATAAGAGTGGGTAGAAATATTAAAAAATCAGAAACATATAAACTGTTACCTGTGTGAATAAAATGGTCCTAATGTAGGTTGAGAGGGATTGTCAGGAATGGCCTCTTTGAAGAGGCATTTAAGAAGAGGCCTGGGAATTTACCTGGGGGTCCAGTGGTTAAGACTTAGCCTTCCAGAGCAGGGAGTATGGTTTCTGATCCCTGGTTGGGGAGCTAAGATCCAACATGCCTCTCGGCCAAAAAAACAAAACATAAAACACAGAAGCAATACTGTAACAAATCCAAGAAAGACTTAAAAAGATGGTCCACACCAAAAAAAAAAAAAGGCCTGAAGAACAAAGGGCAGGTATGGCGGAGGGAAGAGGCCCTGGACAGAGGAGCACGGAGGTGGAGAAGGCTGGGAGGCTCCGGGGACTGCAGGGTCAGCGTGGTTGGAGTCACGCAGTTCAGCAAGGCAGGTGATGAGCTGGGAGCGGTCCCCAGGGCCCTGATGCAGGGTTAAGGGGATTTATCCAACCACACTGACAGGTTGGAGAATGGTCTGGTTTACATTTTTTGAAGCTCGCTCTGGCTACTGGGAGGAGAAGAGGTAAGAAGGAGACAAGAGTGAAAGTAGGGAGACCAGTTAAGAGGCTCTAGCAGAGAAACCCAGACAGAAGACAAGGGTTGAGAGGAAGGGAAGTGGATTATAGATCAGAGCTATATTTTGGAGGGAGACTTGACAGGACTTGGTGATGGGTGTGTATTATGGGTGTGTATTATGATATAAAGTTAAATTCAGAAAATCATCCATGTTATTATATTCATTGAGCTGCAGCTATAATTAGGTAAAAGCTACTAGTCTGCATGGACAAGGCTTGGAAGTATAGAAAATGAAAAGTTTGCTTTGTTGGGACAGCAGAAGGAACACAGGGTAAAAGCACAAACACTGGAGTCAGACAGACTTGGCCTGTGTCTCAGCCCTGCCACTGACTATCTCTGTGATGCTTTGCAAGCTTTTTAACCTCTCTGAGCCTCAGTTCTCTCACCTGTAAAATGGGGATACCTCACTGGACTGTGAGGAAGATGAAATGAGAAAACATGTAAAGTGCTTAGCTGAGTTCCGTGGCATTTGTCATTGCTGTTCAGTCACTACATCATGTCCGACTCTTTACAACCCCATGGATGGCAGCATGCCAGGCTCCTCTGTCCTCCACTATTTCCCAGAGTTTGTTCAAATTCATGTCCATTGAATGTACAGTACATTCTGAATACATTTCAAGTATTACTATTATTACTGGTTATTGTGGTGGGACCAGGGCAAACTTTTCATTCTTTATTGTGACTGAATTAATACTGTTATAACGGTATTTATAGAGTTGGTAATTTAAAGTTTAGTAGAGTTGGTTTGAGGATTCTGAAACTGTATAGAAACAGCTCATGCATTTCCTGCCCGGTAACATGTTGCCAACCTGTGTAACAAAGTTCTTCATAGCTTCAGGATGTCCCTGCAGGGCACCTGAGGGTCAGAGAAGACTATGGCCCATCTCTTTAAGATGCCAGCTCCAGCACCTGCTTCTGATCTAGCCAAGGACCTGCTCTTGGAGAGACGAACTCTGAATGGTTTCCAACATTGCTACTTGTTCTCTCCTCTTCCTATCTGGGGAAGTCTATCTGTTCTAAATACCTCTGAGGATTCTGACAGCATTCATTCATTCGTTTAACCTTAGCACCTATTCTGACATAGATCAGACAATCTGACAATCTATATTCTCAAACAATCTAATAAGTAAAATATAATGTAACCAAGATATGAATAAATTCCCATGAGAAACTGGCTTTATCTGGAGAAGGCTTCGAAAGTGGACACCCAAACTGGATCTTAAAAGCTGTATGGGAGAGAAGGTCAATACCTGTAAATAGACCAGCACTTGCTAAGTCACAGGGACATTAAAGAGTATGACTCATAAAGGGAATGTCCCCGTGTTTAGCTCAATAGAGTGTGGTAAGAAGTGACTTCCCAGATGGCTCAGTGGTAAAGAATCCGCCTGCCAATAGGAGAGGTGGGTTAGTCCTTTTGTCTGGAAGATGCCCCAGAGAAGGAAATGGCAATCCACTCCAGTATACTTGCCTGGGAAATCCCATGGACAGAAGAGCCTGGTGGGCTACAGTCCATAGGGTCACAAAGAGTCAGACACAACTTAACGACTAAACAGTAACAACAAGAAGGAAGTAGCCAGGCAGGAGAGGTGAGTTGGTACTACCTTGTGAAAGACCTCAGGGGAATGTTAAAGAGTTTGGACCTGATTCTGAGAGCCACAGGGAGCACATCAGAGTTTTGAAATAGGAGGCTGGTGTGATCAGATTAGCATCTTACATTCTCTGGCAGCAGTAGGGAGCATGGTCCAGAGAGGCAGAGACTGGAAGCAAGAAGTCTGTTAGGAGAATCTAGGCAAGGTTTCAGCCAAGGCCAGAAAAGGAGAGGAAGGGTCTCTATTAGCCTCCAGTAAGGGATGGGAGCCTCAATGAGGCAGGAAGACCAGGGATCTCCTGCAATGCAGGGCCCTGGGAAGCTCAGCTCTTGGGCAGAGAGATCAATCATCCAACAATCAGCCTCCAGGAGAGGCTGGACCTCACTGGCTGCCTCCACGAAGAATTTAACTACAGGAGGCAAAAACAGAAAATGACTGGATGGGGAGATGAATGGGGGGATTGGGACTGACAAATACACACTACTAGGTATGAAATAGATAGCTAATGAGAACCTGCTGTCCAGCACAGGGAACTCCCTCAATCCTCTTTGGTGAGCTAAATGGGGAGGAAATCCCAGAAACAGGGGATAAATGTATACATATGGCTGATTCACTTTGCTGTAGAGCAGAAACTAACACAACACTGTAAAGCAAATTTACTCCAAAAAAAATTAACGAAAAAATACACTCTGCTGTATATAAGATATATCCAACAAGGACCTACTGTGTTTATAGCACAGGGAACTCTACTCAATACTCTGCAACAACCTATATGGAAAAAGAATCTTAAAAAGAATGGATAGACGTATGGTGGTGGTGCTGGTTTAGTTGTTAAGTCAGTGTCCAACTCTTACGATCCCATGGACTGTAGCCTTCCAGGCTCCTCTGTCCATGTGATTCTCCAGGCAAGGATACTGGAGTGGGTTGCCATTTCCTTTTCAGGGGGATTTTTCCCACCCAGGGATCGAACCCGGGTCTCCCGCGTTGCAGGCAGATTCTTTACTGGCTGAGCTACGGGGGAATCCTGGGATGGATACATGTGTACAACTAAACCACCTTCCTGTACACCTGAAGCCAACACAAGATTGTAAATCAACTACACTCTGATATAAAATAGACATTAAAGTTTACAAAATGGGAATGACCGTTGAGCAGCTCAGCCACTACCAGCTCCAGGGACATTCAAGTCCTGCTCCTCCACCTCCCTGACTTCCCCCTCGCTGCTCCTTTGGGACTTGTCAACAAGTGAATCTCCACCACTGGACGGTGACCTTCAAGGGCAGGGTCCCTCCCTGGGTCTTCCTTGCTCTCTGTCTGGGCTTATCCTCAGATAAGCTCTCTTCTTGGCTCTAGTTGCACATTTATGTGCAGCAGGAAATGAGAAAATTCCCAACCAGTTCAAACCAAAGTCCCAGGATTGAGCTGCACTGTGCCTGACTGGTCTGCCTTGGGGTGTGGGCCCATCCCTGAGCCAGTCGCTGTGGCCAGAAGGATGAAATGCCCTTACTGCCTTAGTCTGGGTCACATGCAGCCCTGGGGTGAGCTTCTCACAGGAGGGCATGAACTGGGAGTAGGACCAGAGCAGACGCTCCAAGGAAAAGCAAGAGTTGGGAAAATCAAAGTCAATGGATACAGGATGGTGCCCCCAAATAATAGATGCCCACTCAGTATATAGTTGTATTTGTTTCCCAGTGCCGGGTACAGAGATGGGTGAATTGTTGGATGAACAATAATAAAGGACGTAGAAGAGTCACTCCAAGTTCCTGGAGAAGAATTTGAAAGGGCCAGGCTGGAGAGCTGGAGAATGGGTGTAATTCTGAGACCCCAGGACAGAAAAAGTGGAAACAGATGCTTTAAATCAGTCGTTCGAAACCTTGGCTGAGGGTTAAAATCACCGTGACAAAATGCAGTGCTGAGGTCCCACCTCCAGAGAGAATGATTTAATTGGTTTGGTTGGTGCCCAGGCTTCAGTAACCCTCCCCAGGCAGTTCCAATGTACAGCCAGGGTTGCCAGCCATTGCTGTAAGCCTCCTGGTGCCCAACAGAAGTGGATGTGAGACTCGGAGCCCCAGGAGCTTGGGAACTTTTAGGAACAAAAAGGAACACACTCACTGGCTAGGCTTTCTTGAGACTTAGGACTCCAGAGGAGAACCAAAAATCCAAAAAATTTGTTGGGCCAAAGAGGAGCTGTACCTCCTCTGAGCACAGGGCAGGAAGAATTCTAAAGCCTGCTAGAGCTGAGAGGGGCGGGAGTTGCGTGGATGAATTGCCTCTGACTGGCAGCGGCTGTAGAACCTGTTTGTACCTGGAATAGATGGGATGCAGCAGGCTTGGAGAGGTGAGGTGAGATATCAGAGTCACGTCTGGGGTAGACACAAGACTGAGGATGAGTTAAGAAGATGGTGGAGTCATGTGTGGCACTGAGGTGTCCAACTTGAGATACTGTTCACAGAAAGACACATCGCAAGGATACGTGGACTTCTGGAGGGGAGCGCAGCAGTGGGTCAGAGCGGAGAGCTGATGAGTACAGTTTTGTTTTTTGGCTGCATCATGTGGCATGTGGAACTTTCCCAACAAGGGATCAAACCTGTGCCCCCTACAGTGGAGGTGTGGAGACTTAACCACTGGGCTTCCAGGGAAGCCCAATGAATGCAGCTTTGGACATGCTGAGATGCAAATACTGAGGAATAAATAAGAGATGTCCAATAGGTAGTTAGACATGGCAGGCATGGAGCTGAGAAAGGAAGCTTGGGAGCCATTAGAAAGACAATATCTGAACACAGGCTAAGAGCCTGTCCTAGGAGCACAGGTTAGGTACAGGAAGGCATGGGGAGGAAAGGGAGCCTGTGAGGATGAAAGAGTGGCCATTAGCAGTGCCCAGGAGGCCATTCTGTTCTAGATGTGGATCCACCCACTTTTAGCCTGATTTAGCTGAATCAAGTATCTTCTCTTTACAAAAATGTAGTAACTTTTCACTAGAAAACTAAGCACAAAACAAAAACAAACACACAAAAAGCAAATAATATGGCACAGAAATAAGTGGGTTTTCAATTCATTTCCACGTAGCAAATATTTACTGAACGCCTACTATGCATCAGCCCTGCCCCAGATGGCTCAGCTGGCATGCGGAGCTTATCAGACACAGCCCCTCTCCCACTCTCTTCCCAGCCCCATCTGGAGGCCACCAAGGCCCAGGTTCCTAGCATCTCCACCTCCCATCAAGCTCAGCTCATCTGCCACTTGTTCTAAGTGAGGTCCCCCTACAAATCTGGGGTCCTCCTCATAAACTACACCTTTTCTGAAAGCCACCTGTTTCGTAACAGCTGTCCAGCGGGTTTGTGGCTCTGTCTGTTCCACAAATCCCTTGACAGTGCTGGGCTCCCCGCTAAGAGTTGGGTTCTGCTCGGAAGCCCACCTCCAGCCCCTTCCCGGCTCCTGCACATGGCAGAGATGTGTGATCGGGTAGTGGGTCCAGAACTGAGTACACTTCTTTCTGGCCATTTCTAACCATCTCTCTAACATCTCACCCCTCAGTGCTCTCCAGGAGTTTCCTTTTGGTAACTTCACAGTAATACTACCAGAATACTTAGCAGAAAATCACTCGGAATCAAGACAATATGTCTTGGGACTTCCCTAGTGGTTCAGTGGCTAAAACTCTATGCTCTCAATGCGGGGGGTCCGGGTTTGACCCCTGGTCGGTGAACTAGATCCCACATGCTGCAACTAAGGATCCCACATACTGCAATGAAGATCAAATATCCTGTGTGCGCAACTAACACTTGGCAATCCAAATAAATTAACTCACTCAAAGTACAGTCACCAGCCACCTGAGGAGATTTCTTTCACTGCTTTCTCTGCGATTTCTCATCACCTCATCCTCCCAGGGGACATTTCCCATGCCCAGGGTAGTCAGTAGTGTAAGGGCTGCCTCTTTGACAGACCCTTCCCCTTAGACACTTGCTTTCTACTAGATCTGATCTATTGTTCTCTTTGCACACGCCACGTCTTTCATTGTTGTAAGTCTCCAATCTACCAATTCTTTACCTCCATCAAAACTAGCACAAAAGCTGTTTCAGTGTTTGGTCTACTTCAGGCCAGTATCCCTTTAAATCACATGCTCCTTCACATTTACTGGCTGATTACTTCGTAAATGTCTCCCTCATTTACTTTTACGGTGTATTGTTGTCTGAACAAGATTTTTTTTCCCAATTATGGTAAAATATACACAACATAAAATTTACCATTTTCATAATTTTTATTGAAGTATAGTTGATATACAATATTCTGTTTATTTCAGGACAGCAAAGTGATTCAGTGATACATGTTTATATATGTATATGAACATATATATATTCTTTTCCATTATAGGTTATTACAATATATTGAATATAGTTCCCTGTGCTATATAGTAAATCCTTGTTACTTATCTATTTTACATATGGTAAAGTGAAGTTGCTCAGTCGTGTCCGACTCTTGGCAACCCCATGGACTGTAGCCTACCAGGATCCTCAGTCCATGGGATTTTCCAGGCAAGAATACTGGAGTGGGTTGCCATTTCCTTCTCCATATTACATATTACATATGGTAATGTATATGTTAATCCCATGCTCCTAATATATCCCCAATCTTCCCCTTTGGTAACCGTAAGTTTGTTTTCTATGCTTGTGAGTCTGTTTTGTAAATAAGTTTATCTGTACAATTTTTTATATTCCACATATAAGTGATATCATGTAATATTTGTCTTTCTCTTAGTATGATAATCTCTAGATTCATCCATTCTGCTACAAATGGCATTATTTAACCCTTTTATGGCTGAGTAATATTCCATTGTGTGTGTGTGTATATACACACACATATACATACATATACATACACACATATATACACATATATACTACATCCTCTTTATCCATTCATCTGTTTATGGGCATTTAGTTTCCATGTTTTGGCTATTACAAATAGTGCTGCTATGAACATTGAGTGCCTGTATCTTTTCACATTAGAGTTTTCATCTTCTCCAGATATATGCCCAGAAGTGGGACTGCTGGGTCACATGGCAACTCTATTTTTAGTTTTTTAAGAAATGTCCATACTGTTTTCCATAGTAGCTATACCCATTTATATTCCCACCAGCAGTACAAGAGGGTTCCTTTTCCTCCACACCCTCTCCAGCATTTGTTATTTGGAGACTTTTTGGCGATGGCCATTCTGACTGGTATAAGGGGATGCCTCACTGTAGCATTTTCATAATTTTTAAGTGTACAGTTCAGTGGAATTACGTACATTCACACTGCTGTGCAACCATCACCACCATCCATTTCCAGCATTTTTTTCTTTATCCCAAATCCAAACATGTCCCAGAAAGTAGAGACATTTTTAATTCATTTTTTATTCCTAGTTCTGTACATAGTATGTGTTCCAAAAATCTCTTGGCTAATCAGAGATAATATAAAAGAACAGGTTTAATATAAAAGGCACCAAAAGAGCACCAATAGTCCACCCAACCACCTCTTCTAAAATGATTCTTATTAAAACAAGTGGGGGAACAATAACCCAAGAAAAGGGAGAAAACATAAACTTACTCTAGCTGGAGGCCAAGCCACAGGCCTGTCAGAAAGGCTAGAAGTCCAAAGCCACTGAAGAAGAGGAGGATGAGGAGGGTAGGTCCTCGCCATCTCTTCTGAGAGAACACAAGACCCTTGTGGGATCCCAAGACAGGCCAAACAATGAATTGACAGTATAGGGACAGAAAGCTTTTCCCTTCGTCCCCTCTAGGTTCTTTGGCTGGTCTAATGTTTGTGTTGTTCAGTCATTCAGTCATGTCCGACTCTTTGCGACCCCATGGACTGCAGCATGCCAGGCTTCCCTGTCCTTCACCGTCTCCTGGAGCTTGCTCAAACTCATGTCCATTGAGTTGGTGTTGCCATCCAACCATCTCATCCTCTGTCTCCCCCTTCTCCTCCTGCCTTCAATCTTTTCCAGCATCAGGGTCTTTTCTAATGAGTTGGGTCTTTGTATCAGGTGGCCAAAGTATTGGAGCTTCAGCTTCAGCAATAGTCCTTCCAATGAATATTCAGGGTTGATTTCCTTTAGGGTTGACTGGTTTGATCTCCTTGCTGTCCAAGGGGCTCTCAAGAGTCTTCTCCAGCACTACAATTTGAAAGCATCAATTTTTCAGTGCTCAGCCTTCTTTATGGTTCAAGTCTAACATATGTACACACTACTGGAAAAACTATAGCTTTGACTACATGGATATTTCTCAACAAAGTGAGGTCTCTGCTTTTTAATATGTTGTCTAGGTTTGTTTTCCTGGTACATGCCCTCTATTTAAATTCCTTTAGTCAGGTAAGGGAAAGTAAAAACCTCTTTGTGAGTCTTGGGTCCTGATTGTCCTCAGCTCAAAATAATCCACATGCCAAAATGTAACACTTTGGGGTGGCAGCTTCTGTTCCTCCTCAACAGGAAACAAAGTACTTGGAGGAATGGACTGAGCCTGGAATAACTAGGGCAGTGTTTCACAAATTCATCATATAGATCACTCAGGGTATTTATTAAATGGACCAATTTAGTATGTCAGGGGTAGAGTGTGGAAAGCTGCATGTTTAGTGCCTGGAGTAATTCCTCTGAAAGGCAAATTTGGAAAGAAAGTTCTATCAGCAAGGGTTGTGGTGGGGGGAGGAGGAAACTCCTGCCTGCGACTGTGTAGGTGAAGGCTTTCAGCCAGACTGATTTCCTGTTTCTAGAAACTACTCGGACTACTTTTCCAAACGTTTCCAAGTCCAGTGGGCCCCAGGACTCCCATAGGCCTTCTGTACGCAAGGCCCACATGCTACCTCTCACTTCTACTCTATGCTGAAGGCCTCGGATGACCCCACATTTCGGCAGCTCTGGCCCTGTGCCCTGGCTTGGCTCCCCACAGCTGAGGGATAACAGTGAGGTGCAGTCCCAGTTTAGAACAGAAAGTCAGGTAGTCATTGGCCAGGTATTAATCAGGGAGTGACTATAGATAGCTGGTGACATCATAGCCTATCTTTAGAGTCAGCTGGGTCATTGTATGGAAATAAGTTGGGAAGTTTATATCTACCAAATCCAAGGTCAGGATTTACAGAGGGAGACATTGGATACTAACTACACTGTGTGAGCTGAAATTTCACCTTGAGGCCCTTGTGATACAAGCCTGGGAGGCTCATTCACATTCAAGTGGCTCCAGTGGGCCCCTGCCTACATAATATGACCCCCCACCCCCAACAACTACTCCACGGCACAAGGAATCATTACAAAGGTTGATATAGTCAAAGCTATGGTTTTTCCAGTAGTCATGTATGGATGTACGAGTTGGACTATAAAGAAGGCTGAGTGCCAAAGATGCTTTTGAATTGTGGTGCTGAAGAAGACTCTTGAGAGTCCCATGGACTGCAAGGAGATCAAACTAGTCAATTCTAAAGGAAATCAACCCTGAATACTTACTGGAAGGACTGATGCTGAAGCTGAAACTCCAATACTTCGGCCACCTGATGCAAAGAGCTAACTCACTGGAAAAAGACCCCGAGGCTGGGAAAGATTGAGGACAAGAGGAGAAGGGAGTGACAGAAGATGAGATGGTTGGATGGTATTACCAACTGAATGGACAGGAGTTTGAGCAAACTCTGGGAGATAGTGAAGGACAGGGAAGTCTGGCATGCCGACCCCAGTTCATGGGGTCACAAAGAGTTGGACATGACTTAAGAGACTGAACAACAACAAAAACGAGCCAGAGCAGGTTTTGATAAAAACTTTAATGAAAGCACAGCTTCTGAGACAGCCCCTTGTTATCATCCCTCCAGAAAGTTACATATAGCAGTGTTTCCATGGAATATCAATAGGTGTTAAGCACCAGAGAAAGGTTCCATAATCCATAGGTTTGGAAAATACTGGGCTAAACAAACTGAAATAGGTTTCTTTACTGGTGCTTCTTAAAATATTTATTTGGCTGCACTGGGTCTTAGTCATGGCATGTAGGATCTAGTTCCCTGGCCAGGGATCAAACCCAGGCCCCCTGCATTGGGAGTGCAGAATCTTAGCCACTGGACCACCAGAGATATCCCTGGCTTTTTTTTTTTTTTAATAAAGAACTTTTAATATGTCAGTGTAATTTCAGGAAACTCTAAGTGAATACAGTGCACTGTACTTCCTAAATTAAAGGAACTTAACAATGAAACTTTAAGTAGTTTGCCAAACGACACATTTTGGGGAAATGTTAAAATAAAGGATAATGTCAGAATACACAGAAAACAAACTTATGGTTACTGAAGGGGAAAAGGGGTGGAAAGGAATAAATTAGGAGTTTGGGACTTACATACACACACTGTTATACATAAAATAGGTAACCAACAAGAACCTACTGTACAGCACAGGGAACTCTACTCAATATTTTGTAATAACCTATTGGGAAAAATAATCTGAAAAATAAGTATACATATATATATAACTGAATCACTGTGCTGTATACTTGAAACACAATACTGTAAATCAACTATACATCAATTAAAAAATTAGAAAAAAGAAAAAAATTAAGAAAAAATAATAAAATAAAGGATACAACTTGACCTGTAAGAAATAAGCAGCTGCTACTTTGCTTCATCTCAGGTGAATCTCTCCTCCCTCTGAGGTACCATTCCATGAAACCACAAAAATCTCATCTTGGAGTTCAGCAGAAGACCACAGCAGTTAGGTGGCAGGTGACTGGAGTTGAATCTGGACCCCTCCACTTATTAACCTGAGGTGCCTTGGAGTAAGAAATGGCAACATGTTCCAGTATTCTTGCTTGGAAAATCCCATGGACAGAGGAGACTTGTGGGCTATAGTCCACCGGGTCACAAAAGAGTCGGACATGACTGAGCGAATCAACAACAATAAACTAGTGGTCACTTTAAAGGGTACAGCACATGTGGTATTAGGAGTACGAGAGAATTGAGGAGGCAAATGAAAAGATGGGAATAAACTGAAGAGAGCTACTATGCTAAAATATCATAATATATTATGCCTCATTTGGGAAGCAACATAGAGAAACAGGTTGGGGTGATGCCCGGGATGAAGAGGAGGGTCCACTGAAATGTAGGGGAAAGGAAAATTAAAAAATCAAATCACTTGTCTACAAGACAGACACAGAATCACAACTGTAGAAAACAAACTTATGGTTACCAGGCGGAAAGGAAGGGGAGGGATAAACTGGGAGATTGGGGCTGACATATACATGTTACTATATACAAAACAGATAACTAATGAGGATCTACTGTGTAGCTCAGGGAACTCTGCTCAGTGACCTGTGATGACCAACATGGAGAAGAACCTTTAAAAGGGTGGCCGTACGTATGTGCGTAAATGATTCACCTTGCTGTACACCTGAAACTAACACAACGTTGTAAACAGACTATACACCCATAAAAATTATTTAAAAAATCAAACAAACCTTCAAACAGGTTATATACAAAGAAATATGTACTTCTGTGGGTTAATCAATGCATTACAAATACATTATAAAAAGAGAAGAGAGTGGAAGAGGAGAAAGAAAAGAGTCAAACCTCAGTTTCCTTTAAGACAGTGCTGGCTGTAACCTGTGATCCCCTAGGGTAGGTACCCCATCACCACTTGACCCTCTGATACTAGTTTGGACAATGTGGAAAACTAAAGGAGTCTCCAGAGCGAGAAGGAGGGTCATGCAGAATCCTATTAAATAAAGATAGGAACGGGCTTCCCTGATAGCTCAGTTGGTAAAGAATCTGCCTGCAGTGCAGGAGGCCCTGGTTCAATCCCTGGGTTGGGACAATCTGCTGGAGATGGGATAGGCTGCCCAGTCCAGTATTCTTGGGCTTCCCTGGTGGCTCAGCCTTTCCCTTCTTCAGGGGATCTTCCCACCCAGGGATCAAACCCAGGTCTCCTGCATATTCCTTAGCAGGCAGATTCTTCACCAGCTGAACTACAAGGGAAGCCCAAGAACATTTGAGTGGGTAGCCTAGCCCTTCTCCAGTGAATCTTCCTGACCCAGGAATCAAACCAGGGTCTCCGGCATTGCAGGCGGATTCTTTACCAACTGAGCTATCAGGGAAGCCCATGATATCAGATCATGGTGGAAAGTTCTGACAAAATGTGGTCCACTGGGGAAGGGAATGGCAAACCACTTCAGTATTCTTGCCTTGAGAACCTCATGAACAGTATGAAAAGGCAGAGATATGACACTGAAAAATGGACTCCCCAGATCAGTAGGTGTCCAATATGCTACTGGAGAAGAGTGGAGAAATAGGTCCAGAAAGAATGAAGAGGCTGAACCAAAATGAAAACAACACCCAGTTGTGGATGTGACCGGTGATGGAAGTAAAGTGTGATGCTGCAAAGAACAAGATTGCATAGGAACCTGGAATGTTAGGTCCATGAATCAAACTGGAAGTGCTCAAACAGAAGATGGCAAAAGTGAACATTGACATTTTAGGAATCAGTGAACTAAAATTTGGACTAGAATGGGCAAATTTAATTCATATGACCATTATATCTACTACTGTGGGCAAGAATCCCTTAGAAGAAATGGAGTAGCCCTCATAGTCAACAAAAGAGTCCAGAATGTAGTACTTAGGTGCAATATCAAAAGTGACAGAATGATCTCTGTTCGTTTCCAAGGCAAACCATTCAATATAATAGTAATCTAAGTCTATGCCCCAGTGAAAGCTAATGCCAAAGAAGCTGAAGTTGAACGGTTCTATGATGACCTACAAGACCTTCTAGGACTAACACCAAAAAAAGATGTCCTTTTCATCATAAAGGACTGGAATGCAAAAGTAGGAAGTCAAGAGATACCTCAAGTTACAGGCAAATTTGGCTTCGGAGTACAAAATGAAGCAGGAGAAAGGCTGAGTTTTGCAAGAGAATGCACTGGTCACAACAAACACCCTCTTCTAACAACACAAGAGATGACTCTACACGTGGACATCACCAGATGGTCAATATCTAAATCAGATTGATTATATTCTTTGCAGCCAAAAATGGAGAAGCTCTATACAGTCAGCAAAACAAGACCGGGAGCTGACTGGCTCAGATCATGAACTCCTTATTGCCAAATTCAGACTTAAATTGAAGAAAGTAGGAAAAACCACTAGACCACTTGGGTATGACCTAAATCAAATCCCTTATGATTATACAGTGGAAGTGACAAATAGATTCAAGGGATTAGATCTGATAGAGTGCCTAAAGAGTTATGGACAGAGGTTTGTGACATTGTACAGCAGACAGAGATCAAGACCATCCCCCCAAAAAAGAAATGCAAAGAGGCAAAACGGTTGTCTGAGGAAGCCTTACAAATAGGTGAGAAAAGGAGGGAAGTGAAAGGCAAAGGAGAAAAGGAAAGATACACCCATCTGAATGCAGGAAGAATAGCAAGGAGAGATAAGAAAGCCTTCCTCAGTGCTCAATGAAAAGAAATAGGGCAAAACAATAGAATGGGAAAGACTAGAGATCTCTTCAAGAAAATTAGAGATACCAAGGGAACATTTCATGCAAAGATGGGCACAATAAAGGACAGAAATGGTATGGACTTAACAGAAGCAGAAGATATTAAGAAGAGGTGGTGGCAAGAATATCCAGAATAACTATACAAAAAAGATCTTCATGACCCAGATAACCACGATGGTGTGATCACTCACCTAGAGCCAGACATCCTGGAGTCCAAAGTCAAGTGGGCCTTAGGAAGCATCACAACGAACATAGGTAGGGGAGGTGATGGAATTCCGGGTGGGCTATTTCAAATCCTAAAAGATGATACTGTGAAAGTGCTGCACTCAATATGCCAGCAAATTTGGAAAACTCAGCAGTGGCCACAGGACTGGAAAAGGTCAGTTTTCATTCTAATCCCAAAGAAAGGCAGTGTCAGAGAATGTTCAAACTACCGTAAAACTGCACTTATCTCCCACACTAGCAAAAGTAATGCTCAAAATTCTCCAAGTAAAGCGTCAACAGTATGTGAACTTAGAACTTCCAAATGTTCAAGCTGGATTTAGAAAAGGCAGAGGAACCAGAGATCAAATTGCCAACATCCGCTGGATCATAGAAAGCAAGAAAGTTCTAGAAAAACATCTACTTTTGCTTTATTGACTATGCTAAAGACTTTGACTGTGTGCATCACAACAAACTGTGGAAAATTCTTAAAGAGATGAGAATACCAGACTACCTTACCTGCCTCCTGAGAAAGCTGTATACAGGTCAATAAGCAACAGTTAAAATTGGACACGGAACAATGGACTGGTTCAAAATTGGGAAAGGAGTACGTCAAGGCTGTATATTGTCACCCTGCTTATTTAACTGATATGCAGAGTACATCGGGAGAAGGCAATGGCAACCCGCTCCAGTACTCTTGCCTGGAAAATCCCATGGATGGGGGAGCCTGGTGGGCTGCCATCTATGGGGTCGCACAGAGTCAGACATGACTGAAGTGACTTAGCCACAGCAGCAGCAGCAGCAGCAGCAACAGAGTACATCATGTGAAATGCTGGGCTGGATGAAGCACAAGTGGAATCAAGACTGCTGGGAGAAATATCAATAACCTCAGATATGCAGATGACACCATCCTTATGGCAGAAAGTGAAGAGGAACTGAGAAGCCTCCTGATGAAAGTGAAAGAGGAGAGTGAAAAAGTGGGCTTAAAACTCAACATTCAGAAAATGAAGATCATGGCATCCGGTCCCAGACTTCAGGGCAAACTAGATAGGGAGACAATGGAAACAGTGACAGACTTTATTTTCTTGGGCTCTAAAATCACTGCAGACAGTGACTGTAGCCATCAAATTAAAAGACGCTTGTTCCTTAGAAGAAAAGTGATGACCAACCTAGACAGCATATTAGAAAGCAAAGACGTTATTACTTTACCAACAAAGGTCCATCTAGTCAAAGCTATGATTTTTAAAACAGTCAGGTATGGATGTGAGAGCTGGACCATAAAGAAAGTTGAGTGCCGAAGAATTGATGGTTTTGAAGTGTGGTGTTGGAGAAGACTCTTAAGAGTCCCTTGGACTGCAAGAAGATCAAACCAGTTCATCCTAAAGGAAATCAGTCCTGAATATTCATTGGAAGGACTATTGCCGAAGCTGAAGCTCCAATACTTTGGCCACCTGATGCAAAGAGCCAACTCATTAGAAAAGACCCTGATGCTGGGAAAGACTGAAGGCATGAGGAGAAGGGGTGAGGAGAAGGACAGAGGATGAGTTGGTTGGTTGGCATTACCAACTTGATGGACATGTGTTTGAGCAAGCTCCTGCAGTTAGTGATGGACAGGGAAGCCTAGCGTGCTGCAGCCCATGGGGTTGCAGGGTTGGACACGACTGAGTCACTGAACTGAACTGTGGCTTAGCTGGTAAAGAATCCACCTGCAATGCAGGAGACCTGGGTTCGAGCCCTGGTTTGGGAAGATTCCCTGGAGAAGGGAACGGCTACCCACTCCAGTATTCTGGCCTGGAGAATTCCATGGTCTGTACAGTCCATGTGGTCACAGTGTCGGACACAACTGAGCAACTTTCACTTGCACTTTCAGGAATGGTTAAGTTACTAATCAAGAGGGGGAATAAAGAGGTTCTTGCTGGTGAGTTCCAGTGCCCAACTGGGGCCTCTCAAATTAGGATTTCAATCATTACATTGGCATTTCATGACTGACATGTACTGCCATACAGTACTGTGGGCCCCAGCAGGCAAAAGAGCTCATCAGAAACTCTTTAGAAAATGTTTGAGTAGAAACATAACTTTAATAGCATCTTGTCCAACTTCAAGATGTTCAGATAAGAAACTTTAAATTCCTCCAGATCTCATTATGGCTAAGAATGAACTGACCCAGTCAGTTCTGGGAAAAGGAGATTGGTTACTTTAAAACCACAGAGCAACAAGTCAGCCCTAAGGGGGTCGTTTGTGAGGCAATCTAGGAAACATGAACACAGCTCTTCGATGACATTAGGGAATAACTTAATTTTTTTAGGTTGATAATGCACTGTAAGCTCTTTTTTTTTAATAAAGAGTCAATAGCTTTTATGAGATACATACTGAAATATGTACAATTTGTTTCAAAATAATCCAGTAGGTAGAGAGGACAAGTGTTCAGATATAAATGGAGTCAGATTTGCCATGAATTGCTAACTGTTGAAGCTGAGTGGTAGGTAAGTGGGGTCCATGTCTCTGTTCTACTTTTTGGAATGTTCTACATTTGGAATTTTCCACTGAAAACTTCACAAAGCAGAGATATTTGATCACACAGATATCTCATTGATATCTAATATAAATCTATAAATAGGCACTTTATTCATTCATTCACTCATTAATATATATACACACACACACATATATGGGCTGAAGCGACTTAAGCAACTTAGCACATATATAAAATTATGGTAAAATTTCTGTAACAAAATTCACCACTTTAACCACTTTAAAGTGTACAATGCATTTTGTACATTCATAATGTTGTGTAACTATGACCACTATTCAGTTGCAGAGTAATTTTATTATTCTGAAAGGAAAGCCCAGACCCAACTAAGCCATCCCTCCCCATTCCCTCTTCCTCCTAGCCCCTGGCTGCCATTAATCTGCTTTCTCTCTGCATGTCTGCCTATTCTGGATACTTCAAATACATTCAACATATTTTTAAAAAATTAAATTTTACTTATTTTTTATCATGAAAAAATTCAACAGGGTTAGATTTCAAAAGGTACAAAAGGGTTTATAGTGAAAAGTTTTTCTGCCACCATTCTTCCTCCAGTGCACAGTCCCCTTTTCGGAGGCATTCTGGTTCTCAAACACCCTTTCAAAGAGTGAAAGTTCCTTTTCCCCTGTCTTTACCTAAATGGAGTACTCTACACTTGCTGATTTGCAGTCAGCCTTTTTTTCATCCTATAACAGAACAGAAAGACATTCCTCCTTCTTTCTACAACTGTATGCTCTTCTACTATTTGGGGTTACAGAAGTGAATGGTTCTTTTCTCAGGCAGCTCAGTCTTAAAAGTACTGTTTGGAGAAGGGGAGAAAGGCAAATTAAAGGTTCAACATCAAGGCAGCTATCGTCACAGCCATGCACTTGGAATGAGAGGAGAGAAAGAAACTGAAGGGTTCTGAGAAATCTTTGGGTATTCACTAGGTGTGGCTGCAAGATGACAGCAAACTGCTGTCTCTCTTCCACCTTCCCCTGCGAGACATAACTGATCATCTCACTCCCTTTCCTGATTAGAAAACAAAGGGATTCTCCTTGAGGGAGTTAAGAAAGTGAATAGAGAAACAGTAATTATCCATAGTTGTTTGTAAGCATTTTAAATAGAGGTGAAAAGCTGTACTGCATTGACACATTGCAACTTACTAAATTATCTCCCCATTCACTTCTGCATTTTAGAGATTTAGAAACCAAAGCCACAGCAGATGTTTATTTTAAGGACACAAAGGGACATCTAAGTGCATACATTAAATGAGACAGGTAAGATAGCTAGAATCAGATATGGATATTTGAAAATTATCTCTATGAAAAAAAAAAAAAAAAAGAAAATTATCTCTATGAAACTGAAACTGTACTAACGAATAACCTTAGGGAGGATGCAGGGAGAGAAAGAGAACAGTAGGTGATAGTTAAGACTTCAGGGATTACTACAATGACTGGATAGTTAAAATAAAGAACCCTGCAAATTAATTAGAGGAATATTCACTTAAATAGAATGGAACCTCAGTATCCTCGACAACTACAGAAGACCTCTGCCAAACATATGCAGTAAATGTTGAACTAAACTGAACAGGCAGCCTGATGAAAAGGGATATGAGATATCCAATGAGGGATGGAAGAGGATTTGGGCACAGAATATACTGATGTCTAAACACAGTCAGAACCATACACCATAACTAAGGGTCAAGGGTACTAGCAATACAAGTGGCAGTGGAAGCCACAGGAATAAATACAATTCACACGAAGAGCATGCATGGAGAATGAGAAGAGGTCAAGGGCTGAGTCCTGGACACACTGACCTCAGAGAGAGTAGTGTCATGGCAGCCAAGAGTTTTGAGCAAAACCTCCTAAACTTCAGATCAGAAACTCTACCTGCTGGAGGAAAGGGGAAGACAGAGCTGTCACATGGGTATGGAAACCTTTAGCAGTATTTATTAATAAATTAGGGGCTTCCCTGCTGGCTCAGATGGTATATAATCTGCCTGTAATGCAGGAGACCTGGGTTCAATCCCTCAGTCGGGAAAATCCCCTGGAAAAGGAAATGGCAACTCACTCCAGTATTCTTGCCTAGAGAATTCCACTGACAGAGGAGCCTGGTGGGCTACAGTTCATGGGGTCTGTAGAACCAAGAAAAGGGAAAGCCTGTTTGGGGCTCTGAGAAGAGATCCCTATCCCCAGGGACCTTAGTGACAGGGCTTGACAAATGGACAGGACTCTTCTTTCCAACAATATAATTTTCCCTGAAATGGATCTAATAATATGCCTTGTGCTTCCATCAAGACTAAATTGGACTCCACTGACTCATAAGTCTTTTTGTGTCTTCGGCTCCGACCCTTGCTTCCCGTAGCACTCACTAAATGACAGCACTGTTGTTCTTTCTACCCAAGAATCTATTTCAGGGACACAGTGGACAGTCTATAGTTGCCTGTGCTATTATTACCTGGGGCACAGTGGGATCCTTTATTGCATTCATTTTGGATGTAAAGGAAAAGAGCAAACGCAAAATGAAGTAGAATGATATCTTGCTAGGTAAATCCCCTGAGATGAATGTTCTTTATGATGAAGTCAGCTGTGTGGGAAAAAAAATTTTTTTTTTTTTAAAATGGCTACTTCATAAATCTTGCCTTGCAGTGTTTGCAAGGATCTTTGTGGCTCAGAAACAGCATTCAACTAAACTAATATGTGGGGTAAAAATATCTCTAGGTTCTGTTTGACTAAAAATGGCTGAAGATACATACATCTTATCCCTGGCAAAATTCAATTCAGTCTGGCAAATATTTATGGAGCACCAACTGTGTTCCAGGATGCAGAGGTGCAAGGCCAGAGTTCATGGCCCCAAGTGGTGCCCAGATACTGAGACACTGGGGAAGGGGCACCCTGAGTCACTGATGGAAAGGAAGGTGTATTTCTCATTGTGAATTAACAAGCTGGTATCTGATCTAACAAGAAACCAGTATGGTGGTTCGCTTAAATAAGCTTGGTTAACAGACCCAAGCCTTGGTAACAAGCAATCTAATTTCTGGATTTTTCGGCTGAGGCCTGGGCTCAGGATCACACTGCAGGTGCAGGTAATTAAAATCATTCTGGGAGGGGAGAAGGAGCTCAAGTGCTTCCTCCTGCTGTGCCAGCTTACTAAAGGGCAGCAGGGTCCGGTTTCTGTTTCCAATGCTGGGGACTCCTGTCCTTCCTCTCTTAAGAATTCTGAACTAGGTGAGGGAAGAAGTGGTGGTCAGAGACAGGAGGAGGGACAAGGGAGGGGGGTGGAGGAGAGAAAGTGGGAGACAGAGAGACAAACAGACACACATACACATACAGAGAGAAAGAGAGGGGGAGAGGATGGGTAAAGGCTGTTGGGAAGGCAAAACCACTAAAATACCACTAAAGGTATTTTTTTTTTTTCACTTTGACACCATTTTTAAATAAATGTCAGTAATCCTGGCACCGAGAATCCTGAGCCTGGGGGGCTAGCCAGCCTACACCTGACAGTTTAAATGCAACAACTTGCTGTTTGGAATTTATTTTAAAATTCAAATAGACTGTAAAGCATTCCTGGAATCAAAAACTGATGGCTCTTGCTGTTAAACTCTGACTCTGTCAGTGCAGGTATGAACCAGTGCCTGAAAACCCCCTCTTTCTGCGGAAGAAGAGGAGGACTGATACAAGGGCAACAGAGAACCAGCTGTTTCTGCACAGCCATTATTCATGTCAGGACTGTCACCTTTCCCAGGGGTATGTCAAACAGGCAGATTACCCGGAGTTAGGTATTTGGACACAGAGATTTTAATTATTCACTCCTACTCTTAACATGTTCTAGGCCAAAATCTTCTCTTCTGTGCTCCATGGCCAGGTACTCCAGGTCTTCACTGAAGTGCTAGCCATAGATTCAAGCTGGTTCAAAGCTGCTGTTCTCATTTCTCTCCCTCTCCCCTCACCCCTCCACGTAACTGACAGACCACAAGAGTCACTTTTTGTAAGAGTACGATTCATGACTGATACAACGATTCATGACTTTTACCAACTTTTGATGCCACAGAACATCTGCATTCTCCTCTCTCCTCACAGAGCCTGTCACACAGCTACTTCTCAAATAAAAAAAAAATACCCACAAACTCCAGCTCAAACATGTTGTTCTTCAGGTCTTCTGGTGTCCCTTCTATGGAAATAGGAGAGTTGAAGTCAAACCTCATTTCTTGTTTGCTTGTGTAGCCTTGGACAAATTACCTGTCATCTCTAAGCCTTGCTTTAAAAAAAAAAAAAGAAGAAGATAGGGACTTCTCTGGTGGGCCATTGGTTAAGACACTGTGCTTCCACTGCAGGGAACACAGATTCAATTCCTGGTAGGGGAACTAAGACCTCACAAGCTACACAGCAAAAAAATAAATATGTAATAAAAATTTTAAAAAAGAGATATCTACCTTGGTATGTTATTGTGAGGATGAAATGAGGTAACATAAAAGTGTTGCCCAGCTGGCTGGCTTGTAGTAAACGCTCAATAAATAGTAGCAGTAGAGGTGCCCACATTTTGACAGGGCTGTTTTCACAGGACTATTGTGAAATGTTTGCATCAGAACCTCTTCCTACTATTCAAACCAGCCAAGTCAAGAGTGTTCTCCTTTGGTCTGGAAAACTGATGAAAAAATGACATTTGTTCATTCTTACATTGTAGGTGGTGGAAATGATTATCATAATTGCATTTTAGAAATTAGGAAACTGAACCTCTCTCTTGGCTAAAGTCACTCAGGTTGGTCTGCATCTAAAGTCAACACTGTCCCCATCTGCAGATGCTGACGACTTCTGTGGAGATGCACACCCACCTGTGGGTGGGGGCCGACTCCTGCTTGCCCTAGGGAAAACGGAGTCAGTCCTTGACAATGTCTAAGTGGAATATGCAAAATTCTGAAGGGAAACGTGCATTTTCCCCAAGTGAGCCAGGATCACAACTCATACCCCAAATATGACAGTGGGTCAGGCGTCCCCTGAGGGAACTTGGGAGAGAGGAGTAGTACGAGGTGGCCTGAAGGGGGAGATGGAGCAGTCTCAGGGTCTTTCTCTGAAGAGCATTCAACAGAAGGATAGCCAGTCTCCATCCTCTCTACCCCTCAAATCCAAATTACACACAGGTGCTACTGCCAGCAATCTATATACTCTGTGTGTTTATGTGCTTATTGGAGATTCACCACCTTCAGTAAATTTCTCCTGGTTGATTTCCCTTTGAGTTGATAGTGTCTCCACTCTGAGGCCTCTCGTACTTGGATATCCAGTTGGAATTACCTTTTCCTGCACTCCATCAGGTTACGATGCACTCTTCTACATTATTCCTATCTACATCCTAACTATCCTCTGCTTGATTCTTCAATTAGATCTTAAGATTTGTATTTTACCTTTTAAAAAATCTTTTCACTACCCCAACATTGAGCCTAGAAATATATATTGGGTGTTAATAAATGCTTGTGGAGTGAAAAATAAGTTGCAAATCTTAAGAGTCTTTAGATTAGGGATTTTTCCTAGAGTTTTAACTGAACAGAACAAATATTAAATAAATGACTAAAGTTTGTGTTTAGTTTACAAAAATGAGCAAATTAAAATGCTAAAGAAAAAAAACTAATTTTTGTTCCAGAAAAATAACACGCTTTCAGCTCATTTCTAGCCAGTGGGGGTTTAGTCATCAGTAGCTTGTCACCCACCCTCCTGAGAAGCTCTCAAGGCGTATGTGTCACACGCCTTGAGAGGAACATACGGAACCCACCATCAGATGCAAAGGGGGTGCTTGTGACTACATGGAGACACTGTTGTGCCAATGTTCTCACTCCTTTTGGAGGATTCACCTTCATTCTGGCTCACTTTCTTAAATGTTTACCTTTATATTTGCCAACTGTTTGAATTGGTGTTTCGACTGTTCTGACCATCTGCTGGGAGAAAACTTTGAGATTATGTCAGTTTTTGTATCAAACTGTATAGGTTTGGAGTTGGAGGAGAACTTGAAGCTCAGCAAGTCTAACTCTTTCACTCATATCGTCGCAAGGCTTCTTCACTGCCTCGTGTGTGTCAGTCCCAGGGCTAGGTGTTGGCAAGGCAGAGACTCCAGCACTGATACTCACAGGGAAGATGGACTTGAAAACAGACTCAATGAGGTGATGCAGGTACCATGACAAATGGGTGTCTGAGGAACATGTGCTATGCTCAGGAGGTGAGCTGGGTCTTTACCTAGGCAGAGTGTGTACTAAGAGGGGAGGAAGTAGGAAAAGATTAGTCTAACATACAGTGGAGAAGAAGGTAGGGGCAAGATCAATAAACATTTATTGAACATTATTCATATAATGTTCATATATGGGCTGCCAGACTCTATGTTAATTGCTAAAGGCATGAAAGATACAGACTTCCTCTCAAGGAGCTTATCATTTAAGTGCACATAAACAAATTACAATGCATTCTGATAAACGCACTGACTGTATATGGGAACCAGTTAGAGGCCATCACCTGGTCTGCATGAGAAGGGATGAGGGTCAGAACAAAGAGAATGATGGAAGAAAAGAAGAGTGAATAAATAGAAGAGATGGTCAGGAGCTGAAGTCCACAGGACATGGGAAGGGCCTAGGTGGGTAGGATGGGAGAGAAGGAGTCCTGGGTGACTTCCAGGTTTCTGATGTGGGTAACTGGAAAGAATCATTCTCTGAAAACAAAGATAGAGGCATATGAACAGTTTCAGGAAGAAAGATGAATTCACATTAAGATACACGCTAGAGATGTCTGCTGGACATCAGATAGAAGTTTCTAGCATGCAGCAATACTTTCAAGTCTAGAGCTCAGATATGATGGATGTCTGGGGATATCCATTGTTGAGTCATCAGCACAGAGCGGGAAGCTGAAGTCATAGAAGAGCCTGAGTATTCAAGGGCAACACCAGGAGAACAGAGTCAGGGCCATGGGCAGGGGAATGAGGCATCAGCCAAGGAGAAAGAAACAGCAATCCAGGGCACAGAAGAATCATGAGAAATCTGAAAACAGAGTGAGAAGAAGGTTTACGGGAGGGAGGAGATAAAAGTGTCAAATGCTTCCCAGATATTAAATAAACTGAAGATTTTAAACCAACAGCGGCTGAACTTGGCCCTAGGTCAACTTTGTCTGGGGAACTTTGCCAGTGTGGTTTCAGTGGCGTGTCTGTGGGCAGAAACCCGACTGCAGTGAACAGAAAAGAGGGGAGGGTAAAATGCTGAGGCTGTGGGCACTCTTTGTAAGATGCTCCCCATGACGGGGAAAGGAGATCCAAGATCTTTATAGGAGGACACGGGACTGAGACAGGGTATCAGTTTTGTTTTGAGACTGGAGAAACTTGAGCAAGTTTACACGGTGTGGTGGGGGTGGGAGGAGCCATTACAGAAGGAGAGTTGAAAACAGAGAAGAGAAGGAGTAACTACAGGAGTGATGTTCAGCAGAGCTAAGGGGACACTGATCAAAGACACAGCAGCAAGAGACTGGAAGACAAAAGGTGAAAGGGGGCAGAAAGAGGTCACCCTGCAGCAGGGGTCTTTCCCTGTGAGACTGGGAAATCAAGGGAATTGATATTGAAGCTTCAGTATTATCTGCAAAATAAGAAAATGAGAAAACCAAGGCCCAGAGAAGTGGTGATCTGCATGATAATCCACAGAGAGTAACAGTTTGATTTAATCAAGTTTCTTGACTCCTTGCCTGGTCCTCTTTCTACTCCCTACAATATACTCACCTGTTTTGAAGACACTTGCATTGCCTGAATATCTGTTTGAAAATGGGGCTTTTTTGTACCTTTCTTTTGAAAGATGACCAGGCAAGGCTGGCTTCACAAAATGGAAGATTATGCCACCTGTCACCAAGGACAGTGAGCCTGCCAAAAGCCAGGAATGGGACCTAGAAGATTTGCCCTCTTGAAGTAAGGGACTTTCCTGGCGGTCCTGTGGCTAGGACTCCACAATCCCAGTGGAGAGGGCCTGGGTTCAATCCCTGGTCAGGGAGCTAGATCCCATATGCTGCAATTAAAGAGTCTGTATGCCACAACTAAAGATCCCATGCGCCGCAATGAAGACCCAGCACAGCCAAATAAATAAATATTTAAAAAAAATTTTTTTAAATGGGTAAGATAGCAGTTCACCCTCAGAGAGAGATCCTGACTTACTCATGCCACTTTCCAGTGCTTGGAAGATGCATTGAACACTTAAACTGTGAGCATCACTTCACTGGAAAACATTCTAGAAAAGTACCTGGAGGGAGAGTATGGTGTTACAGGGGAAGGAGTGGCTGAGAATAAACTGTGGACAAGCCTCTTGGCCTTTCCACACACTTCCGAGGTCCTTTCTAAGGGTAACACACACATCTGAGGAAGAGGTGGACAGGACCAAGCACTGATGACTAGAGCTAGCCAGTGGAGCCCACAGAGAAAACAGGCAACAAAAATACAAAGGAAGGATAATGAAGATTAGATCCATCATTTAGCCTTGGAGGGGCCTGTCAAATGGAATAGAAATAGACAGACACTAAGCAACTTTTCCAAATTATGTCTACTTGGAAAACATAGCTTGTGTCCTTAACTCATATAACAATAGGGAAAAGGAGAAAAAAAACACCTTCATATCACAATCACACACTTTAGAATTGGAAAAGACTTGAGTCCAACCTATTAGGACCAATTCATAGGTTTGTCTTCCCCAAGATTGCTTATCTCTCCTTCTGTGATTTCTTTAACAATATCAACTGGCTTGCTTTCTGCAGTGTCCTGAATAAAGGCCCCTAGACAAAGGACTCTGGATGTGGGAGGCTGACCCTGAGGTGGAGAACTGGGTTAAAATCCTGTAATCTCTGATCAAAACCATTCCATGTAATTAAAGCCACAGGAGTACAAATGTGGATCTAAACCAAGGCCTCCTATAACTTGAAATGTTTCCCTCTTGGAGATTAAACCTTTATGTAACATATAATAACTTTATCATTATAATTTACATAGCATCTTTCTTCATTGGAGCCTAAAGTGCTTTATATATGCAATGATTAATTCTTACAATATCTTATAAAGCAGACAATCAGCAAGGATTATTATTCCCATTTTGCAAAAGATAAAATCAGAACAGAGAAACATGATGAGAGTTTTTTGTAGGTCAGAAAAAATGAGTGGAAGATTATCATTTTTAAATTCTCTTTTAGGAACTTATTTATTGAGTTCAACCCTTGTGCTCTGGTGTGTTTGTGATACAGGAGAGTGGGTGGGGTGGAAAGGGGGAAATGGTTTGAATAACACAATATAAAAACGAAAGAACATTTAGGAGCCTGTAATTCCAACTCAAGCTATAGAAACAGAAGTTAAATTGTGCCACTGGGCACAGTCTATGAAACTACAAACTCAGCAAATCTGCCTTGTCCCAGAAATGAGAGAGATATTCTTTTACTCCCTTGTGAATGGTATGGATGTTAAAAATAAACAAAGTATTCAATTTTTACATTCATAATAGGAGAGAAAAGAGGGATTCCACCATATAAGGAAATGGGCTGAGATGAAAACTATCATGCACATATTCCCTGACCATGCTAACCAAAGCAGCACCCTGTTATGACGTTCTGTGCTCTTACTCTGCTCAATTACTCTCCATAGTACATACATATTCATTTTTTAATTTGTCTATCTCCCCCACTAGAAATAGAAGCTCCATGAGGGCAAGGTTTTTATCCTTATTCCTTGATGTTTTCAGGGCCTAGAACAGTACCTGGCATCTAACTCAAAAAGATGTCAAACTAATGAAGAATGCCTGTAGGTTATAGGTCTAGTTCTGTCATTGATCAATTCTACAACCTTGGAGAAGTCATTTAATCTCTTAGGGGTGTTTATTAAGAGGAAAAAAAGCATTCAACCAGATAATCCTTTCAACACTTCAATATTGTGATTTTATATATAAAATGAATCATAATACAAGGCAAAGTGTGATTAAGCTAAAGTGGATAAATGTCACATTTCTGGGCTGCCCAGCATTTTTTGAATATCTTTCTCTTCAGACAATTTACTACCTGATGAGCACTCTCTCTCCAAGGATGATACTAGAAGTTCACTGGCCCAGTCTTTCTTTAAGCCAGGAACAAGTCATTTGACTTGGGTTCTGCTTATGAAATACAATTTCAAGAGAAATATATATTTTTAAGGTAAGCAATGTGAGGAAACAGGTACCATGTGGAGTTCACTTTTTGGTGGGGAGGCTGCAGGAGTTCCTGCTTTTTGGAGCTCCACATCAGCTGTGGAGAGGAAGAGTCCGGGTTGTGTTGCACCAGCAAAGTTGTTTAATGTGGCTCAAGACTTGTACAGTAGAGAATGAAAAGGAGAAAACAGTGTTTCACTGAGGAAAAAGCAAGGCAGCCTTAGGTATCACAGACTTGATCCAAATCCTGTTCTGCCACTTACTGGCTGTTCCTTTGAACAAACTATACAGCCTCTTCAGCCCCAGTTTAATCATCTTAAAAATGATTATTGTCTTAAATTCACTCACAGCCTCAGAAAACTCTTTGTTGCTACGATTACCCCTGGGACTTCTGCTAGAGTGTTTGCCTCTAGATCTCTGGGTCAAAGTGAGGCTTCAAATTAGGTCAATCTATAAAGCTATGAGAAGATAAAACACCGAGCTACAACAGTAATAACAGAAACAGCAAAGTCAACTAATAAAAGGTAATTTTTTCCATATGTATTAACAGGCCCCAAACACATTACTACCCAGCAGAATATAATTGTTATTACTGTTGTTATTTAGTTGTTAAGTCGTGCCTGACTCTGTGACCCCATGGACTACAGTCAGGCTCCTCTGACCAGTGGGATTTTCTAGGCAAGGATACTAAAGTGGGTTGCTATTTCTTTCTACATAGGACCTTCCATGACTGAGGGATTGAACTCTTACCTCTTGCATTGGCAGGTGGATTCTTTACTACTGAGCCACTGAGCAAGCAGCTGATGCTGTAACAATTATCCTTAATTGCCAAGCAAAGATTAAATTATGGCCTACTTACTCTGGTTACGGTACAGAATTAAGTATTATATTTAATGTACATTTCTAGAAAAGTGGTTCCAGTGAACAAGTTTTGTTGCTTAAAGGCTGTCAGTTATCTGGAAAATTCCCTTTCATGGAACAGATTATTTCTCAGTGATGCCAGAAAGTGAAATATAGTAACTGACAAGATATCAGAATATGAGAAAATATTATATGCATAAATAGTTTCATTTGAAAATTGGCTGGCATCCCGCTTTTCACAGAAACTCTCTGAAGCCTAGGAGCTCCTAAGTGCAGTTTTGGAATTTAAAGAAAAGAAATATACTCTTTTCTATGTAAGTTCTCATTACCTAGAAATAACACTATAATAAAGTCACAAGGAAATCAGAAAGCTGGACTCAAAAACTGATTTCCCAAATATCGTCTCTGACTGCTGATACCAACCAGGCAAGCATTTGCCTGAGTTTTTCAACTGTTACACTGCTACTCATCTTTATTCCAATTTCCCCTTCAAGTTTATTATTTCCTATTCCCTCTTCCTAAATATGGGTTATTTCCTGAGCTGTGGATTTTGGCCTTCTGCTTTTCTCTATAAATCCTTTCTCCATCGGAAAGATCATAGAACACTGATGTTTTCAACTGTTGTTTCTTCACGGATGACTCACCTTTACCTAAATTTACCTATTTAGGTACAGCCTCTCTTTCAATAGCTTTAGTCATGTATTTCTAAAACCCTCTTAAGATTTTTCTTCTGAATATTTCACTACTATCTCAAATTCTACAAATCTTTTTTGAGCTCTGAGCTCATTTTTGTTTTAAAACCAACACATGCTATGCACATCCCTTCTCAGTTACAATTTCCAAGACTTAAGAATTGGGAGTCTTTTCTGATTCCTCCTGATCCTTTTCTCCCATCATCCACTTGGCTACTATACCACTCAGCTACTGTAATCTTGGTCTTTCTGTTCTCACCTTTATTACCCAACACCAAGACTATCCTATCTCCCCATCCATACTCTTTCATACTTGAGCCAGGATAGTGTCTGTAAAACGTAGAGTGGAACATTCACAGTTCATCATTCATTCCACAAACACTGAGTGCTTATTTTATACAGTACACTACATTACACACTCAGGATGCAGAAATGAATGATTATGGTCTAGTAGGGAAAAAAGACTTGTACAAAAATAATTTTAGTTCCAACAGAGAAACTAGTACTTAATGAACAGATTAAGAATGGTTCCCAGAGCATAATGAACATTCAGTAGAAAGAAAACTTATTTCTAGATGGAGCTACTATTTCATTCAGCTTTAATTAAAGGATAGAATTTCAACATCCCAAGATAGAGAGATGAGCCTCTACAGAGACTCCCCTGAATTTCTTGTCTCTAGTCAATTTCTATTGATTGAGAAAGGCCAAGAACGCTGGTCAGTATCAACGGAGAAAACAGAAATGGCATCAAATAGAAACATTGATGTTTCCAAGCTGGAAACTCATGAGTATTAAGGAAATGCGGGAGCCACTATGGAAAGCAATTCGGGACGAAGGAGGCCAAAATACACTGCTTAACAGTCAGCGTTTATACACCTACGAACATTCCAGAAGAAACGGACAAGACTCCTGAAGGGAGCTGGGTACTGACGACTTAAGCTGGAGCACAGCGGGGCCGTGTTTCGGCAAAAACAGGTACAAAACGGACTAGAGAAATCTTACTACTGAGGTTCGCCGGAACAGGAGTGAAAGCTGTAGCATCGCTGAAGGGATCCCCTCGGGCCTACTCTGCGGCCGGCAATCGCCTCAAGTTCCTCACGCAGACTCGGCGCCGGCGGCCAAAAGCAGCTTTTCCCGCCCTTCTCAGCTAAGAAGTTCCAGAACTTTCGTCCCTAGCCGTCGCCGGCTCCAAATTAAGGGGGCTCAAAATACAGCGCTGCGTCTCTTTCTGCCAATCACCAGGCCGGTTGGAAGCGCACGGAAAGCATTAACACTTACAGTCCGACCTAACTACTCTCGCAGAGCCCCGCGCGAGCCAGCAGCATCTTCGAAAAAACTGCGGAAAATACACACAGAGAGCCGGAGATCCCGCGAGACTTCACAGGCCTGCCTCGGCCTCAGCGCGCCGGAAGCGGAAGTCAGGAGGCGGTCGAATTCTGGCCGAAGTGGCTCTGTTACCTGGGAGAGGTGGAGGCGTGTATACGGAGGTCCTGTGCCAGCGCCCTGGACCGGAGGTAGGTTTCCCTGCGCATCCGGAGCCCTGAGCTGGATAGACACAGTCCTGGGCGGAGGAGTCGTTCGTTCGGGCTGCAGGGGGCAGGGAGTCGGGCTGGCAGGCCGAACTGAGTGGCCGGCGAGGTGTCTTCGGGCTCTGCAGTTTTGGGACCAGACTTTTTGGCGAAATCAGAAGCCGCTTCCCCCTCACGGCCTCTAATTTCCTTCGCACCTGGGGCCGAGGTGCTTTAGAAGGAGCCCAACAGTCAAAGCTGCGAGAGAGAACTGAGAAACGCAGCGGTTCTCAGTCGGTGTCTGCGTCGGTTAATTCTCTGGGTTCATCTCTCAGGGCATGACTACCCATTCTGGGTAGTCCTTTCCGAGGTTAGTGACCCACAGGGAAAGTTCCCTGTGGTTTTATTTAGGGCCTAGAAACTAGCCGTCTCGAGTACACATCTGTACTTTGTTGTTGTGGTGGTGGTTTTTTAACAGAAAAGAACACACTTTGTCAAGTTTTATTCACGCTTGAATTGATTTTGAAGGCCCAGAGGACACGTCTTGTAGCATCTTCTAGCTCTTCGGTAGCACTTTCAGCTCCAATTCCCTCTTTCAGATTAGCGTCGGAAGTCTTTTAATCCTACCACTTAATTAACAAGACCCTCACGGTTCCTGTCCCCGCGGCACACACCTTTTGAGAATTTCTTTCAAGGGAGTCAAGTTTTTTGTTTTTCTTCCCACAGATCTACACAATCTAAACATTAAACAGAACAGCCGCTTCAAACCCCTGAGGTGAGTAAAGCATGGATCAATGAAAATCCTATTTAAGTTTCATCCTCACCAATAATGATAAAGGTGATAAACATTTGCTTATTTATGGGAGGGGGATCCTGGGAGAACATAAAAATACAGTAGCACATTTGCCTTGCCTTATGATTTTTATCACCCCTCTGGTTAGGTTTGGGTCATCTTTCTGGTGATTCCTGTGATTCCTATAGAAATTGAAACTATACCTTGGATTTGAGAATTTGACAGCTGTTTGCCAATCTCAGACATTGGTATTTAATAAGACATACTCTAATGTCTAGAAGTTAAAACATCTAGATACTGTTTCTTTAATCCAAATAATTTTGTTTAATTTTGTTGGGACAACAGTAGTATTATAAATATTCGCATGAGTTTTGAGGGATTTGGAAGAAAGACAAACTAATGAAAAAGCTGTCTTCTAATATCACATCTCTTTGACAAAAGCTTTTTATTATAAACTGAATTGATACAAGAAGAAAAATAATTCTAGGATGTCAGATAAGAGAGATTTGCTTTTAAAGTTTTAACATGATGTCACATATGCCCCACATAATAAAACAAGTCTTGAGGCAGAGAACAGAAAGGGCTTAGGTTAGGAAAGGTAGGGGATGGGACTGCATCAAGGAAGGACTGGGCATTGGGTGAAGTGAAAGTGAAAGTCGCTCAGTCCTGTCCGACTCTTTGCAAGCCCATGGACAATACAGTCCATGGAATTCTCCAGGCTATAATATTGAGAGTGGGTAGCCTTTCCCTTCTCAAGGGATCTTCCTGACCCAGGAATTGAACCGGGGTATCCTGCATTGCAGGTGGACTCTTTACCAGCTGAGCTATCAGGGAAGCCCCAGGGCGTGGGGGGCTACCTCCAAAATACTTCCAGGGCTGGCTTCCAGGTCTTGGGTGAAGATAAAAAGAAGTGAACTCTTTCTTCTCTGGTTCCTCAAGGATTAGGCATTCTGCAGCCTAAGTCAAATCTTTTCTCAAAGGTAGGGGGCTCTCTGAAAATTTGGGTAAATACTGCTTCAAATGTGAATCCATAATTGCCCTGGAAAACTCAGCTGAAAAAAAATGTCCGTTTTCATAGCCATTAGATAATATTTATAGTACTTCTTTTCATGTGTCAGAACACCTAGTATAAGAATGTATTAGAGAAAAAAAGAAAGAATATATGATACCATTCTATAGTAATTACCCTCGACTTTAATAGCTGTGGGTTTAAAAGCTTTTTAAATTTGTCTTTCCATTTTCATGTCTTTACTGTATTTTCAGTCTTTTTCTTTCTTTGTTGGCTCTTCTTTTATTTTCCTATCACCAAGCCTCAGGTGTTTTAGTCAGGGGAAAAAAAGAGATAATCTTCCAGTAACCCCTTAGCTGCTGCCCTTTGTGTTTTCTCCTGTCGCCAGCCAGGCCTCTTGAAAGCTTAGTATAGACTAATCGGTGTAGATTTCTATTTCCTTACCTCAAATTACTTCTTAATTAATTGTAGTCCTCCTTTAATCCCTGCTACTCTAATCAGCTCCTAATGGCTAAACCGAATTAATTTTCTCTTGGTTCTTTCCAGTTACTATTAAACACTGATGACCTTTCACTCTTCAATTTAATCTCTTGCCTTCTATGATAATCTCTTTTGGTTCTCCTCTTATCCCTTCTTTATCTTCTTTATATGCTGATGTTCTCTAGGATTCTGTTTTTTGATATTCTTTTTCCATTGCCTTCCTGAAGAGTCTCATTCTTTCTCACAGCATTATCCACCAGCAAAATTGATGTCTCCCATCGCATTCATTGTCCACCCAGTTCTCCGTCCTAGATAGTTAAACTGTGAACTGACTCTTCATGTGGATATACATACCATAACTAACTTACCTCAATGTGGATCTTCACCCACCTTCATTCTCTAGTTCCTGTGATACCATTACCTGACCAATTATTTGGCCAGAAACCTAGGCGTTATCCTTTATCCTCTCTCTCTTCACAGTGTCTACTCAGTGACTGATTCCTCTTGGAATTCTTTTAAAACTATTTTCACAGTCCGTGCCTCAGATTAAATCCTCAGCATGTCGCCTATGTTACTGCAGTAATCTGCCCTTAAACTCACTAATCTGTTCTCTACCGTATTATTAATAGAAAAGTGATCCTTCTAAATGGTAAATTTGCTCTTGAGACTCTCCTGCTTAAACCACCCCATTGCCTCAGAAGAAGCAGAGTTGTTTACATTAAATACAAGATATTTGACTATTTGACTCTTGCCCACTTTCACAGCTTCATTTCTTGACATTTGCTGCTCCTCCCTTTATATTTATACCACATCTGTCTATTCTACTAGACTGAGAGCTCTTTGTGGGCAAGGTTCATGATACATTGTTCATCTTTGTATCCCAGGCTCCTAGTTAGCACAGTGCCTCTGTTACAGTAATGAAGAAATACTGAGTTGAATCTAGCCTGTCTTAGTTTTAAAGGTACACAAGGACTTTATGCATACTCTGCCTAAAAGTGTTTACTTCCTAGTTTCTCACCATCTGGTAAAGATGGTGTTACTTAAAAAAAAAATTCTAATAGAAACATATTAAAAACCTGTACAGAATCTCAGAATGACTGACACTTCTGAAGCTGTTCCAAATTTTGAAGAGATGTTTGCCAGTAGATTCACAGAAGATGACAAAGAATACCAAGAATACCTAAAACGCCCTCCTGAGTCCCCTCCAATTGTTGAGGAATGGAACAGCAGAGCTGGTGGCAGCCTGAGAAATAGAGGCAATCGGTATGTATTACTTCAGAAGAGTAAATGCAGATGGCTGATCTGGGAGAGGACAGCTCGAATCATCTAGCCCTCAAGGCCCGTGAGGGCAGGCATCAGTGTTTTTGTTCAGTGTGCTATACTGAGTGCCTAGTAACTGCTTAAGTGCCTGATAAATATTTGTTTTAATATTTTGTCAGCACCATATTTTTTTTCCCCCTTGCTGTGCAGTTGTGTGTATGTGTGTATTTTAATGGTTTTTTAAAAAAAATATTCTTTCTCTGGACTAATTTTTCTTTGCAAATATGCTTTAAAAATCTAGGGTCTTCTATAAAACATTTACATTAAATTCCATAAAGAAGGTATTGTTTTGGTTTCCATTTAGAAAGAAGTTTAGTCATTACTTCCATTTAATACCTCAAAATAGATAAGAGGAATATTACCATAATGCTTTTGAACAATTGAATGGGTTTAGTTTGCTTCAGAACCATCCTATTGTTTTGAGTTTGGTGCTATTGTTTATCTCTTCTCTGCAAAGTATATCCAGTATAATACTGGATCTGAATTTTAGGAAAGTTTTGAATACCTGGTGCAGTAACACTCTGTAAAGAAAACTGGTTTTTACTCTTTTGTTTACTGAGTATTAGATTGAGAAATGGAATGCACCAGGATAGATTTCTTGTGGTTTTTTTTTAAGGGAAGTATAAAAAATCTTTCTGTTTTGTTGTTGTAGGTTGCAAGATAACAGACAGTTTAGAGGTAGGGATAGCAGACGGGGGTGGCCAAGTGACAATCGATCGAATCAATGGCATGGACGATCCTGGGGTAACAATTACCCACAGCACAGACAAGAACCTTACTACCCTCATCAATATGGACACTATGGTTACAACCAACGGCCTCCCTATGGCTACTACTGATAGAAGTGTCAGCAACTTTTAGTAAAATTATTTACTTTGTTAACATGACAAAAGTTTACGTTGTATCTTTTGTTGGTCATAGTTTTACATCTGATTATAGAAAATGGATTATTAATTTTTTGGAACTTGGAACTTTTTAAAAATTAGATCTTACTGGAGAGGCATGATGATTGCTGGAAATAAATACTCCCCTAAAAAGGTTGTGGGTTATATTGCTTGACTTCTACCTCAGATTCGTCTTTGTTTCATGACTTAATAGTGCTTTGAATGTTGTATATAATTTTCCTTTTTAGACCTTCAGGAGTTGTCTTTGTTTTACACAAATAAAAATTTTATATAGAAAATGCTTGCTTTTAATTTGTGATAGAAGGAAGTATACCTACACTCGTATGTGCGCATTCCTAAAATTTTACACAGGGAGTACAATCAGCTCCCAAATGCCTACTTATGATGTATTGTACACAGTAGTAATTGAAAGGTAAAACAATTGTAGTATATTTCATTTGGCTTTTGTCGTTATGTGAATGTGGAACTTTGTAATTATTCTATAGGTATGAGTCATCTTCACAATCATTTTGGTCTCTTTTTAGAGGGATATCACAAATAAAGCTGTAAAATCAGGAAGGAATCAGTTTCACTGTCTTATTTAATCTAGTGGTGGGTGGGATTAAGGCACACAGTCATTTTACACAAACTAAGGCTTTTGCTAACATAAACATTACATGTTATGGAAAAGTTTAACTCTGTAATATTCCCTTTCTTCTCAGTTACATGTAAATAATGCTGTCTTTTGACTCTGTTTACTTTTATGGTATTTAATGTAGGTTGAGTTTACAATGTTATTTCACCTCCAGATGTGCATTTTTGCTGCCTCCTCTTCTGTAAATCCAGTGATGCTGAAACTTCCTTTCAGAATGAGCACCATATTTCCCATCATTTTAATGGCCATTATAATGGTTTTATTCAACTAAAATACTTGTAAGTTTTCTCCCTCAAATTTTGGTACTTAGTCCATTCATTAATATGGTGAGATGAGCTTTATTTCTCTGTCCTCATATCTCTTGAAAAAAGTTCATTTGGTTTAAGAGTAATATTAAGAGCACAAGTTTCATGATAGGTCAAAGATATTAAAAGGCAACTTCCTGAATCTGCCTTTTGCTGCCTTCTCTCTTAGCACTCTGCTCTAGGCTCTAGAAGTTGACATCTCCAGATACTGCTTCTCCTACATGCTCTGGGTCTAACTCTCCTCCACACCCTCTTCCTGCAAAGCCATCCTTTCAGGTAACTTTTATTAGAAAGGATTTGATAAACCAAGTACTCACACTCACCTGTAAATAAAATGTTAACAATAAGATAAGGGTTTCCCCCCTCCCCCTCTTAATTACATCAATAGGAAACAAGCCAGTGCTGGTATACCAAGATATGTCTTTATACCACAGAGTACTCAGCCTAGAGAGTTAAGCATGGCTTGCCTATATCCCAAGATCGTTTCTGAAAGCAGGTATGAAAGTGAAGTGTGAAAGTGTTAGTCACTCAGTTGTGTCCAACTCTTTGTGACCCCATGGGTCACAATCCAGCCAGCCACCTCCGTCCATGGAATTCTCCAGGCAAGAATCCTGGAGTGGGTGGCCATTTCCTTTTCCAGGGAATCTTCCTGACCCAGGGATCAAACCTAGGTCTCCCACATTGCAGGCAGATTGTTTACCATCTAAGCCACTAGGGAACCCCCAAAGCAGATGTGTTATTAAAAATACCTGTCAACTGATAAAGCACAGCCACTGACCTGTTAGCCCACACCTCTGCTGTGTCAGCTATTGACACTAGTTAGATCTCTGGATCTAAGGGACCGGGGAGGATGCCTCTCAGAAAGCTCGGAAGAAAAGTGTTGTCCAACAGTACTTAAATATTTTCACACTGATACAATAGGGCATATATGGCCTGAATGTCAACTCTACTTGGAAATATGAGTCCTCCTTTTAACATGGGTTATTTCTGCATTCAGCATGGGTAATTTATGTGGTGGTGTTTTTTTTTTTTTTTTAATAGCAGTTACATTAGACTGCTCCCTGTGTACTTAAAATCAGGAAGAAATAAAAGACATGGTTTCTGCTTCATGTGGGAGAGACCGAAAAGAACATCAAAGCAACTTAAGGATCATTGAAAAGTGGAGAAGAAAAAATTAAGTGTCAAGTGAAATTCACCTCAAATAGGTAGTCTCTTATAATAGCATATAGATTAAGCATAAGGAATCTTGGCTCCAAGTTTGTCGTACAAGGTATCTGACCTTGAGAAAAGTAAGCACTTAAACTTTGAGCTTATTTGTTCACCTGCAAAAATGGGGATAACAAGGTGATACCCTTGTCACTCTCCCAGGGTCATCATAAAAACAAGTGACCAGACATATAAGAGCTTGAGAACGGAAATGAAAGCCTGTGACCATTAAAACCTCAGTTGTATATAATTGGTGCATGAATATTTTGTTTAACAGTGAGAGTGAAGGATATGATAAACTAAAGCACATAAACGATGTGGTAGTGGTTTAGTCACTAAGTTGTGTCCAACTCTTGTAACCCCATGACTGCAGCTCACCAGGCTTCTCTGTTCATGGGATTCTCCAGGCAAGAATACTGGAGTATGTTGCCATTTCCTTCTCCAGGGGTTCCTTCCCACCCAGGAATTGAACCTTGGTCTCCTGGGTTCAATACTAAACTAGGAGGGA
This sequence comes from Cervus canadensis, assembly GCF_019320065.1. Lineage (NCBI taxonomy): Eukaryota > Metazoa > Chordata > Mammalia > Artiodactyla > Cervidae > Cervus > Cervus canadensis. Next base: position 44,750,632 of record NC_057402.1, on the reverse strand, counting down.
ATCCTAAATATTGTAGGCAGATTGAGAACTAAAGATGTGTGATTGTTTTCTTAGGTGTATTATTACACAGATTAGCAAAAGAACAAAACATTGTATCCTTCAGAAAATAACAAATGCTTCAAATAGGAAGACAGGAATTCCCTGGCAGTTCAGTGGTTAGGACTAGGTAAATGGCCTGGGTGCAGTCCCTGGTTGGGGAACAGATCCCATGGTGTGGCCAAAAAGAAGAAAGTTTATATCAAAGTTGAAACAAAATTATTGGCATTTGCTGTTTGGAAATTGACACTGGCTTTACAGTGTTGATTATGGAACATACCAAGTTAATATCCTTTTGAGATCAGCTTACTAGAGATTTAAGACAAAAAAAATTTTTTTTTTTTTCTTGAGTGCTAGAAGGATTTGCCCTGGAGGAGGAAATGGCAACCCATTCCAGTATTCTTGCCTAGGAAATCCCATGGAAGGAGAAGCCTGGCAGGCTACAGTCCATGGGATCGCAAAGAGCTAGGCACGACTGAGCAACAAAGCATAGCACAGAGTATAATAACCTTGGGTTACTGCTCTAAGAATAGTTTTTAGGTTCTTGAAACCATGTAGGAAAAAGCCAGTAAGATTCCCAGCATAGTTTTGGTTTCCAAAGCTGCATTCCTTATAACATGATGCTCAACAGACAAGGATGTAATGTTCCCTTTGTATTTTATTCTCCTAAAGGAAATATAAAGCTTTATGACAGTTAAGGGTAATGAAATGTCAGTTTTAAGTTTAGAATCACAAAAAGGAAGGAAATGATCTTTTACCCTGAAGATTACTGATATCACTAATTTTGAACTCTATTGGAAGCACTACACTTTGTTTCTAAATAGTTTTTAACACCTTAAAAATTTCCCTAGACTTTGTATTCCATTTGATTCAGTCAACCCAAACACAGATTTCGCTGTGTATGGAAATCTATGCTCTGGACCCTTTGACTTCTTTTAATTAGCCACTACCGTTTGTAGTGAAAGGGAATTTTTGTTCTGGTTAGGAAATAAATACTCCCAGTTTGAGGTGGCTTGTTAGAGAACTTCAGTTATCTGGAAATGCTGTGTGCGAAAGCACTGACTCTGGTAATGTTAGATAAATTGACGTATTTTATATATATATATATATACACACACACACATAAATATATATATATATATATATATAAATTCACTGAAAAGTTTGTTTGGGCTTTCTCTTTCACTGTCCTGTGTTTTAACCAAAGAAGCTTATTTGATATCAGTTCAGTCGCTCAGTCGTGTCTGATTCTTTGTAACCCCATGGACTGCTGCACGCCAGGCTTCCCTGTCTATCACCCACTCCTGGAGCTTGCTCAAACTCATGTCCATCAGGTTGGTGATGCCATCCAACCATCTCATCCTCTATTGTCCCCTTCTCCTCCTGCCTTTAATCTTACCCAGCATCAGGGTCTTTTCCAATGAGTCAGTTCTTTGCATCAGGTGGCCAAAGTATTGGGGCTTCAGCATCAGTCCTTCCAATGAATATGCAGGACTGATTTCCTTTAGGATTGACTGGTTTGATCCCCTTGTAGTCCAAGGGACTAACAAGAGTCTTCTCCAGCACAACAGTTTAAAAGCATCAATTCTTCAGCACTCCGCTTTCTTTATGGTCCAACTATCACATCTATACATGACTACTGGAAAAACCAGAGCTTTAACAAGACGGACCTTTGTCTGCAAAGTAATGTCTCTGCTTTTTAATATGCTCTCTAGGTTTGTCATAGCTTTTCTCTCAGGAAGCAAGCATCTTTTATTTATTTTTTCATTTGTTTTTATTAGTTGGAGGTTAATTACTTTATAATATTGGAGTGGTTTTTGTCATACATTGACATGAATCAGCCATGGGTTTACATATATTCCCCATCCCGATCCCCCCTCCCACCTCCCTCTCTACCTGCTCCCTCTGGGTCTTCCCAGTGCACAGGCCCGAGCACTTGTCTCATGCACCCAACCTGGGCTGGTGATCTGTTTCACCATAGATAATATACATGTTTCGATGCTGTTCTCTTGAAACATCCCACCCTCGCCTTCTCCCACAGAGTCCAAAAGCCTGTTCTGTACATCTGTGTCTCTTTTTCTGTTTTGCATATAGGGTTATCATTAGCATCTTTCTAAATTCCATATATATGTGTTAGTATACTGTAATGGTCTTTATCTTTCTGGCTTACTTCACTCTGTATAATGGGCTCCAGTTTCATCCATCTCATTAGAACTGATTCAAATGAATTCTTTTTAACAGCTGAGTAATATTCCATGGTGTATATGTACCACAGCTTCCTTATCCATTCGTCTGCTGATGGGCATCTAGGTTGCTTCCATGTCCTGGCTATTATAAACAGTGCTGTGATGAACATGGGGGTGCACGTGTCTCTTTCAGATCTGGTTTCCTCAGTGTGTATGCCCAGAAGTGGGATTGCTGGGTCATATGGCAGTTCTATTTCCAGTTTTTTAAGAAATCTCCACATTGTTCTCCATAGTGGCTGTACTAGTTTGCATTCCCACCAACAGTGTAAGAGGGTTCCCTTTTCTCCACACCCTCTCCAGCATTTATTGCTTGTAGACTTTTGGATAGCAGCCATCCTGACTGGCGTGTGATGGTACCTCATTGTGGTTTTGATTTGCATTTCTCTGATAATGAGTGATGTTGAGCATCTTTTCATGTGTTTGTTAGCCATCTGTATGTCTTCTTTGGAGAAATGTCTGTTTAGTTCTTTGGCCCATTTTTTGATTGGGTCATTTATTTTTCTGGAATTGAGCTGCAAGAGTTGCTTGTATATTTTTGAGATTAATCCTTTGTCTGTTGCTTCGTTTGCTGCTATTTTCTCCCAATCTGAGGGCTGTCTTTTCACCTTGCTTATAGTTTCCTTTGTTGTGCAAAAGCTTTTAAGTTTCATTAGGTCCCATTTGTTTATTTTTGCTTTTATTTCCAATATTCTGGGAGGTGGGTCATAGAGGATCCTGCTGTGATTTATGTCGGAGAGTGTTTTGCCTGTGTTCTCCTCTAGGAGTTTTATAGTTTCTGGTCTGACATTTAGATCTTTAATCCATTTTGAGTTTATTTTTGTGTATGGTGTTAGAAAGTGTTCTAGTTTCATTCTTTTACAAGTGTTTGACCAGTTTTCCCAGCACCACTTGTTAAAGAGGTTGTCTTTTTCCATTGTATATCCTTGCCTCCTTTGTCGAAGATAAGGTGTCCATAGGTTCGTGGATTTATCTCTGGGCTTTCTATTCTGTTCCATTGATCTATATTTCTGTCTTTGTGCCAGTACCATACTGTCTTGATGACTGTGGCTTTGTAGTATAGTCTGAAGTCAGGCAGGTTGATTCCTCCAGTTCCATTCTTTTTTCTGAAGATTACTTTGGCTATTCGAGGTTTTTGTATTTCCATACAAACTGTGAAATTATTTGTTCTAGTTCTGTGAAAAATACCATTGGTAGCTTGATAGGGATTACACTGAATCTATAGATTGCTTTGGGTAGTATAGCCATTTTGACAATATTGATTCTTCCAGTCCATGAACACGGTATGTTTCTCCATCTGTTTGTGTCCTCTTTGATTTCTTTCATCAGTGTTTTATAGTTTTCTATGTATAGGTCTTTTGTTTCTTTAGGTAGATATACTAAGTATTTTATTTTGTTGCAATGGTGAATGGTATTGTTTCCTTAATTTCTCTTTGTGTTTTCTCATTGTTAGTGTATAGGAATGCAAGGGATTTCTGTGTGTTAATTTTATATCCTGCAACTTTACTATATTTGCTGATTAACTCTAGTAATTTTCTGGTAGAGTCTTTAGGGTTTTCTATGTAGAGGATCATGTCATCTGCAAACAGAGAGAGTTTCACTTCTTCTTTTCCTATCTGGATTCCTTTTACTTCTTTTTCTGCTCTGCTTGCTGTGGCCAAAACTTCCAAAACTATGTTGAATAGTAGTGGTGAGAGTGGGCACCCTTGTCTTGTTCATGATTTTAGGGGAAATGCTTTCAATTTTTCACCATTGAGGGTAATGCTTCAGGAAGCAAGCATCTTTTAATTTCATGGCTGCAGTCACCATCTGCAGTGATTTTGGAGCCCAAGAAAATATATGTCAAATACATATTATATTTGATAAATAATATATATGAATGGAAACTTTGAAATACATTAGGCTTTGGTTAATTTTGTGTGAAAAATCTAATTATACAGGTCACTCAGAGAATATTTCCTCTGTTTAGATTTATAAACTTAGATATGCTTTTAAAACTTTCCAGTTTTGAACTTAGAATGAATTAAGACCAACAGCAATAAATATTCTTGACATCTGTAGAAATTAATGATACTAATTTTTAGATTAGTACTAAAGAATTAAGACCTATTCAGTTTGACATGCTGTAATAGCTAAATATATTTTCCTGGGTTTTGCTACATCAAATTATTTGGGGGCCTGTTCTTGCCTGGAGAATCCCTGGGATGAGGGAGCCTGGTGGGCTGCCATCTATGAGGTCGCACAGAGTTGGACATGACTGAAGTGACTTTGCAGCAGCAGCAGCAGCAGCAGCAACTAGATTCAAGTGGTAGACTATACCGTTCAGCTGTAAGGTAGCCTTCTAGTCTGACTGACCTTTACTGGGACCAGTTCTTGGGGAAAATAGGGATGGTAGCAGAGATCCCATGAGCTGTGGAGATGGCAGGGGAGGGCCATGCTGGCTGCATGGGTCTCAGTCAGTTGGACTGCTGTTGAGAATATACCAGGGTTGAAGAGGAAGTGACCTCAGCAGCTGGTAACACTGCTGAGGCCTGCATGTGCCAGAGACACATGCTTATCTGAGTAGTTCGTTATCAGTGCTGTCAGACTGGAAAATGGGATGAGCTGTGGATAACACCCCTCAGATTTTAAATTTATGGGATGGCATGGAAGGAGGTTAAAGAGGACAAGTTCTTCCTCATCAAAATTGCTAATAAGTCATTTGACCACCCCCTTGAAGGATTAAGTGAAAGCATTTGTGCCAAGTAAACATCAATGGGTGGGGCACAGACTCAGTGCCAGTCAGCATCAGGTTTGTGCCTCCAGAAGTAAGAGTGGGTACCTCTGGGCCAACCTGAGTACAAAAAGTGCCGCTCACAGATCTCCGGTGTCTCTGTGCACTCATGGGCTAATTCAGTTGTTTTCACTCCTGGCCCCAGGGGGCATGGAGAGCCCCAAGTATTAATTACAGTTAGGTTTTCTCCAGGTCTCAGTGACTTCTCCTGAGATGCCTGCAGGGGACGATGTGATGATGATCTCACGGTTTATTTATACTGCCAGTGCTTTTAACTCACTAAAGGATCTCCAGCCTCTTTGTCTGAAAGAGGTAAACAAAACTGCTCTAACTGCTAAAGTTCAGAGCTTTTTTTGTGTTTGTGTGTTTCTCATTTTAAAGTTTCCTTCACTAATATGTTTTGTGTGTATACAAAATAATACTGTAAAAAGTAAAAGTAGACAAATGAATAATCTGCAACTAACCAGTGATTCTGCCCTGTTGTGAATGCTTCTCTTTCACCAGGCCCACACAAATTTATATAAATTTGGTGTATGTGTTTTTCCTTTATTAAACTGAGATTATATATATATATTAACCCACACATGTGTGTATTATTCTTTGTTCATACAACAGATTATAACAGCCATCACTCCAGGTAAGTAGCCATAGATTAAAAATTAATGACTTAATTTTAATAATATGACGTGGTATGGTATGGATATACCATTGATTATATGATCATTCTCCTATAGGTAGACACTTCGGTTTCCTTTTTTGCCTCTAACAATGCCATGTTGCCTTTGTCCGTATATCCTCTTGATGCTTTTGTGTGTTCTGTTGGGGTGGTCTCAAAAGTAGAACTGTTGGGTTAAAAAACCTGTATTATTTCATTTTAATAAATGCCACATTTTCTAAAGAACTGCAGAAGTTTACATTCCCATCAACATGTGAGTTTGCAGGTATGTTTTCTCTCTTCCTCCCTGTGACTTCAACTTTTTATCTAGATGACCACAGGCTTTCATACCTTCAGAGAACTTTACTGGGTTGTGTTTCATTGCTGATCACTTGTCAGTATTTCACCTAGGACACCTTCATTCTGTAAAACTATATTATTTCTCCAATATTTTGATTACATCTTCAAATCTTTGTTCCATTTCTTTGGTTCTCTTCTCCTGCTATGTGTTGGTTTTCCTGTGTCTGACTTCTGGATCTGTCATTTTCCTTTCTTTGCTCACTTTTATCTTGCCCTCTTAACTCCATGTCATATTTTCAGCCTCTTCTCTGTTGTGTTGTTTTCAATAGGACCTTTCTTTCTGTGATGCTTTTTAATTTGATTAGCCACATTTCAGGTGCTCAGGACCTACATGTGACCAGCAGCAACTGTCCTGGCATCACAGTTCTAGAACTGGACTAAAGGCTTGGGGTTCTGTGGACTTGACTTGCTCCCTTATTCTCCATGGTGCTCCAATCTCTCAGGTAGAGAGATTAGAGATCTTAGAGATCTCCAATCTCTAAGGCTCTGAAGAGATTTCCCAGAGGGACAGAAGGTACTCACTAGAGGATCCCACTACATAGTCTATTTGGCAGGTATGTTCTTCACTCCAGTTAATAAACTGGCATCCTTTTAATTCCTTGTCAGTTGTCCAGCCCAATTCTGTTTTCAAAGACAGTGACTAGATGGGATATCTGAAAGCTGCAAAGTTAAGGGAAGCACTTGGGACCTTGCTGGCTCCACCAAAGTGCTGACCCACACTCTCGAGTACTCAGCTGGCCCTGGTTAATGCCACACTCTGCTCTGTGCTAAACCCAGAATGTGAGGAGACTAAGTCTAAGGAATGTCTCTGAGAAGGCCAGACAAGAAAGACCAGATATTCTGATATTGGTAGTCAGGCACAACAGAAAGGGATTCCTAAAAGTACTCATTTCAGAAGGAACTGAGAGTCCATTCCCTTCTTTAAACTGTGTGTGGGTTTCTGCTGTTGTGTTATGGCGCCACCTCTTGGAATGTAAACTGAAAATCTAGCCTTATAAGCTTTGTCTCTAGTCACAGGCATTAAGAAAGTCTGAAGTGGGGGCTCATGATGGGTTCTAATATTTTTATTCTACCTTATGGTTAAGGGACTACCTAACTGAATGTCCAGAATCTGTAAGAGGGGGGTACTGGCACCTGAAGCCCAGAAAAGTACTGCCTCCTAAAGTGAGTCAGTTCAGTTGCTCAGTCGTGTCCAACTCTTTGCGACCCCATGAACCGCAGCACGCCAGGCCTCCCTGTCCATCACTAACTCCTGGAGTTTACCCAAACTCGTGTCCATTGAGTTGGTGATGCCATCTAACCATCTCATTCTCTGTCATCCCCTTCTCCTCCTGCCTTCAATCTTTCCCAACATCAGGGTTTTTTCAAATGAGTCAGCTCTTCGCAGCAGGTTGCCAAAATACTGGAGTTTCAGCTTTAACATCAGTCCTTCCAATGAACACCCAGGACCGATTTCCCTTAGGATGGACTGGTTGGATCTCCTTGCAGTCCAAGGAACTCTCAAGAGTCTTCTCCAACACCACAGTTCAAAAGCATCAATTCTTCTGTGCTCAGCCCTCTTTATAGTCAACTCTCACATCCATACATGACCACTGGAAAAAACCATAGCCTTGACTAGATGGACCTTTGTTGACAAAGTAATGTCTCTGCTTTTTAATATGCTGTCTAGGTTGGTCATAACTTTCCTTCCAAGGAGTAAGCATCTTTTAATTTCATGGCTGTAGTCACCATCTGCAGTGATTTTGGAGCCCCCAAAAAAAGTTAGCCACTTTTTCCCCATCTATGCCATGAAGTGATGGGACCGGATGCCATGATCTTTGTTTTCTGAATGTTGAACTTTAAGCCAACTTTTTCACTCTCCTCTTTCACTTTCATCAAGGCTCTTTAGTGAGTCTTTAGCTGTTTGGAATTTTAAGCACTCTAAAGGTGCCACCCACATGCTCTGGTTCTCTCCATCCCCCAGCTGGCAAACTAGTGAGGAAGAACTCATGGCAATCGGGAGTTCAAGCTCCCTGTTTCTGCCCCTATTTTGGTCAGTGTAGTGTAGACAAAGGACCTAGCAGTGTCTGGCAAGCAGCAGGCACCCAAATTATTAATTTACTATTCTTAATTAAATCATTCTTGTGAGAGTAATTATCATGTATTAAAGTGGGGATGATAGATTACAGATGCATTGCTAGACCACCATGACATTATTCACCAGAGTTGGATAAGTATCTTTCAGACCTTGTTCATGGGCTGCCTGAAAGGCTGGACCCTCAGGACAACAGACAGGAGAAGAAACACAGCAGTCACTTAAATTTAATGGGGAGAAGGCAGAGCTATAATCATGTTATCTGATACATGTTATAGGGGTTGCGGGTTTTGTATCCTTGTCTTAGGTCACTGGGCCTGTCTTAATGTTCTTGGAGGAAAAACAAGGCCCAGCTGAAGAAAGCTGCATTAACTACACTTTCACATCAGGTTGAGGTGCCCAGGCCTTAGCTGTGATTGTTATTAATGGGGAACAGCCCTGTGCAGGTCAGGAGAGCACAGACTGCTAAAGGCAACTTTGTTTGCTGAGGAAGAAAGGGAAATCATGTCCCCAAACACAGCTCCTGAACCAGTTCCTACCTCTGGCAACCGCTTTTGATGACTGGATGTTCTTTTTTCAAAAGATACTGTGCGTTTCTCAAAAAAAAAGTGACCAGGCAAAAACGTTCCTATGTTAAAATATGGCTATTTAAATAGATGATCATGGTGGATGTTACTCCTATCCAGACTCCTATTTCTGTAACTTTTCCTAATTTGTATTCAAGTACCTCCCCCTCTCTGCTATCTCCTCTGTTTCTATTTAGGCCGAGCCCATCTCCAGCTCTAGCATGGACCTTGATTAGTGTAAAACAGTGAGAGTAACTCTCCTCAGTAGTCAATGGTTTAGCATTTACCAAAGCTCTTGTGAGAGGCCCCTTTTCCTACTGGAGGGGGTGATAGGTGAATGAGAAGCCCGAAATTGCTGCCTTTTTGCCTCCAAGAAGGAAGTGGACCTGAGGGTAAAGCTGGTACTGCTGAAGTGAGTCAGGAAGAAAGTAGGTGAGTCCTTTATGACATCACTGAGCTGCTGCTAAGTCAAACCAACCCCTAAGTAAACCCTGCCTCTCAGACTTTTCAGGTATGTGAGCTAATAAATCCCTCCATTGCTTAAGCCAGATGAGTTAGGTTTCTGTTACTTATCAGGGGAAGCATCCTAACAAACAGGGATTCATGTAAAGACCACAGGTAAAAAAATGCCTGTAATGCACACACCAGAATAGTGTTGAAAAACAGAAAGGATTCTGAAGCCAAGACCACGTAAAGCAGAGCACATTTGGGAGCAGACAGCATAAGAGAAGGCAGCTGAGTGCAACTCGTGTTCTGCCCTTTACTCTGATTTTGGATGAGCCACCTCACTGATTGTCTTTGGTTCCTCTCAACAAAGTAAGTTGTACTGGATGAGTAGCTCCCAGTTCTCTTACCATCCATCATTTTTATTATTGGTCCTTTTAGTGGATTTTATATTTTTAAAGACTTTTGTCTATCAGATTTTTCTCATGTACTTAGACAAAGCAGAAAACTTCAAATCAACTCTTCCATCAGCAAAGGCAGTAATTAGATTACCTTAAATAATTACTATAATTTGTATTGGACATTTAAAAACAAGATATTTACTATTAGTTTTTGAAGCCTCAATATAGATATGACTTCTGACAGGACAGGCTTTCACAAGTATTGAAAGTAGTTTCCAGATCTTCTGTCTTCTTTTGAAGATCTTAGGAGATTACCATCCAAGGAGGAAAATTAACATGAAATTACAAATCTTTTTTTCTTTTTTGGCTTGGTAGTGTTCCGCTCATGTGATCGGAGTTTCCTGACCAGGGATTGAGCCTGGGCCATGGCGGTGGAAGTGCTAAGTCCTAACCACTGGACTGCCAGGGAACTCTCTAAACTGCAAGTCTTGACTGTTCTTACTTTTTAACAAAATGCTCAACAGAAGTTTAAAAAGACAAAAAAATGTTGCGTTTACATAAAAGTGAAAGTCGCTCAATCGTGTTTGACTCTTTGTGACCCCATGGACTACACAATCCATGGAATTCTCTAGGCCAGAATACTGGAGTGGGTAGCTGTTCCCTTCTCCAGGTATCTTCCCAACCCAGGGTCTCCTGCATTGTAGGTAGATTCTTTACCAGCTGAGATACCAGGGAAGCCATTTACATAAGCAGTTTAAAATATAAAGTGACACTATGAAGTAGTGACAGCTTTCCTCTGTCACTTTTAAACTGGATTAGAAGGCAGTCCCCAGAATTCCAGTAATTGCTGTGGAAATATTACCATTTTAATTTACAACAAGGATAAACTGCATTCAGCTAGAAGCCAAAGGATCTAAGTTCTAGTTGCCATCTTGCACCAAGTGATCCTGAATACTCTCAACTTCTGAAATCAGAGGGCTCATCACAAAATGAAAGGGGCTGAATCAGGTCATCCTAAATATCCTTTCCAGCTCTGTACTCTGTAATTCTGTGAAAACAGAGCAACATGTCCCGAGCTGTATGGGATCAGAGATTTGAGAACCTAAGTTCCATGTCCAGTACTTTTAATCTTCATACTTCTTTTTTGAGTCCTGTTCTTATTAAATATATTTACACATTCTGTGTATTTTAACAGTCTCTCCATCATTAGCAATAAAAAAAGTTTCTCAAGGACGTACTTTTCGCTTCTTGCTTTTATTTCTTTTCAACTTGCTTTTTCAATTTCTCCAAGATCTCTTCCGGAGGTGTGGAGGCCAAAAGCTTCACCACTTTTTCACGAGATTTACCACCCTGGACCAAAAGGAAAAACCGGTGTCAGGACAACACACTGAACTTTCTACTGCTATTAGTGACAGCAGACTTCAGTTGCTGAGGATACCGCACCGTGTCCTTGTGGGGCTGTCACAGGTGGGCTAGTATTCCTGGTAGCTCAGTACCGCTTTCTCCTAGCCATTTCTGGTCTATCCAGACAGTTTCCGGTTCAGTACTGTTTTTTTTTTTTTTTTAACAATTCCCCAGAGGTTTTACCTTCATACATCAATTTCTGCAGTAATAAAAATTAGGCATTTTCAAATTGAGTATAGAATCTGGATGTACAATATTCTGTTTTCAAGTAATAGTTTTGTTTATTTTTTAAATTCCCAAAACAAATATTGCAATTTAATATAAACTGATTAAAAATAATTCTAAATATAGAACTGCTATTCTCTATACTGTTACACATTTCTGAAAAATACCAAACAAAAAGTGACCACATACCCAACTGCTATGATCCCACAACCAATTAAGACAACTATAAGAAGGATTTGTTTAGAAACCTCCTTGAAAGAAAGTAAATTTTGGGGGTTATAGCTGTAGAAAGGGCCTGTGGGTGTTGCTGGTGGATAAGGTGGTAGAGGTGCCGGAAGGTTCGCTGGTGGGATTGGAGCTCTGAGGTCCTATGTGTGGTAAGGGAGTCACGATGGTGTTAATACTGTGTATTTGTCCATGAGGGACTGCAGGGTTTGAGGATACAGTGTGCTCATAGAGGACAGGGTCCAGTGTTGAGAGGGTGCCAGTGGGGGCGTAGCTCTCAAGGGTATGTGCATATGGTAATAAAGGTCTGGGCAGTATAAGGCCCAGTATATTAATGAGGGCTAACCGGTGGAGACCTGAGCCCTGTGCTAATGGGTATCAGAATTGTGGATATATGTGTGTGGGGAGTGGGGATTGGTGGTGAGGAAAGAATCTTAGCATTGTAAGAGGTTCATTGTATTAAGGATCAAAATGGTGTGAGATGAGTATGTATCCATGAGGTCAGGGGATGTAAGATTGTGTGTATGTGTGTGTGTTAGACACTCAGTCGTGGCCTATTCTTTGCGACCCCTTGGATTGTAGCTCGCCAGGCTCCTCTGTCCATGGGGATTCTCAAGGATTCTCAAGTATTATTCTGGGGTGGGTTGCCATGCCCTTTTCCAGGGGATCTTCCCAACCCAGGGATCAAACCTGGGTCTCCCATATAGAAGGCAGATTCTTTACCGTCTGAGCCACCAGGAGGCCCTATAAAGAAGCAGGGTAATATATGAAGTTCTAGTGACTGCTCATGTGGGTTTAGTGACAGAGGTATGTAAATGTGTGTCAGTGTGGGGAGAATCAGTGCAGTATGAGTTCTGGAATATGCTAGTGAGTGTTGGAATATGCTAGTGAGTGTCAGAATATTGTAAAGATAGTGTGTTCCTGAGTGCCTGAGATTTGTTGAGGTTCCAGGGAGTGCTAATGGAGGATAGAGCTATGGAGAAGATCTTGTGTGCAATAAAGAAGAGAAGGGCTGTGAAGGGATCCAGTTGTCAACCAACGGGGTTATAGCTGTGGAGGAGTTGAAGCAAAGAGAAATAAAAGAATATGTGATGGTCTAGGTGTGCTAAAGTGGATTAGAGCCATGGAGGGCTGAAGTGTGCTACTGGGGTTCTGGGCTGGATGAAGATCTGTGTGTGCTAATGAGGGTCAGGCCATTATAGAACAGCGTGTTTGTGTGTCCCTGGAGAATGGGGCTGAGTATGGGTTCAGGGTGTGCTAATGGGAAGGCACTGTGAGGTCCGGTGCGTGTTAATAGGGGTCAGGGTGAAGTGAAGGTCCAGCCTGTGCTGATGGGAAGTGAGGGGACAGGGTAGTGGGAGGACCAGAAGACAACGTTAATAATGATCACAGCTGTAGAGAGGTCTGAGTGTGGGCAAAAACAGGTTCAGGGATCTGCAAGATTCACTTTGTGTTAATGGGATTCAGGGCAGTGTGAAGGTCCAGTGAGTGCTAATATAGGTTACTCTGTACAGCTGTAGAGGGTCCCAAGTGCATGTAAATAGGGATGATAATCTTGCTGGGGGAACAATGAGTGCTGTAGAGAAGCTAACAGGCAGCATGTGGTGCTAAGAGTTAACTTAGAGGAGCCGGCTGGGTGCTAACAGAGTTCAGTGTTCAGTTGAGGCTTTGTATGCTAATAGGGTCAAAGATAAATAGGGACATTGCGGTGCTGTTGGCAGTTAAAATGCAGAGAAGACTTCCTGAGGGTCCAGTGTGTAAAAAAAAAAAAAAAGAAAAAAAAAAGAAGAGAAAAAGAAAAAAAAGTAAATTTTGAGTAGGTATTCATCTAGAGGGGCAGAAGCAGCACAGGCAGAAGCGCGGGGAGGGTGTTTAGGCTGACGTCAGAGCACGCGCCCGGCAAACTCAGAGACGACCTGCTATGCAGGAGATGCGGAGGGGCATGGGCCTGATCCTACGGATGCTTAGCGGCAGCCTCCTAATCAATGACCCAGTGCCCACTGGATCCTGGATGGGAGCTACGGAATATAGCACTGGAAAACAAGCAGAGTTGTAAGAAACATAAGCTTGGGTGGGTCTTACTCCTGCAGATTCTATTTGAGTAACTCTGGGTAATGCCCAGGAACCTGCGTTTTAGAAATCATTCCCAGGTGATTTTGATCGCCACCTCTAGTGCAGACTCTTCTAGTGCAGAAGTATTAATGACTTCGTATGAGCCATCTCTTTAATGAGCGTCTCCCAGTGAGCGAGGACATGTTGGACCAGATGTGCTTGATTGACTCACTAATGGATACTACAAACAACAGGAACCATTTTAGATGTTTCTACTAAGGTGATGAGTTGAGGGAAGAGACAAGCATTTAACCTGATAGAGCAGGTGCAGGCATGAACTCAGAAGGACTAAGGCATTTGGGAGGAAGGGGACTAGGAAGAATTACAGATTTTTGGTGATTAAATGTATACGAGAGTTAAAAACAACTGGTTTTTCAATTTTGAAAAGAAAAAAATTGGTGTTTTAAAAGTAATGACTGATGTAGTACTCAAAGATGTTGAGAGAGAGAAAGAGAGGCCTACCTTATCCAAAACCACATCACTCTTCCTGAGTTCTAAGACTTTGGAAAGATAGCGACACAGCTCTGCATTAGCCTCTCCCTCCGTCGGAGGCGCTGCGATGGCTACACTCACAGCCTCGGTTGTCACGTCTGGAATGAGAACAGATTCTCATAGTTCCTTTTCTTCATGCAGTGGGGATATTTTGTAAAAGCTTCTGCATTTGTCTGGCATATAGTAGGTATTCAGTGAATAACTGCTGAATGAACAATGACAACGCTTATCACAGTTAAGGGAACATAAACATGCCACTTCCATTATAGAAACCCAGAGAAGAAAATTGGTTTTCACCTGCTGACCAAGGTGGGCCCACGAGCCCTGGGCAATAGTCTGGAATTAGGAGCTGGAAACTGCGCCTGGTCTGATAGGAAGAGCCCCTGGCAGGGAGACAGGGGAGCTGGGCTTTAGCCCTGCAGTCACTGAGAAGTGAGTGAAGGAGGTAGCTCACAGACTGTACAGGGCTGTTCAGAGTTTCCTCATCAGGGAAGTGGCAGCACTGTGTCAGGTTCACCTCAGTGAAATGCCTCTCTGATGTTTTTAACATGTATTTATTTAGTTAACAGCTACATAGCACTTACACCAAGTTTAAGGGCACACAAACACATTTTAAGGGCTTTACAAATAACTTGCTTATTCCTATAGTTTATCATCTCCATTTTACAAATGAGGAAACTGGAACCAAGAAGTAATGTGTTCAGGGTCACATGGCTATAAAGTGATGCTGTGATTCAAAAATAAATTTGAATTCATACTTTGAAATCCAGGGACAATGAACACTGCTTTCTGAAGTGGTTCAGACTTCATCAATACAGCCTTCATAAAGAGCAACCTGCCTGCAGTCCTCCACTGTCATTTCTGAGAGGAGTATATATTCAAAGCAGTTTGCAAATAAGATTGAGCTGGTCCTGCATCTGGGGTTACCTGGGCATTTCCACACCCATACATCTTGCCTGTGTAAACATGGTCACAGGATCCACAGGAATAAGATGGTAGAACAACCCTTCTCCTATCCTGTCAGATTCTATAATTCAGTTTTCCACATTTTAGTATCTTTGAAATCCAGGTGTATCTTATAATAGATGGGAAAGAAAACATTTAGTTGATGTGGATTTTGTCTATCTTACTGGTACAAAAAGTACCTGTGTACCTTACAGTTGATGGCCAATTATATCTGATGAAACATGGCATTCCAACAGTAAGGAGACAGCGTCCACAGTGACTACTTAGAAAATGCCGGCCAAGGAGGGTACAGCCAACACACAGCTACACAAACATGGCCATAAGCACAAACCAGGCCCAGCACCCCAATTCTGAGGTCTTGTTTTCAAAATATTTTAAAAACTGGAATACAGAGCTTTAGTGGGTGACAAAGACCATCAATAATACTCAGATTAGTGCTTCTCAAACTTTTTTCCCCACTCAGAATCCCCCACCTCCACCAATTTCCCCTGAAATTCCAACATTTAAAGCAAATGTCAACAGTTCTTCAGGAGTCCTTTCTGTTGACCTCCCCCGTGCCCACCAGAGATCCTATAGGCAACTTTTGGGGTCCAAGGAATAGCTTAAAAGCTTCTAACAGGCCAACTATCTCATCTGACAGATGAAAGAACTGGGCCCAGAAATATTTCGTATAGCTTTGACTGAAACAAGCTCACACAGGTGTTGATCATCAGGTTCTCTCCCTCCTTGGACCAATTATCATTAAAAAATCCACTGAAACACCTTCCTTTCTCTGGATAATGTTTGCACTTTCGGTAACAGGACAAACTAAGAATCATCTAGGTTACATACATTTCTGTATAAGTTCTTTCTAAAATACCTTTTTAAAAATTGAGGTATGACTGACATAGAACAGGTGTACAACATAATGATTCAATATTTGTATTTTGAACTGATCACCACAATATAGGTTAATAAAATATTAAAAAGGACAGTATTCAGTGGTTTTTCATCTAACTTGGTATGCTTTAAATATGGTATACGTATTCACTTTTAAGTACTAGATTACACCTTTACATTAGAATTCAGAATTTAAAAATGGAGGAGCCTCTAACTGCAGATGTGAAAAACATATTTGACCATACAGGATAAATTTTCAGCAAACTAAGGCAAAAAAAGGATGGAGCAGGGGACAACTGATTCGTACAAGATCCCTAGCCCAGGGTCCAAGTATACCTGTCACAGCATTTTGTTTGGAACCAGGTTTGGCACGGATGGCTATGCTGACACCGCCTTTAGGATCAACTGTCACAGGACCTAAGGGAGGAAGTGGTCTCTCTGGTTCCTTGCTCTGGCTTTTACCCTAAAACGACAAGAACAACCACACTACAGCTTCACAGCTTACAAAATACTTTCCCACGCATTTGATCCTTCCAGGATTCCTTTTCACCCTTAACCAAGGCAAATTAGGCTGATTAGTCATGTCCAGGGATTTTTGGTCATCTAGAATGGTCTTCCAACATCTTTCATGGCTCAAATAAATTCTTCCACAAAGCCTCCCCATCAACCCCACCGAGGTTTTTTCCTGCCGTGGTAAACCTTAGAGCCGGTTCTTTTGCATTTCCCATTCCTCGGGGGCAGCGACTGTTCATTATTAATCTTTGTATTTCAATCAGCACAAATTAAAAGTTTCTGAACAACCACGGCTGGAAGTGTATATGTGGGAGGGGAGGGGGCGCCGGAGAAAAAAGGAACAACAGTGGTATTTAAAGGACTTATTGTTATTTAGCCGTTAAGTCGAGTCCGACTCTTTGCGACCCCATGGACTGTAGCCCGCCAGGCTCCTCTGTTCATAGGATTTCCCAGGCAAGAATACTGGAGTGTGTTGCCACTTCCTTCTCCAGGGGATCTTCCCGACCCAGGGATCGGATCTATGTCTCCTGCACAGGTAGGCGGACTCGTTGCCGCTGAGCCACCCGAGAAGCTGATTTAAAGAACTACTATACTAGGAACTACTATAAGCTGAATTAGGAACTTTCCACTCGACAAACATAAACTGCGCACCAGGACGGTGTGGAGGCAAAGGATGCGTAAAGATGAACAAGGACACATGGCCCTTGGCCTCAAGGAGCCCGGACTGCGGACTGGTACGCTGTGCTAGGAGGCCGACCTCACACCCACCGGGCATCAACGCGCAGCGGAGGAGGAGGCGGTTCGGCCTCGGGACGCCGAGGAAGCTCCCAGCAGGAAGCAAATTTAGAACCGAGTCTTAGGAACCAACCGGACTCGGCCTTGCAGAGACGGTGGAAGGGAAATGGGAAGTGGTGCGTTCCCGACGGAGGGGTGCGAAGACAGCCGAGGAAGGGAAGGGCACTGAACGCTGGCGAGAGCCTCCCAGGTAAGCATAGGCCACACCGCGCTGCCGGAACACGAAGCGCGAGCCTGGGAGTGAGGGAGCGAGGCCGGAGGGGCGGCAGCCACCGCTCGGGTAGAGGCACGCGCGACGCCGGCCCGGGTGCTCGACCTCCGCGGTTGGCGGGCGGCGCAGCCGAGTGAGGCGGGGAGAAGGAGGCCTGGGACTCGGAGACAACAAGCGGTTAGCGGAGCTTCTACCCGCCCGCGGGTCCCGCTTCTCTCCCGCGCTCCTCAACCAGCATTCCTGCGGCCCACCCTCCCGCGGCCACGGGAATTGCCACTGGCCTTGTTCGTCGCACCAGCTTTCTTAGGCATGTCGGCGCCCAAAGGGAGCCGGGTGACAGCCCTAGAACCAGACGCAGCTTCGAGCAGCCTCAGGCCGTAGCCTAGGCGCGGCATCCTGGCCGAGGAGGCGGCACGGAGAGCGGCCTGGCGCCGGAAGAGCCCTCTGCGCCTGCGCACGCAGCAGGAGGGAGCGGCCCCGTGGGCCTCAGTTCGCGAAGGAGGGCGACGCCTTCCGGCTGGCGGGATCAAGACTCGTTCTTCCTGGAAAGAGCTGAAGAAATAAGGCATGGATGCTCAGTCGTTAAGCCGGGTACCACTCTTCCAAGACCCCATGGACTGTAGCCCGCCAGGCTCCTTAGTCCACGCAGTTTTCCAGGCAAGAATGGAGTGGGTCACCATTTCCTCTTCCCGGGGGATCTTCCCCACCGAGGAATCGAACCCATGGCTCTTACGTCTGCTGTACTGGCAGGCAGATTATTTACCAGTGTACCTCCTGGGATGAAAGTGAAAGAGGAGAGTGAAAAAGTTGGCTTAAAGCTCAACATTCAGAAAACTACGATCATGGCATCTGGTCCCATCACCTCATGGGAAATAGATGGGGAGACAGTGGAAACAGTGTCAGACTTTATTTTTGGGGGCTCCAAAATCACTGCAGATGGTGACTGCAGCCATGAAATTAAAAGACGCTTACTCCTTGGAAGGAAAGTTATGACCAACCTAGATAGCATATTAAAAAGCAGAGACATTACTTTGCTAACAAAGGTCTGTCTGGTCAAGGCTATGGTTTTTCCAGTGGTCATGTATGGATGTGAGAGTTGGACTGTGAAGAAAGCTGAGCGCCGAAAAATTAAAGCTTTTGAACTGTGGTGTTGGAGAAGACTCTTGAGAGTCCTTTGGACTGCAAGGAGATCCAACCAGTCCATCATAAAGGAGATCAGTCCTGGGTGTTCATTGGAAGGACTGATGCTGAAGCTGAAACTCCAGTACTTTGGCCACCTCATGCGAAGAGTTGACTCATTGGAAAAGACCCTGATGCTGGGAGGGATTGGGGGCAGGAGGGGAAGGGGACGACAGAGGATGAGATGGCTGGATGGCATCACCGACTCGATGGGCATGAATCTGAGTACACGCTGGGAGTTTGTGATGGACAGGGAGGCCTGGTGTGCTGCGATTCACGGGGTCGCGAAGAGTCGGACACGACTGAGCGACTGAACTTAACTGAGCTGTACTTCCTGGGAAGCCACGAAGAGATACTGAGAATGGTTAAAATAATTAAAAAGAAAAAAGTGGGGGTGGGCTATGATCCAAATGGCAGAAAACCCATTATAAATGTTTATACTGGTTCCTATTTTCTCTTTCATTTCTTTCAGGTTTTAGTGAAGTTGAATTTAAAACCTCAATGTTGTCTTAGCTTTTGCCAATGGAGAAGATGGAAAATGGATTTTTCAAGTGTACAAATTAGGCAAGAGTAATGAGCTGTGTAACTTTTGGGGCTGGACACTATAGCACCATGCTGTCTTAGGAATGATGCATTGTCTAGTTCAAGGGACACTTTTCAGGTTTTGAATCTCGATGACTGAAACAGGGAAGCAAAAAGGGGATGGTTTGGAGCAGATAGGACTTGGAAGGGAAAAGATTTGTCTGAAACATACTGCATTTGAAGATCTGGCTCTTTAATATCCTATAAGGTTGTCTATTTCCAGGTAAAGTTTTTTTCTTGCAAATTGAAAGTACTACTTATGTGAGCCTAAAAGAAGGAACATTTGGTAACTCAAATAAATTGTCACAATTTGTTGGGTAGATACTGGAGAAATTACACTTTTAAAAAAATAGAAAATGCTCATATGTTGCAATAACTACAGATTGGCCAAGTATCTTTCTGGGTCTTATTGTAAAGTTTGAAAATGGTGACATGTTATTTTGGGACCCAGTAAAATATTTTCCCAACTTAATGGCTTGGGAGATAGACCTGGGTTTAAATTTGGCTTCCCACCACTTCCTGACCTTTTAAAACATGAATTTCCTTTTAAAATATTTTAAATGTTTTAAAACATTTAAAAACCTTTTAAAACATTTCTTGGCCTGTGAAATGGGTCTTATAATAGTACTTTTCTCATATGATGTTGTGAGAAGCAAATGAGAATGTGTGTCAAGTGCTCAGTGCAGAGCCTGGTGCCCGGGAGTCACTCAGGCAGCTCTTTTAATAGGAAATGATGGTGTGACATTCCTTACCCTCTATCAGAGGAAATAACAAGAACAGTTCTCTTTCTCTCACCTGCTGAGAGCAAACAGGGGAGAAAAGCCTGAGACTGCAAAAAAAACTGGTGAAGTGGCAGATGGCAGCACTTGTTTCCAGGGTAGATGTTTAAGTAAGATGAGCTGCATTATGTCCATAAACAAAAAGAGCTTCCCAGGTGGCTCTAGTGGTAAAGAATCCGCCTGCCAATGCAGGAGAGGCAGGAAAAGTGGATTCGATCCTTCAGTCAGGAAGATCCCATGGACAGAGGAGCCTGGTGGGCTACAATCTATGGGGTCACAAAGAGTCGGACACGACTGAGTGACTAACACACTTAAAGAAATAAAAATAAAGCTACTATAAGATATTGCAGAACCACTTCAAGGAATATTTGAGAAGAAAACATTTTGAAATGCATGTGCAATCAAGCATGCACTGGACTACACTTTACAATAGCCAAAAAATGGAAATAAACATATTGTTTATGGGGAGATAAATGGATAAAGAAAAAGAGACCTGTGTACTCAATGGAACATGACTCTGCCAGAAGAAAATGACATAATGTGATTTTCAGGAACATTGATAAAACTAGGGATGATCAAACAACGTGAAGAAAAATCAGAAAAAGATACATATCTTTACATATCATTTATAGCTGGAATTGATAAACACACACTAATTTATTCACTGAGAAACATGAAGACTCAGAGACCTAGAAAACAATCTTCTGATTATTAAGGAGAAAGCAAGTGGAAAAGGGTAAAATAGAAGATTAGAGTAAGCAAATATAATCATTCTATGTAGAACAGGTAATCATCAAAGACCTAGATATAACAAAGGATTTCTGTGAACATACTGTAATGAACTCCATGGAGAAAAATGCAAATATGAATACACATACATATATGTAAAACTGAAAACACATTCGGTTCACCTGCCACCCACAACACATTGTATATCACTGTCACTACAATATAGAATAAAGATTAATTTAAAAAAGAAAGCTAGGGAAGAACACACAAGCTTTTAGATGTTTGTTTAGGTACATTCCACATTAAATTACAGCCCTGAATGAAAACTCTCATAAAGCTTTCATTTCCAGGGTAACCTGGAAAAGTTGGGCATTAGAAAATCCAGCAGCCTTGTGGCCATTCCTAGCAACAGCGACCTTAAAAGTTTTGCTTATGAGTACCATGTTGTTCAGTCACTAAGATGTGTTGAACTCTTTGCAACCCCATGAATTGTAGTACACCTGGCATCTCTGTCCTTCACTGTCTCCCAGAGTTTGCTCAGATTCATCTCCACTGAGTCGGTGATGCTATCTATCTCTTCCACTGCTGCCCCCTTCTCCTTTTCCCAGCATCAGGGTCTTTTCCATGAGTCAGCTCTTCACATCAAGTGACCAAAGTAATGGAGCTTCAGCTTCAGCAACAGTCCTTCCAGTGAATATTCAGGGTTGATTTCCTTTAGGACTGACTGGTTTGATCTCCTTGCTGTCCAGTGGACTCTCAAGAGTCTCCTCCAGCATCACAATTTGAAAGCCTTATTTACCATTCAACTCTCACATCCATACATGACTACTGAAAAAACTATAGCCTTTGGACTATATAGGTCTATATAACCTTTGGGACTATAAAGGTCCATATAGTATACGGACCTTTGTCGGCAAAGTGGTATCTTTGCTTTTTAATACACTGTCTAGGTTTCTCATAGCTTTCCTGCCAAGAAGCAATCATCTTCTAACTTCATGGCTGCAGTCACCATCTGGAGTGATTTTAGAGCCCAGGATGAGGAAATCTGTCGCCACTTTCACCTATTCCCCTTCTATTTGCCACGAAGTAACAGGACCGGATGCCATGATCTTTGTTGTTGTTCAGTTGCTCAGTTGTGTCTGAGTTTGTGACCCCATGGACTGTAGCACACCTGGCTTCCATGTCCATCATCTCCCAGAGCTTGCTAAAACTCACGTCCATTCAGTTGGTGATACCATCCAACCATCTCCTCCTCTGTCATCCTCTTCTCTTCCTGTCTTTTAGTTTTCCAGCATCAGGGTCTTTTCCAGTGACTTGGGTCTTTGTGTCAGGTGACCAAAGTATTGAAGGTTCAGCTTCAGCTTCAGTCCTTCCAATGAATATTCAGTGTTGATTTCCTTGGGGTTGACTGGTTTGATCTCTTCACAGTCCAAGGGACCCTCAAGAGTCTTCTCCAGCACCACAGTTTGAAATCATCAATTTCTTGGTGCTCAGCCTTCATTATGGTCCAACTATCATATCCATATGTGACTACAGGAAAAACCATAGCTTTGACTATATGAACTTTGTCAGCAAAGTAATGTCTCTGCTTTCTAATATACTGTCTAGGTTTGTCATAGCTTTTCTTCCAAGGAGCAAACATCTTTTCATTTCATGGCTGCAATCACTGTGATCTTAAGTTGTTTTTTTTTTTTTTTATAGATTTATTTTTTTTATTTTTTATTTTTTTTTACTAGTTGGAGGCTAATTACTTCACAACATTTCAGTGGGTTTTGTCATACATTGATATGAATCAGCCATAGATTTACACGTATTCCCCATCCCGATCCCCCCTCCCAAGTTTTTTTTTTAATATTGAGTTTTAAGTTGGCTTTTTCGCTTTCTTCCTTCACCCTCATCAAGAGGCTCTTTAGTTCCTCTTTGCTTTCTGCCATTAGAGTGGTATCATCTGCATATCTGTGGTTGTTTATATTTCTCCCAGCAATCTTGATTCCACCTTGTAACTCATCCAGTCTGGCATTTTTCACAATGTGCCAGCATATAGGTTAAATAAACAGGGTGACAGCAGACAGCCGTGTGGTACCCCATTCTCAATCCTGAACCAATCAGTTGTTCCATATAGTATTCTAACTGTTGCTTCTTGACCCGCATACAGGTTTCTCAGGAGACAGGTAAGGTCGTCTCGGTATTCTCATCTCTTTAAGAATTTTCCACAGTTTGTTATGATGCACACAAAGGCTCTAGTATAGTCAATGAAACAGAAGTAGATGTTTTTCTGGAATTCCCTTGCTTTCTCTATGATCCAGCGAATGTTGGCAATTTGATTTCTGGTTCCCCTGCTTTTTTAAACCCAGCTTGAATATCTGGAAGTTCTTGGTTCACGTACTGCTGAAACCTAGCTTGGAAGATTTTGCGCATAACCTTACTAGCATGGGAGATGAGTGCAATTGTCCAGTGGTTTGAACATTCCTTAGTACTGCCCTTCTTGGGGTTTGGGATGAGGATTGACCTTTGCCAGTCCTGTTGCCTCTGCTAGGTTTTCCAAATTTGCCGACACATCGAGTGCAGCACTTTAATAGCATCATCCTTTAGGACTTTAAATAACTCTGCTGGAATTCCATTCCCTCCACTAGATTTATTGGCAGCATTGTTTCCTAAGGCCCACTTGATGTCACATTCCAGGATGCCTGACTCTGAGTGAGGACTACACTATCATGGTTATCCAGATCACTAAGATCTTTTGTGTAAAGTTCTTCAGTGTATTCTTTCCATCTCTTCTTGATCTCTTCTGCTTCTATTAGGTCATTACCGGTTCTGTCCTTTATTGTGCCCATCTTTGAATGAAATGTTCCTTTGATATTTCCAATTTTCTATGGCTACCGACTTAAAAAAAAATCACCTATCTATGCACCCACTAGATTAGGCACCAAGTTTGCCACAAAACTTCCTGTTCATAATCCAGCGCTAGCCCCCAAAATAAGGCAATCATGAACATGCGCTGCTGCAGAAGAACAAAACTTCTGAGGTAAAGACTCCTTATCCTTAAATAGTTTGCTCTAAAAAAACTCTCCATAACATCCTCAGGAAGCCCTTGTCCCAGATATGTGGCCAGGCAGCTGTCAGGTGTCCTCTATGCCTCCATCCTGCACCCCGCTCCACACAGCAGACTCACTGTACTCAATCACCTCATTTCAGAACAGGAATAATTTGTTTCTATGAATATGATTTTAATAATATTCCATAAGTACTCAATCATCAAAGTTTTCTCCAAATCAGGAAAAAATCCAAAGTAATCAGCAAATATTTTGTGTGTGTATATATATGTATATGGACACATATAATTTAAAAACTCCCTTTCCGCAATTTAGTTCTGACTTCTAAGTGATGGAAGCAGTGAAGGACTCAGTGTCGAAGTACACTGTGATAAGGCTTTTTCAGGGTGATCAGTTTCTTGTGAATTATTCATCAGGCTTGCTCCAATTCCACAAGGACTCCACCACAGACACTAGGATGGAGAAAGATCACTGGTTTTCTATGTGCTATTTTGGCCTCTTCACTTAGAATACAAATATTGTCTTTCAAATCCATCACAGCTGCATTTATAGTATCCACCTTGAGAAAATGAAATAAACAAGAACACATCTGAAATCATAAAAACACCAAATTATAGTATCATAAGACTTAGAAGAAACTTTGCAAACTCGTGTGTCTAACTCCTCTGCCTTTGGGCAGAACCATTCTTTAACCATCACAAAAATAAGCTTAATACTTCTAGAGACCCAAAAGGAGGTTGCTAAATTTTCCTAGGTGAGGAACCACATGCTTAAGAATTTTCTCCATTAGTAAACATTTCTCCTTAGGGCCTAAATGATGTCTGTTCCACTTCATAGCATGTTCTTGTGGCAACGCTATTGATGATTCTTCACAAATTATTTTTCCTAAGAGCTTTGGGTTCCTCATTTATAAGAGGGAGATGAGGCCTGCCATATAAATGGCCAAGAGATCAAAATGACGTAACAGATAAGAAACTCTTAGCACAGTTTATAGAAGGTACTCAACAAATACAAGTGCTTCTCTGATCTCCAAACCTCCCATCTGCCAAACTGTCTGGATAGTACTTTTATTTTGGCTGTGCAGTGTGGCATGTGGGATCTTAGTTCCCCGATTAGGGAACTGTGAGCATTTCCAGGGAGTTAATGAGCAAGAGGGAGGGTTTGTGCTGTTCTGTGCTTAGTCGCTCAGTTGTGTCCAACTCTTTGTGACCCCTTGGACTGCAGCATGCCAAGCTTCTCTGTCCTTCACTATCTCCTGGAGTTTGCTCAAACTCATGTCCATTGAGTTAGTGTTGCCATCCAACCATCTCATCCTCTGTCTCCCCCTTCTCCTCCTGCCTTCAATCTTTCCTAGCATCAGGGTCTTTTCCGATGAGTCAGCTCTTTGCGTCAGGTGGACAAAGTATTGGAGCTTCAGCTTCAGTCTCAGTCTTTCCAATGAATATTCAGGATTGATTTCTTTTAGGATTGATTGGTTTGATCTCCTTGCTGTCCAAGGAACTCTCAAGAGTCTTCTCCAGCACCACACTTTGAAAGCATAGTGCTCAAATTCGGTGCTCATCCTTCCTTATGGTCCAATTCTCACATCCGTACATGACTACTGGATAGCTTGAGCTGGCCCAATCAAATCTTTGTGTATCACTTCATGTTGTTCATATGTGTACCTGATCTCAAGCCCATCTTCAACATGCTTACTTGTATGCTCTGTATAACAGCAAAATGCCTTTAAAACTTTATTTTTAAAAATATTTAAATAATGTCATTAATCTTATGGGGAGATAATAAATGATTACTAATTGGATTTATGTCTGATTATTCTCATTTTAAAGATGAAGAGTCTGATGCACAGAGTGATTAATTTTCTTGAGGTCATATGGAATCCATGAGTATAATTTGTGAGATATTTTGAGTTTCCCAGATAAATAATATCATGAAAAAAAAAGATCTGTGCTTATACCACCCCCTCGCCACATACAACTAAATGACAACAAAAAGGCTCAAAGGAGGTATAACAAGCAAAGGCAATATGTGCCTATTATTGGGATTTTCATTCAAAGAAAGACCCTATAAAAACTACAGAAGAACAAATTTGAATATCTACTAGATATTTCATGATATTAAAGGATTACCATTAATTTTGTCTTAGGAGCCATTATGATTTTGTATAAATATGTACAAAATGCAATAAACACACACATACAACTGAACAATTTATGGATTAAATTACATAAGGTCTAGAAATGGCTTTACAGTGACATAGGAAGAGGGAAATGCAGAAACTAACACAACATTGTAAAGCAACTATACTCCAATTAAAAAAAAATATGAAAGAAGTTCATTCTCATTTTCCATAGAATTAGTCAAATAGAAGTTCCTTCACATGCATTTTCTTTCTATATACATGTAAGTTATTTTTTTTGAAAGGCAACTTTTCAAAAGTGTTTATTAGAATGCACACTTACTTTGCTATAAGTAAAAGAAAATACAGTTAAACTTAAATCTACTAGCCTCATTAGCATGCAATTCTTCTCCAAGACTGCCAAACTTTCAAATAATTATTTGCAAAATGGTTATTTACAGTGAATTGCCAATCATACCAAGGCCCCGGGTCTTTCAGAGAAGTGTCACCAGATTCAACCGCCCCTGTGAAATGCACTTTGGGTCACTGACCCTCGCCACTGGGCTGTCCCAACCACTGGCTGCAGCTGTCTGCACTTGCCGGCAGTACCAGATCCCTATGACTGACCGAAACTACCCGGGGAGGGGCGACAGTCTCAGGGACCACCCCCACACGAGCAGATCCAGAGCAAGCAGGTGAAGGACCCAAGCTCTGCTGGGGGCTGGGTGTCTGTTGGGAGCCCTGGCTGCCAATCAGCCTCAACAAGAGTTCCTCAGCATTTACTACAGTATCTGACGGGTGAACAGGAGTGGCCAGGACTTCATGCATAACTGAACGCATGGGGAACTGACTCGCGTTCTAACTTGGGGGCTGCACAGATGCCATTGCTGTCAGACCCTCACTTCCTTCTCCAGGGCCAGCCAGAATCCTACCTCCTCTTGGGGCCAACTGGGCCTCTCCTCCAAGGTCTTGGTCTTGGTCTTGAAGCTCCTCTGGGTGTCGGCAGGGTGCTTGGCCTCGGGAGGGAGGTTCAGCGACTTGGACCTGCCCTCGTGTTTGGGCCTGCCCTCGTGTCTGCTGGGGCCACGGCCGGCCTGGGCGGGCGGGCAAGCCTTGGGGGAGTTGCCGGGCCCCAGCTCCGTCCACTCCTCCACCGCCTCCTGGCACTCATCCATCTCCAGGTGGCGCGCATCATGGGCCAGGTAACCCTGCCCGTCGCAGTCCGTGCCCTGCAGGTAGCTGTCTCCTCGGGGCAGTAGCGGATGTAGTAGGTGATGCCCTCCTTCTCTTCGGGCAGCCCCACGTCGTAGTCCTTCTCCTCCGAGGTGTTGTTCACGTAGTCAGAGCTGGAGTCACTGTCGGGGCTCTGGTTGGGGCCGCCCTGCTCAGCGGATGCAGGCTCTCGGGCCACAGGGCCGCCAGCTCCAGGCCAGTGGGCATGTACTGCTCCAGGGCCAGCTCTGCGTCCTCGCTCTCGGGATCCAGGCCCTGTCTTGCCCTGTGGCCCAGCAGGCTGCTTGCAGCACTCTGACGCTTCAGGTGGGCCATGGTGAGGCTCAGGCGGCCGTCATCACCAGGAGGCAGCCACTGTGATCAGGAAGGGGGACAGGAGAGTCAGAACCCGGCCCCAAACAACCAACCCGAGGAGCACGCCCAGGAGAAGTAACTTGTGTCTATTCAAATGACAGGACACCCCTCCTCAGCTGACTCTGGTGTCAGGACCCGCACATGCCCTGCAAAGAGACAGGAGGGCACCAGGGCTGGAGGAGGAAAAGGGGACCCAGGCGACTTCCCAGGACACCTGCTACTTCCCCCCAACTCCCTGCTCATTCAGGAATTCTCTCTTTGATTTGGTCAGCATATAGTTAACTTACATGCTGGGTCAGTTTCTGGTGTACAGCAAAGTGCTTCTGTTATGTACATCTGTGTGTGTGTGTGTGTGTGTGTGTGTGTGTGTGCACACATATTCTTTTTCAGATCCTTTTTGAATAGTTCCCTGTGCTGTACTGCAGGTCTTTGTTGACTGTCTAATTTATATATAGTAGTGTGTATCTGTTAATACCAAACTCCCTATTTATTCCTCTCCCCAGCCTTTCTCTTTGGTAACCATGATTTATTTTCTATGTCTGTGAATCTGTTTCTGTTTTGTAAATAAGTTCATTTATATCTTTTTTAGATATGATGATACTATATGATATTTGTTTTTGATTTATTTACTTCACTTAAGATGATCATCTCTAGATCCATCCATATTGCTGCAAATGGCATTCTTTCATTTTTTATGGCAGAGTAATATTCCATAGTATATATGTACCGCATCAACTTTATTCATTCATCTGTGGATAGACATTGAGGTTGTTTTTATGTTTTGGCTATTGTAAATAATGCTGCACTGAACATGGGGTGCATGTATCTCTTTTTGGATATATGCCCAGGAATGGGGTTGCTGGATCATATAGTAGTTATATCTGTAGTATTTTAAGGAACCTCTGTACTGTTCTCCATAGTGGCAGCACCAATTGACATTCCCAGCATCAGTGTAGGAGGGTTCCCTTTTTACCACACCATCTCCAGCATTTATTATTTGTAGACTGCCTAACAATGGCCTCTCTGGCTAGTGTGAGATGGTATGCCACTGTAGTTCTGAGTTGCATATCCCTCATAATAAGTGATGCTGAGCGTCTTTTCATGTACCTCCTGACCATCACACTCATGGCTTTGTGAAGATGGTTCCTGGGTTGAGGAGCCCAGGTAACTGAGACAACGGGTTGTAAAATCAGGTTATTTGTTCTCAAAAAGAAAAAGAGAGGCTTTCATTCTGAAGATATTATGAAGCCAAAGAGGAGGTGCCCTACCCCTTCCAAATCTAATCTGCTGCCCCTGAAGCCCATCTCCAATCTCCCTGCCACTTGCCTCCAACTCCCAGCACACACAAGCTTCTCCTTCCTCCTCACTCCAAACAGAACCACTGACTGGATTTGCCAGGAACCGTCCAGGCTGAATGCCCCACAGACACTGGATATGAGCCCCAGCCTCACAGGCTTGATGGGGTGGGGCCTCAGGATGGGGCGGGGACACCAGAGGGAGGACGGCCACCAGGAGGAGGGGGCACCCAGGAGGGTGCAAGGGATGTGGCTGCCATTTCAGGGGTACAGGTCATGATACCGCAGGGCACTGCCAAGATCCCATGGGCCCAAACCGGGGAGGTCCTGAACCCCGCCATCCAGAACCCTATGTTTTATCCCACAAAACATACAGAGCCCCTGGGCAATTCTCAACAGGCACGCTGACTCACAGGATTTCTCTTTCAGCCTCTTGGAGAGACAGTGGGGGAAGGGAGGTCAGTGGAAATCGCCTTCCTGTCCTCTAGGGAACCTGAGTGGCCACGTCTCCGCAGCATCACCAGACGCCAGCAGATCCACAGCACTTCCCCGGAGCAGTCCACACACCAGATACAGTCCCACAGCAGGAAAACTGTCACTGAGATGGACCCTGCAGGGTCTGAGCATCCTTCTGTGTCACCCCATCCCCAAACCTGAAACTGATGGGCCCATTTCAGAGACCTGCTCCCAGGGAGAGGCAAGGTGTCCAGTGTTTCCTGGAACGTGGGTGACCACGAGGATGCGCCAAGAGCACGGAGCATCATTTTACAGCAGACTCCCCATGTTCACTGTCCTGTCAGCAGGAACTAACACAACGTCGTAGAGCGATCATAGTCTGATACAAAGATGACAGGAGAAAAGTAAAAGTGGCAATGATTTTAACTTTTAAAAAGCATAACCTTTCTGGAAACTAATTTGCAACTGGCAATCAAAAACCTTTCAAAAGATATATGCCCTCTGGCCTGGCAATTCCAAATCTAGGAATGTACACTAGATAAACAATGGTGTATAATGTACAAAGTGAAAGTGAAAGTCGCTCAGTCACTTTGTCCAACTCTTTGTGACCCCATGGGCTATACAGTCCATGGAATTCTCCAGGCCAAAATACTGGAGTGGGTAGCTGTTCCCTTCTCCAGGGGATCTTCCGAACCCAGGGATCGAACCTAGGTCTCCCACATTGCAGGCAGATGCTTTACCAGCTGAGCCACCAGGGAAGCCCATATGTACAAAGGTATAGCTTTAAAAGGATGTCCATTTCACCACTACATTGTTTGAAATAAAGAAAATTTATTTGTTAATGTACAAATCGTGTATTACTTAAATGTCCAATAATATGCAATTTGTACATTATGATAAAATAGTTTGATGAGTATTGCAGTCCTTAAAAATAATATTATTACAACCATTTCATGGAACATACAATATGTTAAGTAAAATGCACAGGTTATAAAATATTATACTCATTTATGAAAATATATATTTATATTAAATAAATGTATTTGTGTAACAATAAAAAACAAATCAAGGTTACACACAGTGGCCAGACCTGCCCACTTCAAGGGGAGATGTTCAGGCCCTCTCATGGGGAGTTTGCACTCCTGGCAGCTGGGGTGGGGGGCACAGCT
Organism: Cervus canadensis; assembly: GCF_019320065.1. Lineage (NCBI taxonomy): Eukaryota > Metazoa > Chordata > Mammalia > Artiodactyla > Cervidae > Cervus > Cervus canadensis. The sequence goes on along the minus strand of NC_057402.1, from coordinate 44,720,310 downwards.
CACAAGCTGGGGAAATGAACACATTTCCTGTCCCCCAGATGGCATGCACATTGTCCCCTGAAACAAATAGATGTGGCCAAGGACAGCCCACTTCTATCCACAGTTAAAAAATAGAGGCTCCTTCCTTCTCTTGCCTCAACAAAGAAATCCAGGTGGCCAAGCCACTGCAGCAAGTCTGCTGAAAAATCATCTCGCGCCCTACTTGATACTGTCCAACAGTGATAGAATTTTATACACATGACATCAGGTCTTTTCACTCAAGATATGTCTCCCCGTTTATTTAAGCCTTAAATGTCAACAGCACTGTGGGTTTCTTCATAGCTGTAGATACAGGAAGCTTATTCTAAGACGTTTTAGTTTTTGTAGCCATGGGAATAGATTTTCTCTATCTTATATACCTGTTGTTGGTACATAAAAAAAATCCCTACTGATCTTGTAAAAGCCTTTTTATTTTGCTTGTTATTTTTGATTGTGCTGCGTCTTACTGCTCGAGCTTTTCTCTAATCAGGATGAGTAGGCGCTGCTCTCTAGTTGTGGTGCATGGGCTTCTCACTGCAGTGACTTCCCTTGTTGGGCAGCATGGGCTTTAGTAATGAGGCATGCAGGCTCATTAGTTTTGGCTTCCAGGCTCTAGAGCACAGGCTTAATAGCTGAAACACAAGGGCTTAGTTGCTCCGTGGCATGTGGGATCTTCCTGGATCAGGGATCGAACACAAGTCTGCTGCATTAGCAGGCAGATTCTTTACTGCTGGGCCACCAGGGAAGCCCGAAAAGCCCATTTTGAAATTTCAATACTTTTAGTTGATCATTTGATTCTTTTTTCCAGCATTCTGTCTGGCTGCACTGCGCTTGCATTTACATGACAGAGGTACTGGGGCATTCCCTGACTTATTCCCAATTGTAATGAAAATGCCTTTACTTTTTAAAAATTATTTTTTATTGGAGACTAGTTGCTTTACATTGTTGTTAGTATCTGCTGCACAGCAAAGTGAATCAACTGCACGTAAACATATACCCCCTCATTTTTGGATTTCCTTCCCATTTAGGTCACCACAGAGCACGGGACTCTCATACAGCCTTCCCAGGTGGTGCTAGTGGTAAAGAACCCACCTCTCAATGCAGGAGACATGAAAGATGTGGGTTCGATCCCTGGGTCAGGAAGATCCCTGGAGGAAGGCATAGCAACCTACTCCAGTATTCTTGCCTGCAAAATCCCAGGGACAGAGGAGCCTGGCAGGCTGCAGTCCACAGGGTCACAGAATCGGACACAACTGAAATGACTGAGCACACACACACAGAGTGAAGTAAGGCAGAAAAAAAAAAACCAAATATCATATATTAAGGAAAATGTCTTTACTTTTTATACAGGGCTGGCCCAGGGCGAGGTAGCCATGACCCTTGCCTCAGGCACAAGATTTAACAGGGTGCCAAAAAACTCAGGAATCAAAATAGATACAATTTTAAGACTTGAAAAAATAAAGATTAATGCCAAAAAAAAAAAAAAATCCAAGATGAACAAGATAGTAAAGTGTTAATGACAAGATTGATTATTACTGATTTGTTTTTTGGGGGCTCAGGCTCCGATAGGGCTTGGCTGGCCTCTGAGAATGATCCTATTTTTTTTTTTTTCAAGTTTTCCCTATTACGGATTTCTCTGGTGGCTCAGTGGTAAAGAATCCACCTGCACAATGCAGGAGACACAGGTTGGATCCCTGATCTGGGAAGATCTCACATGCTGTGGAGCAACTAAGCCCGGGAACTGCAACTACTGAAGCTTGCATGTCCTAGAGCCTGTGCTCCGAAACAAGAAAAGCACTTGCAATAAGAAGCCCTCACACTGCTAGAGAGTAGCCCTTGCTCACTACAACTAGAGAAAAGTCTGAGCAGAAATGAAGACAGCTATAAATAAATAACTAAATGAAATTATATATAAAAAAAGAAGAATCCACCTTCCAATGCAGGAGACTAGGGTTTGATTCCTGGTCGGGGAACTATTAATAAGCTCTCACATGCAGAGGGGCAACTAAGCCTGTGCCCCACATCTAGAGAAAGCCCACGTGCAGCAACAAAGACCTAGTGCAGCCAAAATTAAAAGAGAAGTTTTCCCCATTAAATACAGTGCTGTTGTTGGCTTTTCCAGTGCTTGATGGTGCAAACCATTCTCTTGTCTGTGGATACAAATGGAAGGACCCAGGTTGGTCACCCAGGACAGAAGTCACATTGTTGAAGGTCTGCAGAATTAACCTATAGCACACTGTGGTGTAAGAGATAGAGTCTCCTATTAAAGATGAAGACAGGAGGTCCTTGTTTCAATTCAGCCTTCCATTCACTGTCAGGCCCTGAGCACGATATTTAATGAACGGATGGCCTTCCCGTCCTGGGAAATTGGAAATGATGGTCCTGACTGCTGGGCTTGAAGTGGGCTGAACAGGAGAGCAACCCATTCTGGCCTCATTCCCATGATTTTTTTTTCCTACTATATACAAGGAGTGGAAAAACTTTTAAAAAATCTCTCAGCCACACCACGTGGCATATGGGATCTTATTTCCCTGACCAGGGATTGAACTTGTGTCCCCTGCATTGACAGCTCAGAGTCTTAACCACTGGGCTGCCAGGGAGGTCCTGAGAAGCATTTTAAGAGAAACATGAAGAAAGAGAATGCAGTAGAAACCCACTCTTAAGTATTATTTAATGGCTACATAATGTTTCCTGTCCCAATAAACATTATCTGACTCTTCCCCTATTAAAATTAAATACATGAACTGTGTCTTGTTTTTGTGTAATAAATAGTGTCTTGGTATTTCCCTAAGGGTATGCTCTGGGCCTTTCTTCATCCTATAGGGCTTTACCCAAGACCCTTTAAAACTTTTTTTTTTTCAATCCAATGTCCAGGTCCTCAGAAAAGGCCCAGAGGTGTGGGGCCAGGAGAGTGTTCACCACCCCTATAGTACGGGCTGTAGGCAAACATGTTGAAGGTCTCTGCTTATATATATAATTGAAATATACGTGATTTACAATATTGTATTACTTTCTGCTGCACAGTAAAGTGATTTAAGATCTACATGTATTTTTTCATATTCTTTTCCATTACAATTTATCACAGGATATTGAATATAGTTCCCTGGGCTATTCTGTAGGACCTTGTTGTTTATTCATCCTAGATATCATAGTTTACATCTGCTAACCCAAAACTCGCAGTCCTTCCCCCCCACCCTCCTCGGCAACCACAACTGTGTTCTCTGTGTCTGTGAGTCCATTTCTGTATTGTAGATAGGTTCATTTGTATCACATTAAAGATTTCACATATAAGTGATATCATATGGTATTTGTTGAATTCTGTCTGACTTATTTCACTTAGTATGATAATCTCTAGGTCCATCCATATTGCTATATGCCCACAGGCCCTGCGTGGGCACCTCCAGGCAGCTCTGCCTTCCTTATTGTTATTGTTCAGTCGCTCTGTCGTGTCCAACTCTTTGCAATCCTATGGACTGCCAGGCTTCCTTATCCTTCTCTATCTCCCAGAGTTTGCTCAGACTTGTGTTCGTTGAGTTGGTGATGCCATCCAACCATCTCAGCCTCTGCCTTCCTTGGGCTGCACCTGACGCCTCCTCCCACCCCTCCCTCCCATCTGACAGTCCCCCTCCCCAGCTTCCTTGTTGAGGCTGCTACCTCAACAAGGTCCACACATATTTAATCCTGCCTTAGGTCTGCTTCTCAGAGGACCTGACCTAACACCGTTCCATACAGGCAAGAAAACAGAACAAAAATCACACACACCCAAAAAAACTCCAATACACCCTTTAGAAAGCACAGAACCAAATACACAAGTATATTTATGGGTAAATTTACAATAAAAGTTCTAAGAAAATATGAGAGACAGCAACTACTGTCGCAGGAAGGGGAGAAGTTTACACTCCTAGGACCAGGCTGGCTGCTGGTCCTAGGCTGGCTGCTGGTGATGCTGCTCACCCTCAAGACTTCCTGAACTTCTTTTTTTTTTTAATTGTCAAAATAACCCTCAAGCAAAACAACAACAGCATAAGGCAAATAATTTAGCCAAATATGCCATGTCACTTCAGTCGTGTCTGACTCTTCTGCGACCCCATGAATCATAGACCACCAGGCTCCTCTGTCCATGGGATGGAGTGGGTTGTCATGCCCTTCTCCAGAGGATCTTCCCAACCCAGTGACTAAACTCATGTCTCATGTCTCCTGCACCGGCAGGCAGGTTCTTTACCACTAGCACCACCTGGGAAGCCATGATACACGAATATTAAACAGCCTGGCAACCCCAGTCAGGTAAGAAGATAGACTGAGCCGACTCCCCTGAGGCGTCCCCAGTGCTTTTCGGAGACCAAGACCCCGCCATGTGCGCTCTGACCATCTGGATTGTGCGGTCATCACAGCCTCACCTCTCCTTAACCATTTTCCACTGAGCACCCAGCCATCAATATTGAGTACATCACATTCAATTCATCGGCTTCTATTTCTTTATTTACCCTTGCAATTTACTCACTGAAGACACTGAATCGTTTGTCGGAGAGAATTTTCCTTGACTGAGATTTTGAGGACTGTCCCTACAGCGGAGGAGAACATTGTCCCCTGTCCTCCATGCTTCAGCAGACTGGAGGTGGGAAATGGAGGCTGGATTGGTTCAGTCTTTTCTGTTATCTACCAAAATTCAAAATAATCATTCTCCAAAGGTGACCAATTATGTTGTTTTGTTTTCCTTAGTGTCATTCAGAAGTCACAGAAAACTCTAATTCGAAGAGATACATGCACCCCAGTGTTCAATGCCGCACTAGTTACAACAGCCAGAACATGGATGCAATCTAAATGTTCATGAACAGAGGAATGGGTGAAGAAGATGTGGTACATGTATTCAACAGAATATTACTCGGCCATAAAAAGAATGACCTAATGCCACTGGCTTCTCTTGTGGCTCAGCTGGTAAAGAATCCGCCTGCCATGCAGGAGATCTGGGTTCGATCCCTGGGTTGGGAAGATCCCCGGAGAAGGGCAAGGCTACCCACTCCAGTATTCTGGCCTGGAGAATTTCACAGGCTGTATAGTTCATGGGGTTGCAAAGAGTCGGACACGACTGAGTGACTTTTTTACTTCACTTTAATGCCACTTGCAGCAACATGGATGGACCTAGAGATGATCACACTAAGTGAAGTCAGTGAGACAGGGAAAGACAAATACCATATGATCTCACTTATATGGGGCTTCCAGGTGGCACGAGTGGTAAAGAACACACCTGCCAATGCAGGAAACATGAGAGATGTGGGTTCGATCCCTGGGTCGGGAAGATTCCCTGGAGGAGGGCATGGCAACCCACTCCAGTATTCTTGCCTGGAGAATTCCACGGACAGAGGAGCCTGGTGGGTTATAGTCCATGGGGTCGGAAAAGTCCGACAGGACTGAAGCACTTAGCACTCACACGCACTTGCAATAGCCAATTGGCTCTTTTCGAGACCATTACCTCAGCGCCCTCAACTTCTGCCCTATGGTCCAGGGTCGGCAGCGAATGTTTGCCAGGAGATCTTTCTGGAACATGTATGTTCTGTGTTAGGGCCCACAAGGGGCTCGTAGCGTATTATTTAAAAATGGCCCATTGTGGTGACCTGACAAACAAGGGATGATGTCACAGTGGCCACATTGCCCTGGTGGCATCCTGTTTTTCCTTAAGGCAATGTCCCATTTTTCCCTGCTGGTGCCAGTTTCTCAAGACTATGGGACCACCCGACTGTGAGACTCCCTTTGACTATGTGACACAAGACCCCAGCTTCGGGCTAAAGATAAACTAAGGCCCCCTCCCTTTGGGGCACAATTTCCCATCGATAGGGTATAAGAAGGGTTGGCTGTAAAGGGAGGGCACTGGTTTCTCTCTAAAGCCAGTCACTTTCTTTCTTCCTATAATAAGTCTTTCTCTCCCTGAGTGCCCGACTCTCTCTTTTTCTCTGTGCTCGCCATACATTCTGGAAGATTTGTTCTGGATTACGGCTGTCCCCTGTTTCATCCACAGTAAAGCTGTCCTCCAAGTTGCAAATGGATCAGGGCATTAGGGAGGAAATCGGATTAGTAGAATTGCTTCAGGCCAAGATCGTGCCCTGGGTAAATTCATCCTCCTGCTGCCTAGGGGTCATCTGTATGAAGGTGGTGTATGTGGAAGGGGAGGGGAGGGATCCGGCCTCAGATAGAGAATCCATCAGTGTTAGCAGGCACTGGAACACATTCACTGGGTATTACTTTGATGGGTCAGTGAAAGACAAAGTCTTCGAAGGGTAAAAGATGCTATCAGCAGCCATCATAAAAGCAACCAAGAGAGTACTTATGTAGGATTCCTGAAGAGCAGCATCTTTGGTGGCAAAACAATTTCTTTTACAGGCTAACTGAAATAATCAGCTTGATTTTAAAGAAAGGAGTCCTTCTGCCCCCTAACTCTGGATGTAAAATAAATAAAAACCAAATTATCTCATCTAGAGACCACCCCCCCACCCCACCGCGCAATCCTGCTTGGATTCATTTTATTTTTTTTTTGTTTGTTTGTTTTTTGTGTTTTTTTTTGTTTTTTGTTTTTTTTTTTGAAATACAGAATTTTATTTAGAAACTGTTTAAAAGTAGAAAAAAACCCTGTCAAGAAAGACCAGGTGGAAAATGGGTTCCCAACAAAATGGAATTTTAGGGCAACAAAAGTCTAAAAGGCCACAAAAGAGAAATAGCACCACTGTTATTTGAACAATGGCTAGTTACTTGCATTTTTTGGCATTGTTAATCACTGAATCTGGGTTTTCCTCTGAATTCCACACAGAGCATGCACTACACAACAATTTTATCATAAAATACCTGCTTGCTACACACATTTCAGGACAAGCTACCACCAGAAACAAATCAATACAAATACATCAGGGGCTGAACAATCTCAGTAGTGGGTGACACACATGTTGCAGAATTCTGCCAAAGGAACTGAGTCAGCTGTGAGCAAAGCAGATGAGGGAGTTAAGGAATGA